>NC_084552.2:53240332-53602832 GCF_033978685.3 Nerophis lumbriciformis
ATAATCTCGCCACACCTAGTGTGTGTGTGACAATCATTGGTACTTTAACTTTAACTTTTTAACTTTAACTATGTATATATATTTCCGAATTGGTTTAACTGCCACCCGCAAAAAAAAAAAAAAAAAAAAAAATCTAATTGATCCGCCCGACCCGACCCGCACGCGGATAAAATCTTATTTTTTTTAATTTCATCCGCCCGATCCGCGGATAATCCGCGGACTCCGCGGTTGTGCCCGCAAACCGCGCATCTCTAATATATGTATGTATGTATGTATGTATATATATGTATGTATATGTATGTATATAGATATGTATATACACTATATATGTATGTGTATTACCCCAAAGGGAATAAGCAGTAGAAAATGGATGGATGGATGGATGTGTATATATATATGTATATATATGTGTATATGTATATATATACATGTGTGTATATGTGTATATATATATATATACATATGTATGTGTATATATATACTGTATGTATGTATATGTATGTATATATGTATATATATATATGTATGTATATGTATGTATGTATATATATATGTATATGTATATATATATATATATATATATATATGTATATATTTATATGTATATGTAAATGTATATGTTAAAGTTAAAGTACCAATGATTGTCACGCACACACTAGGTGTGGTGAAATTTGTCCTCTGCATTTGACCCATCCCCTTGATCACCCCCTGGGAGGTGAGGGGAGCAGTGGGCAGCAGCGGTGCCGCGCCCAGGATTCATTTTTGGTGATTTAACCCCCAATTCCAACCCTTGATGCTGAGTGCCAAGCAGGGAGGTAATGGGTCCCATTTTTATAGTCTTTGGTATGACTCGGCCGGGGTTTGAACTCACAACCTCCAGATCTCAGGGCGGACACTCTAATGTATATGTATATATATGTATATATAAGTATGTATATATAAGTATGTATATATATTTATGTGTTTATATGTATGTATGTATGTATATATATATATATATATATATATATATATATATATATATATATATATATATATATATACAGTATATACATGTATATATATGTCTTAATAAGGTTATCCAAAAAATAGTGCTCGATACCGTAGTAGAGCGCAATATATGTATGTGTGGGGAAAAAAATCACAAGACTACTTCATCTCTACAGGCCTGTTTCATGAGGGGTTCCCTCATGAAACAGGCCTGTAGAGATGAAGTAGTCTTGTGATTTTTTTCCCCACACATACATATATATGTATATATATATATATATATATATATATATATATATATATATATATATATATATACATGTGTATATATATATATGTATATATATATATGTATGTGTGTGAGTGTATGTGTGAGTGTATGTGTGTTTGTGTGTGTGTGTATGTATATATCTATATATATCTATATATATATATATATAGATTTATACATTAATATATATATATATATATTCATATATATATATATATATATAAACATACTAAAACAATAAAAACAAATAAAAGAAATACAAGCAGATGAATAAAAATAAAATAGATAAAAATTTGTGAAAAAAAACAAAAACTCCACAATATTGTATCCACAATATGTATTAATAATATTATTATTAGTGTCTTATCACTGTTATATTAATTTAATATTATTACTGTTATTTCCATAATAGGATTACTATTATATACTATACTAATGTTTTTATTATGTTTGTGAATAATATTTTATTCTAAGTTTTATTAATAGTTTTGCAATTATTTGTATAATTATTTATGTATATCATTATCATTAGTATTTTATTATTATTGTGATCACTGTATTCTTGTTATTGTGAGTACATTTTTTTATAATTGTCATTACTATGTTAAGGCTATTGTTTTACTTATTTTTATTATTGTTGGTATTACTATTATTATTATTACTATTATTATTATTATTGTTGTGATTATCATGTTACTGATTATGCTTATTATTAGACAAGCTATAGTGTTCCCCCGCATCTTGTTGTTGGAGGATGCTCTGGCTGCTGATTGGTGCGTGTGGAGGGAGGGGGGAGGAGGAGGGATGAGCGTGTAGAGTGTGTTAATCCACGCACACACACACACACACGCACGCACGCACGCACGCACACACAGCAGGGAGCAGCAGTCCGAGCCGCGGGCGTCTCGGCAGCACAATGTTATCACCATGAAGCCTCCCCTCCGCTCTTCATCCTCTCCAGGCGGGTCGCCGAGGCTCGCTGCCTCCTAGGGAGCTTTATTATTTTTTAATTCTCATCGTTTTTGCAGCCTATATAGCTCCTCTTGTTGCTCGCCGTGATGCCGTGAGGGAGTGGACCGTCGGTTCCGGTGCTTTTATTTTGATCCCGGTGGGTTGCCGTGCTATCAGTACTGTTGGATTATGATTTTCTCTGACGTGAGCGCGGGGGGGAACTCCCCCAAGGCGCACCCACCCAACGGGACCAGGTTCTACACCTTCCAGGCAAGTGGCACTTTTCAGCAACAGGGCTTTTATTGTGAAATGTCAGATGCAATTTAACATCAGTCATGGGGCAGAATACAAATAATTGGTGACATGAGCGCGTGTTAAGAATAATGTGAGCAGCCAGTACTGCTGGAATGGTGTTGAATTATTATTTATCATATTATCAATTATTCAGTGTTTAGACTAAAATATGCTGAAAACCGAGAATAAAAACCGTTATTTTATACCTTAAGGGCGACTTTCTTGCCTTTAAAAAAAGTTCAACATTGGTTGGTGTAGAATGAGTACCTGGACTAACACATACTGGACCTTCATGTTTTTCTTTGGACTTTGTTTTGCATGTTTATGTCCGACATATTGATCGCGTTGCCTTTCAGTACCAGGGAGAGTTTTATCTATTCATTTTTTTTACTTGACCTTTGACATGTGCATACATCTTGAGTTACCAGCGCAGAGTCATATTGTGTAATGGCAGACATTTGCCTGAGGATTTTTAACTTATACGTGGACATTTTCGATATTTCTAAGTCAATTGGTAATTGTCGCTGCATTCTCAGGCGTCTGCAAGTTGCATCACCTAATACTGTCCTGGACATCTTACTGCTGCTTCACTTTTACTTTTTACGTTGTGCAGAAAACCGCTCTCACTTTTCAGCTTGACTTTTGTCACGCAAACATGGCCTTCTTGGAAAGAGAAGTCTTTTGTTGTTTTTTCGGATCGAACAACTGCGGGAAACCATGTTTAATATCATGTTTTTTTTCTTGGCTTTATTCACTTATTTATTACAAATTACAAAATAAATTATACATATATTTTTTGCTTTTATTGATTTAAACACCAAATAACTGCAAAACAAATTTTCCCTGTTTTTATTCTTTATAAATTAGTAAATAAATTATATATTGATTAGGTTTTTTTATTTTATTTAAAGTACCAACCAACTGCAGGAAGCCATATTTAATACCATGTGTTTTTTTTCATATATTGTTTTATGATAAATTACTAAATTAATTTTTGTTTGATTAAGAAAAAATATATATATATGTTTGGTTTATTTTTTTAACTAAATACCAACTGCAAGAAACCATATTTATGTTTTTTGAAATATTTTTTTCAGTTTTATTCCATTTATTCATATGTTCTTTATTATTGATATGATATATGTATATACATTTTTGGTGTGCATTTCCACCTATTTTTATTGCATTATTTTCAAGTAGAATACAGAGTGCAGTAAATTAAATTATTTTTGTTTTTTGTTTTTTGTGGTTGACGTACTCATTTTGTTTTTAGTATGTATTTCCATTTATTTATTATTTGTTTTAAAGATGTTTTAGTGAGGATCTGGTTAAAGGTGGTGATCCAGCATGTTTGTTGTGCCATTTTCCTAAAATCCTCCACAAATATGTTTTGCCATAAACCAATTTTATTTTATTAGACTATTTAACTTTACATTTTGCTGTGTATCTATGGTGATAAGGATTTTAATGTATATGCTAATTACCATAAATGCTGTGCAAAAGGGGCATTGAGAAAATAAAGAGGCTTGTAGATTAACTTGCCTGGTTTAGGTAAAGTTGCATTCAATTATAAATGGAATATTCCTGAATAACTTCCTGTGTCTTCCCATCATGCTTGAGGGTTGTGAAGTGTCAACACAGCTGGGTGGCGGGATCGAACAACGATCCTCCTTTTGATACTTCTGGCATGGAAACATGTTTGCACAGCTTCGGGTGTGGGGGACCCGGGGGGGGGGGAGTACACAGACAATAAATATGTTCATCATGTCCCCGAAGCGCTCCGCCGTGCAAACTTCAAACATTTCATTCAATTAGCTTTAATTGCTAACTTTTGTGGTCACGTGATTAATGGTGCTAACAAACCACAGAGCGGGGACTTCCAGTTTTTGGATTGAGGTGGTCTTTGCTTGCTAGTATTTTGACACGAAAACATGCTAATGTTCAAATGTGCAAGCTGGTGTCGACAATAACAAGAAGCAGGTCCACTGTGCTAGCGTCGCCTCTTTTCCACTGCACGTGCTCCTGGCCCTTTCCCAGGGGCCAAACCAAGTACTTAAAGGTGCTATTTTCAGTACTTGGTCAGTTCTATATGAGTGACATCCATCCATCCATCCATCCATCCATCCATCCATCTTCTTCCGCTTATCCGAGGTCGGGTCGCGGGGGCAGCAGCTTAAGCAGGGAAGCCCAGACTTCCCTCTCCCCAGCCACTTCGTCCAGCTCTTCCTGTGGGACCCCGAGGCGTTCCCAGGCCAGCCGGGAGACATAGTCTTCCCAACGTGTCCTGGGTCTTCCCCGTGGCCTCCTACCGGTGGGACGTGCCCTAAACACCTCCCTAGGGAGGCGTTCGGGTGGCATCCTGACCAGATGCCCGAACCACCTCATCTGGCTCCTCTCGCTGTGGAGGAGCAGTGGCTTTACTTTGAGCTCCTCCCGGATGGCAGAGCTTCTCACCCTATCTCTAAGGGAGAGCCCCGCCACCCGGCGGAGGAAACTCATTTCGGCCGCTTGTACCCGTGATCTTGTCCTTTCGGTCATAACCCAAAGCTCATGACCATAGGTGAGGATGGGAACGTAGATCGACCGGTAAATTGAGAGCTTTGCCTTCCGGCTCAGCTCCTTCTTCACCACAACGGATCGATACAGCGTCCGCATTACTGAAGACGCCGCACCGATCCGCCTGTCGATCTCACGATCCACTCTTCCCCCACTCGTGAACAAGACTCCGAGGTACTTGAACTCCTCCACTTGGGGCAAGATCTCCTCCCCAACCCGGAGATGGCACTCCACCCTTTTCCGGGCGAGAACCATGGACTCGGACTTGGAGGTGCTGATTCTCATCCCAGTCGCTTCACACTCAGCTGCGAACCGATCCAGTGAGAGCTGAAGATCCTGGCCAGATGAAGCCATCAGGACCACATCATCTGCAAAAAGCAGAGACCTAATCCTGCAGCCACCAAACCAGATCCCCTCAACGCCTTGACTGCGCCTAGAAATTCTGTCCATAAAAGTTATAAACAGAATCGGTGACAAAGGGCAGCCTTGGCGGAGTCCAACCCTCACTGGAAACGTGTCCGACTTACTACCGGCAATGCGGACCAAGCTCTGGCACTGATCATACAGGGAGCGGACTGCCACAATCAGACAGTCCGATACCCCGTACTCTCTGAGCACTCCCCACAGGACTTCCCGAGGGACACGGTCGAATGCCTTCTCCAAGTCCACAAAGCACATGTAGACTGGTTGGGCAAACTCCCATGCACCCTCAAGGACCCTGCCGAGAGTATAGAGCTGGTCCACAGTTCCACGACCAGGACGAAAACCACACTGTTCCTCCTGAATCCGAGGTTCGACTATCCGGCGTAGCCTCCTCTCCAGTACACCTGAATAGACCTTACCGGGAAGGCTGAGGAGTGTGATCCCACGATAGTTAGAACACACCCTCCGGTTCCCCTTCTTAAAGAGAGGAACCACCACCCCGGTCTGCCAATCCAGAGGTACTGCCCCTGAGTGACATTGGGCCAGAAATTAACTAATGAAACAACTATGCTACGCTTTTCACTTTGCTGCGGTCCCGCCTTTTGTTTCCGTTAGAATAAAATGTCACGTGACCGTCACCAAAATGTGGCGAGGTTTTTCTACAATTTCCTGATGTACTATACCACATAAAAGCCCGAAATATACACCAGTCGAGCCGTGAAATGCACTAAAAGAGTTCGCAGGTAAGCAGGCAGAAGTCCAAAAAGTGTCACTCTTCAATCGTAGGAATTACATGTTCCGTAATTTAGCAACCATTTATTCAGTGTGCTGCATTTGTCTTCACCGGAATAAATCCTCTCTGATGGGAGAACGTGATAGCAGCTGTGACGTGACCGTAAATACAGCTAAAGCGTAGCTGCTAATCTTCCTGATAGGACGTATGGCACAAGTGTACACCATACTTGCCAACCTTGAGACCTACGAATTCGAGAGATGGGGGGGGTGTATATATCTTCAAGTATTTCTTATATATATATGTATATGTATATATATATATAATCCGTTCATGAATGAGTATATCCGTTCGGCCACCGAGTTCAATGGAGAAGTCTGATCTACAAAATGTGCAGGCAGCATACCCCTTCCCCTTCCAGCTGTCCTGGATGAACTGCAATTATTTTTTCCAATCATTTTGGAACTTGCAAGCGTACTTCTTCTTCTTCTTACTCGTCGTCGCCATGATGTCTCTTCTTCGTTCTTCTGCTTCGTCTCTGTTTTGTTTTTGGACATTACTACTTGCCGTAGTTTTGAAGCAATGTATGATGGGGATCCGGATGTTGTGTGTCAGTGTATTAACGTGCCGGCTGGAATAAACACACGCTGAGAAATAGCTCCTTGCCTGCCTACTTTATGGGTTATAGATAAACCTATGGATAACGGAGACATATATAATAGTCTCCTTTTCAGGTGAGAGAGGACGCTAAAGGCAGTGCCTTTAAGGCACGACCCAAATATTGTTGTCCGGGTGGAAATCGGGAGAAATTAGAGAGAATGGTTGCCCCGGGAGGGGCACTGAAATTCGGGAGTCCCCCGGGAAAATCGGGAGGGTTGGCAGGTATGGTGTACGCTCCGATTAAAAAGTTGTGCTTTTCGTCTACTTTAAAGGTTCACAATAGGATTTTTGCAAGTCCGAGTCCATGGTTCTCGCCCGGAAAAGGGTGGAGTGCCATCTCTGGGTTGGGGAGGAGATTTTGCCCCAAGTGGAGGAGTTCAAGTACCTCGGAGTCTTGTTCACGAGTGAGGGAAGAGTGGATCGTGAGATCAACAGGCGGATCGGTGCGGCGTCTTCAGTAATGCGGACGCTGTATCGATCCGTTGTGGTGAAGAAGGACCTGAGCCGGAAGGCAAAGCTCTCGATTTACCGGTCGATCTACGTTCCCATCCTCACCTATGGTCATGAGTTTTGGGTCATGACCGAAAGGACAAGATCACGGGTACAAGCGGCCGAAATGAGTTTCCTCCGCCGGGTGGCAGGGCTCTCCCTTAGAGATAGGGTGAGAAGCTCTGTCATCCGGGGGGAGCTCAAAGTAAAACCGCTGCTCCTCCACATCGAAAGGAGCCAGATGAGGTGGTTCGGGCATCTGGTCAGGATGCCACCCGAACGTCTCCCTAGGGAGGTGTTTAGGGCACATCCGACCGATAGGAGGTCACGGGGAAGACCCGGGGCACGTTGGGAAGACTATCTCTCCCGGCTGGCCTGGGAACGCCTCGGGATCCCCTGAGAGGAGCTGGACGAGGTGGCTGGGGAGAGGGAAGTCTGAGCTTCCCTGCTTAGGCTGCTGCCCCCGCGACCCGACCTCGGATAAGCGAAAGAAGATGGATGGCCGTTAGATTTCAATCAATCAATGTATATTTATATAGCCCTAAATCACAAGTGTCTCAAAGGGCTGCACAAGCCACAACGACATCCTCGGTATAGAGCCCACATTTGTAGTAGTGTTAGTAGTAGTAGTTATGTGCCTGTTCCATGGATGACTGTTTCCCACTCAGATCCATTTGTTGTATTCCGATGTTTTTTATGCGCAGGTTACAATTTAATTTGGAGAATGTTGACATTTGGCGTGTCTACAGTCGTACTTGATGTCTCAATATGGGCCAAAAATGGCGTCTTCATCTATTTTGTTGACTTTACGACACTTTGTTTGTCAACTGTCAAACTGTAGTTCACTAGATTGACCACTGGGTAGAGCAACTTTTTCAGTGTTTTGGGCGTCTGGAAAGCGTCAATGATAAAAAAAAAAAACGACGTTCCACAATGATCTATTAGTTGTATTCTGATGTTTTTTTGCGTGCGGAACACAGGTCACATTTTATCCCGGAGAATGTTGCCATTTGGCGTGTATTTGATGTCTCAACATGGGCCGAAAATGAAGTGAAGTGAATTATATTTATACAGCGCTTTTTCTCAAGTGACTCAAAGCGCTTTACATTGTGAAACCCAATATCTAAGTTACATTTAAACCAGTGTGGGTGGCACTGGGAGCAGGTGGGTAAAGTGTCTTGCCCAAGGACACAACGGCAGTGACTAGGATGGTGGAAGCGGGGATCGAACCTGCAACCCTCAAGTTGCTGGCACGGCCGCTCCACCAACCGAGCTATACCGCCTAAATGGCGTCTCCATATTAAATGTTGATGTTTTATCACACTTTGTCAACTGGAAAACTGTAATTCACCAAATTGACCAAAAGGTAGAGCAACGTTTTTAGTGTTTTGAGGCGTCGAAGATGCAAAAAGATGGCGCTTAAAAGGTTTCACTAGGATCAATTGCTTGTAGGGTTGTACGATATACCGGTATTAGTATAGTACCGCAATACTAATGATTCATATTCGGTACTATACCGCCTCTAAAAAGTACCGGTCCCCCACCCGTCGTCACGTCGTGTCATGAAGACAAGCATGTTCAGCTGCGCACACACACGGAGTACTTGCAAGCAGACACAGTGTGTAGACAGAAAAAGGAGAACGGACAAATTCTGGTTTAATAACTAAAGATAAAGGTGAAGCTATAACACTGAAACACCCTCAGGAAGAGGTGCTTTAAGACATAGCTTGCTAATATCTATCCGCAGTCAGCATTGTAACTACTTCAAAATCACTCATTCTTGTCTCTATGGCGACTAGTAAAGTACATTTCTTACAAGTATCATCATGCAGGACATAGGTGATAGCTATACATGCTTCACTACACACTGCAATATCCCGGACTCATAGCATTGGATGTGTCACAACTGGTTTATAGTTACCAAAGTTAAGTCAAGACTTCGCTACGTCCGATTTTTATTTATCATGATGATCATCTTAACTTTGAACACACTGCACACAAGTGAATGAAAGCATACTTAGTCAACAGTCATACCATGTCACGCTAAGGGTGGCCGTATGAACAACGCCAACACTGTCATAAATATGTGCCATATAGTGAAACCACACTAAACAACAATGACAAACACATTTTGGGGAATATTTGCACCGCAACACAGCATAAACATTACAGAACAAATTCCCAGAATTTCCTGCAGCACCAACTCTTCCGGGACGCTACAATATCAACAAACGCCATTGGTGAATCTACACTTAACATCCACTGTAATTATACCAAGTACAATAGCGTATCTAGTCGATGCTACTATGATTACATCGATATTTTTTAGCATCACAAAATCTTTTTTCGTTTTTTAAAAATGTATATTATATTCATAAACTCAGGAAACATGTCCCTCGACACATGAGGACTTTGAATATGACCAATGTATGATCCTGTAACTACTTGGTATCGGATTGATACCCAAATTTGTGGTATCATCCAAAACTAATGTAAAGTATCAATCAACAGAAAAATAAGTGATTATTACATTTTAACAGAAGTGTAGATAGAACATGTTAAAAGAGAAAGTAAGCAGATATTAACAGTAAATGAACAAGTAGATTAATAATTCATTTTTTACCACTTAATAATTTTGGCAAAATAATAGAATGATAAATGACAATATATTACTGCATATGTCGGCAGACTAATTGGGAGTCTTTGTTTATTTACTTACTACTAAAAGGCAAGTTGTCTTGTATGTTCACTATTTTATTTAAGGACAAACTTGCTATAAGAAACAGATGTTTAATGTACCCTAAGATTGTTTGTTAAAAGAAAGCCAATAATGACATTTTTTGTGGTCCCCTTTATTTACAAAAGTACCAAAAAGTACTGAAATACATTTTGGTAACGGTACCAAAATATTGGTATCGGGACAACACTAATTGCTTGTATCCCGATGTTTTTGTGTGTAGATCAGTTTATTTCGGAGAATGTTGCCATTTGGTGTGTCTGCAGCCGTACTTGAAGTCTTAACTTGGGCCAAAAATGGCATCTCCATCATAATTTTTGATGATTTTATGACACTTCATCAACTACCAAACTGTAGTTCACCAAATTGACCACTAGGTAGAGCAACATTTTCAGTGTTTTGGGGGTCTGGAAAGCGTCTAAGATGCAAAAAGATGACGCTTTAAAAATTCCACTATGCTCTATTACAGTGGTTCTCAACCTTTTTTCAGTGATGTACCCCCTGTGAATTTTTTTTTAATTAAAGTACCCCCTAATCAGAGCAAAGCATTCTTGGTTGAAAAAAAAGAGATAAAGAAGTAAAATACAGCACTATGTCATCAGTTTCTGATTTATTAAATTGTATAACAGTGCAAAATATTGCTCATTTGTAGTGGTCTTTCTTGAACTATTTGGGAAAAAAAGATAGGTTTTTATTTATATTTATAAAGGATTTTTGAATTGTTGCTATTTTTACAATATTTAAAAAAAATCTCACGTACCCCTTGGCATACCTTTCAAGTACTCCCAGGGGTACGTGTACCCCATTTGAGAATCACTGCTCTATTAGTTGTATTCCGATGTTTTTTGAGTGCAGAACACGGGTCACATTTTATTTCGGATAATGTTGACATTTTGCGTGTCTACATGTGTTAGCATGGGCCGAAAATGGCATCTCCGTCATCGTTTTGGATGGTTTTATCACATCTGTCAAACCGTAGTTCACCAAGTTGACCACTAGGTAGCGCAACACAATTTTTCAGTGCTTTGGGGGCGCGGAAAGCATTAATGATGCAAAAAAGATGACTCATAATTAGGGATGTCCGATAATATCGGACTGCCGATTTTATCGGCCGATAAATGCTTTAAAATATAATATCGGAAATTATCGGTTTAAAAAATTATCGGTATCTGTTTCAAAAAGTAAAATGTATGACTTTTTAAAACGCCGCTGTGTACACGGACGTAGGGAGAAGGACAGACCGCCAATAAACCTTGAAGGCACTGCCTTTGCGTGCCGGCTCAATCACATAATATCCACGGCTTTTCACACACACAAGCGAATGCAAAGCATACTTGGTAACAGCCATACAGGTCACACTGAGGGTGGCCATATAAACAACGTTAACACTGTTACAAATATGTGCCACACTGTGAACCCACACCAAACAAGAATGACAAACACATTTCGGGAGAACATCCGCACCGTAACACAACATAAACACAACAGAACAAATACCCAGAACCCCTTGCAGCACTAACTCTTCCGGGACGCTACAATATACACCCCCGCTACACCCTACCCTCCGCCCCCCCAACCTCCTCATGCTCTCTCAGGGAGCACGTCCCAAATTCCAAGCTGCTGTTTTGAGGCATGTTAAAAAAATAATGCACTTTGTGACTTCAATACTAAATATGGCAGTGCCATGTTGGCATTTTTTTCCATAACTTGAGTTGATTTATTTTGGAAAACCTTGTTACATTGTTTAATGCATCCAGCGGGGCATCACAACAAAATTAGGCATAATAATGTGTTAATTCCACGACTGTATATATCGGTATCGGTTGATATCGGAATCGGCAATTAAGAGTTGGACAATATCGGATATCGTCAAAAAAGCCATTATCGGACATCTCTACTCATAATGCGTCCCACTAGGATCCACTGGTTGTATTAGCGACGCATTTTTTGTGCAGAACTTAGGGAGCATTTTATTTTAGAGAATGTTGACCTTTGGCGTGTGGAAAGCGTCAATGATGCAAAAAGATGACACCTAATGCTTTGCCTTGACCGTCAGATTTGCATTGTGGGTAAGCTTCATGGAGCCCGCTGCCTCAGATAACAGCTGCCACTCAAGTGCACACGTCAGACAACGGCGCACGTGGCGATGGCGGCTGGCTTAGCGCTCCAGCTGTCTCGCCTGCCCGCCTCTCCGGGCCGCGCCTACCATAATGGCGGCTATATGCAAATAAGGGCAGATTCACAGTTTGAAATGGAAGTCTTTGACCTTTTATTTTTCTAGCGTGACACACTGCTAATTGCAGATAGCGCCGCCACTGGTCTCTTGGCGGGTGTGCTCACACCGAATAAGGCTTTTGGCCTATCTTTTTTTTTTTTTTTTTTTTAAATCAGGCATCGCGCATTTAAAACCCGCCGGGCGGGGCAGACGGGGAATGCTGTGTTTGACCCACTTTGATGGATTCCACACCGATTAAAAGGATGAGTGAGCTTTCGAAAGCAAGTATGTGTGTGTACTGTCATGTCAGTATACCGTATAATAAAGGTCATCAATTTAAACTTACACGTTTACTTGAGAAAAAAATAATCAAACTGACAACCTGAACATAGGGCAGCACGGTGGAAGAGGGGTTAGTGCGTCTGCCTCACAATACGAAGGTCCTGAGTAGTCGTGAGTTCAATCCCGGCCTCGGGATTTTTCTGTGTGGAGTTTGCATGTTCTCCCCGTGACTGCGTGGGTTCCCTCCGGGTACTCCGGCTTCCTCCCACCTCCAAATACATGCACCTGGGGATAAGTTGATTGGCAACACTAAATTGGCCCTAGTGTGTGAATGTGAGTGTGAATGTTGTCTGTCTATCTGTGTTGGCCCCGCGATGAGGTGGCGACTTGTCCAGGGTGTACTCCGCCTTCTGCCCGATTGTAGCTGAGATAGGCTCCAGCGCCCCCGCGACCCCGAAGGGAATAAGCGGTAGAAAATGGATGGATGGATGGACAACCTGAACATCATAATATCACATAACATGCAATTTAGATCACTCCCAAATATTTTTATCAGCATGTCAAATGAAGTAATAAAACAGACCTGGGCAAATTAAATTAAATTAAAGCATTTCAATCTGGCCCGCCGGACATTCCCAAATATTTTTTAGATCTTTTAGATGTAAAGTGTAGTTGCCATTATGATGTGCAGTGATGTTTTCTAATTACCATAAACCTTGAACTATATAACGTATTTCAATGGTTGGAATCTGCGCTTTTGCATGATATTTTAGTGACTAGTGTTGTCCTGATACCAATATTATTTCTGTACTTTGATACTTTTCTAAATAAAGGGGACCAGAAATAATTACATTATTGGCTTTATTTTAACAAAAAATTTAGGGTGTGGCGGATTGGTACTTTTCAGAGGCGGCATAGTACCGAATATGATTCATTAGTATCGCGGTACTATACTAATACCCGTATACCATACAACCCTACTAGTTACTATGGTAATCTACGTCACAGCAGGTCAGACGAGGCACCAAGCAGTGGGGAGTGTTTCCACAGAGTGTTTCCAGAGCGGCCAGCCTGAAATGTGGGTGTCAGGGACAGACGCGGAAGGAGATTTTTACAAGAAAGTTCTAAAGCTTAGTGATGTATCAGATATATCAGAATGTAGGTGTTTTTTGTTTTTTTTACCCTTCACGTTCATATTTCGCTGTTTGTTGCATTTTTGTTGCATTTGGCTTGATTGTAAAATATGTCGATTGACGTTCATATGTTGTCAATATTCAGGGTTTTATCGTTCATAGAAATAAATAAAATTCCATTCCGTTTTTAAGGCGGTCTGTCATAACATGTTTAGCATTCAATCAGACTTTATTGTGAGGTTTTGTATTAGTTTTCCTAAAAATAGATATACTGGCCCCCAGACACATTTTTTTCTCTAAATTTGGCCCCCGAGTCAAAATAATTGCCCAGGCCTGTAATAAAACAAACAAAAAAAAAACACAAAAAATGTTTGGCGTAAGGAAAATTGCATTTTAAAAAAGTACAGAAAATAGGTTTGTGTGTGGTAAGTTGCTTTCTTCATTGTTAAATCACAAATAACTGAAAATTACACAGAATCCCCCAAAATTGTGCACAATCTATTAACAAGTCTCATATAGCAAGTGGTCTGGAAATATTCCTCGCACTAATCTCATACCTGCCAACATGAACTTTTTGACTAATTCTCACTTCCATGGCGGCAAAGATATGACATTTCTTAGACATACCATTATCACTGGAAGACGAGGAATAGCTAAGTATGCGACAAACCGAGCAAGCTGCGAGTAGGAAGTCATGGTAAACCATGCTAACCGCTGAACTAGCTTGCATGTAAAGTAGCAAAACAACAGAAGAAAAAGAGCTATGAACCAAAAATTAACAAGTACTGTCAAACCTGCGTTAGCGGTTCATTCATTCTGGCATGAATGGAAAACGGCAGCATTCTATTCATGTGAGCAACAATGAGCAGGCTCAAATTCAATAGCACTGTTCACTTCACAGGTGTGCTTGAAGCTCATCGAGAGAATGCCAAGAGTGTGCAAAGCAGTAATCAGAGCAAAGGGTGGCTATTTTGAAGAAACTAGAATATAAAACATGTTTTCAGTTATTTCACCTTTTTTTGTTAAAGGCCTACTGAAATGCGATTTTCTTATTTAAACGGGGATAGCAGGTCCATTCTATGTGTCATACTTGATCATTTCGCGATATTGCCATTATTTTGCTGAAAGGATTTAGTAGAGAACATCGACGATAAAGTTCGCAACTTTTGGTCGCTGATAAAAAAAGCCTTGCCTGTACCGGAAGTAGCAGACGAGTAGCGTGACGTCACAGGTTGTGGAGCTCCTCACATCTGCACATTGTTTACAATCATGGCCACCAGCAGCAAGAGCGATTCGGACCGAGAAAGCGACGATTTCCCCATTAATTTGAGCGAGGATGAAAGATTTGTGGATGAGAAAAGTGAGAGTGAAGGACTAGAGGGCAGTGGGAGCGATTCAGATTGGGACGATGCTGTGAGAGGCGTGTGGGACCTGATATTCAGCTGGGAATGACTAAAACAGTAAATAAACACAAGACATATATATACTCTATTAGCCACAACACAACCAGGCTTATATTTAATATGCCACAAATTAATCCCGCATAACAAACACCTCCCCCCTCCCGTCCATATAACCCGCCAATACAACTCAAACACCTGCACAACACACTCAATCCCACAGCCCAAAGTACCGTTCACCTCCCCAAAGTTCATACAGCACATATATTTCCCCAAAGTCCCCAAAGTTACGTACGTGGCATGCACATAGCGGCACGCACGTACGGGCAAGCGATCAAATGTTTGGAAGCCGCAGCTGCATGCGTACTCACGGTACCATGTCTGCGCATCCAACTCAAAGTCCTCCTGGTAAGAGTCTCTGTTGTCCCAGTTCTCCACAGGCCAATGGTAAAGCTTGACTGTCATCTTCCGGGAATGTAAACAATGAAACACCGGCTGTGTTTGTGTTGCTGCAGTCAGCCGTAATACACCGCTTCCCACCTACAGCTTTCTTCTTTGCTGTCTCCATTGTTCATTGAACAAATTGCAAAAGATTCACCAACACAGATGTCCAGAATACTGTGGAATTTTGCAATGAAAACAGACGACTTAATAGCTGGCCACCATGCTGTCCAAAAATGTTCTCCACAATTCGTGACGTCACGCGCTGACGTCATCATACCGAGACGTTTTCAGCAGGATATTTCGCGCAAAATTTAAAATTGCACTTTAGTAAGCTAACCCTGCCGTATTGGCATGTGTTGCAATGTTAAGATTTCATCATTGATGTATAAACTACCAGACTGCGTGGTCGGTAGAAGTGGGTTTCAGTAGGCCTTTAAGTACATAACTCCACATATGTTCATTCATAGATTTGATGCCTTCAGGGACAATCTACAATGTAAATAGTCATGAAAATAAATAAAACGCATTGAATGAGGAGAAGCTAAAGAGTCGGCGAGAGTTGTGGTTGCTCACTGATTCAACGTCATGTCACGCATTCAACCCGAGAAAGAGCTATAATGAACGCTATTTGTGTGTGTCAGTGTCACACCCCGGCTCGGGTGAAGGTAATGTAACCTTTGCAAACCAGACTTTCAAATCAAGGATGGCAAGGCACACAGTTGGTAACAGTTTACAAACATTTATTGAAATCCCAAAAAGTGTCAAGAGGTGAACAACGACAGAAAAAACAAAGCACCCACAATCTGTAATGGTAATAGAGGCAATATTAGTATCGTATATTATATATAGTACATTTATATTCTAAATACATTTCGAAGTTGCATGCGTTAAATAGGCCTATAGAATTAATCAAAATAAGCATATTAAAAATAATCAAAGGATAAATCATTCATTATATCAAAATACATGTATTCATAATCAAAGGTCAATAATCAAATATGTCAAAGTAAATAATTAATCAAAACAGATTTAGCAAAATCAATTAGCAGTCAACAAAACTCATTTAACCGGGTACAACACAACATAATCTCATCATCAAAATAATCACCTCAGTAGATGTTTGATGCATGGAGACCGAAACTCCTGCTCAGGACAGAGATCCTCCTCTGGCAGTGACCGACAGCAGACTGTCAGAAAAACAGCCTTTTCCAACTTAAATAGCCCTTAGCCCCGCCCACTAGCTGGGACCAATTTGACAGGGGGAATTAAGAAAACAGTTATTTTGTAAATTACACCATAAATAACCATCGCATGTGTAGAGCAGTCATTTTTGTACATAGTATATTCAGGATTAGACAACACAACTTTTAAATGTCCGGTGTCCTTCTGTAACACCCAGCATTTGAAGATCATGGTTCGACCCAAATTTGGCCTAATTAGTGAATGCAGGTGTGGTCACCTATATAAAGCCCTCAACCCCACCCTGACTCTTTTGGTCAATTGTTCAGAGCCATGGTGAGTGACAGGTAACAATTTGTTTGTTGAGCACATGCTTTTCACTGCCTAACAAGATTGAATGTTTGTGTGTCCATGTTGAGCTTCCTAACAAATGTGCACGGTTTGTGAGGAAGTCTAAAGGTCAAACAGTGACAGTGTGGGGTCAAACTGTCACAGTCAGCCCAACAATGTTTCCACTTATTATCAAGTATTTCACATTCTTAGCTAGAAATCAACCAGTTAACTAAAAAGGCAAGCTAACCTCGACAACATTGTGACAACATTGTGTTACACGCGCTCTTGCAGAGGTCGAGTGACTCTGTGGCTGTCGAGGAATACCGTCTCATTCTCGTGTGTCCTTGTTAGCGTCACCTCTCAGTCTTTTCAAGCTTTGAGTCAGCAGACGCCGGAGAGCACAAGCACGTCCTGTCACTTCCGATTCATCTCACAGCGCTCGTGTCGGATGTTGCTCGGCAAATGTCTTTGATTCCTCTGTGAGCTGCGAAGGTGTTACCTAGGACGAGTACAATTCCCTCTCCTGTGTGGTCCCCTCAAACGTTATTCGGGAAGAAGGTTGCAAGTTTCCAACAAATCAGCCAAGACTGCACCCAGGAATTATTCATGACAAGCCAACTCACTCGGGATGGCCCCACTTGCCCTGGAACAAGGTGGGCATCCTGCCTGCGAGCAAGGTGGCAACATGCCCAGGAACAAGGCAGCATCACTGATGAAGAAAAAAGTGGCCTCTTTACCCGGGAATTATGCAGCTAGACCAGGAACAATGTGACCCCAGATGCCACAGGATGGAGCCAGGTTGTCCTGGAACAAGACAGCATCTTGGAAAGTCAATCAATCAATCAATCAATGTTTATTTATATAGCCCTAAATCACAAGTGTCTCAAAGGGCTGCACAAGCCACAACGACATCCTCGGTACAGAGCCCACATAAGGGCAAGGAAAAACTCACCCCAGTGGGACGTCGATGTGAATGACTATGAGAAACCTTGGAGAGTCTTCCCGGTAATTAGACAACTTTTACAGGAATGAGGCAACCTCACTTTTTAGGAACGGAGTGACCATGATGCCATAGGATGGAATAACACGCCCAGGAACGAACCAAGATATCGTGGAACGCCCAATTACATGGCAAGGATTCGGATGGAACGTTTTCCTGGTAGTTAGGCAGCTTTGTTTCTTCTTTCGTATGAGACAGCTAGGCGATCTCGCTCAGCTCACTGTGTCAGGGCTCAGATTATCAAGGTCCAGGTCATTGGGTGGGAGAAAGGTGGGGCGCTCGTGGATAATGTGGTGGGCGGTCTGTTCCTCTGGTCCGCATGGGCAGGCTGCTGATGGGCGCAGACCCCAGGGGTGCATGTTGGCGTTGAATCGGCCAACACCCGTCTGTATCCGGTTTAGTATTGACCAGCTCTTGCGAGGAAGGTCAGCACCCGGTGGTAGGCTTGTATTTGGGTTGACTGAGAGTTGAGGGAGTCGGGGTGACTCCTGCCAGCTTCATGCTTTGTTTAAAATTAGGCAGCCTCACTTCCCAGGAACAATGTGACCGTGATGCTAAAGGATGGAGCAATATGCCCAGGAACGAGCCATTACATCACCCAAGAACACGACAAGGAATAACATAGGACATGTTCCTGTTAATTAGGCAGCATTGATGGTAATAACCTCACTTTTTATGAATAAAGAGACCGTGATGCCACAGGATGGAAGTACATGCCCAGGAGAAACCCAAGTTGTCCCAGAACAAAGCAGCATGTTGGAAAGTTGTCTTGGTAATTGGCCAGATTTGACAAGAACAGGGCGGCTTCACTTCTCAGGAACAACATGACCGGGATGCCACAAGATGGAGTAATACGCCCAACAACGAGCCAAGTTGCTCTGGAACAAGACCATGACATGACCCGAGACCACAACAAGGAAGAGGACAGCGCATTTTCCTGGTAATTAGGCAGCATTGATAAGAATAAGGCACCCTCACTTTGTAGGAACGAAGTGACCATGATGCCGAGAGGGAACTACACACCCAGGAGCAAGCAAAGTTGTCCTGGAACAAGGCAGCTTGGGAAGTTTGACCGGAATAAGGCACCCTCACTTCTCAGGAACAAAGGTACCATGATGCCAGAGGATGGTACAACACGTCTAGGAACCAGCCAAGTTGCCGTGGAACAAGACCATTACATGACCTAAGAACACAAGAGGGATAAGATCGGACATTTTCCTGGTAATTAGGCAGCTTTGGCTGAATGTAGGCAGCCTCGCCCCAGGAGCAAAGTGACCGTGATGCCACAACAGGCCTAGGAGCAAACCACGTTGTCCTGGAACTAGCCAGCATTTTGGACAGTTTTCCTGGTAATTCAATGTTTACTTATATAGCTCTAAATCACGAGTGTCTCAAAGAGCTGCTACAACCGGAAAAAGGCAGCCTCACTTTTTCCCCAGGAACTAAGTGACTGCGATGCCCAGGAATGAGCCAGGTTGTCCTGGAACAGGACCATTGGATCACCTAATAACGCAACAAGGAACAAGATAAGACGTTTTCCTGGTAATTAGGCAGCTATGACAACCTCACTTTTTAGGAATTAATTGACCAGGATGCCAAAGAATAAAGCAAGTTGTCATAGAACAATGCAGCATATTGGAAAGTGTCCCAGGTAATCCGTCAGCATCAACAGGAATAAGGCCACGTCACTTTCCAGGACCAAAGCGACCGTGATGCCCCAGCATGTAACGCCACGCCCAGGAACAAGCCAGGTTATCCTGAAACATGGTAGCATCTTGTAAATTTTTCCTGGTAATCCGTCAGCTTCAACGGGAATAAGGCAGCGTCACTTTCCAGGAACAGGGCGGTCATGATGATAGAAGATGGTCACATTGTCCTGGAACAGGGCAGAACCACCCTGTCACTCAGGAACTAGACACCCTAGCACAGACCTGGGCAAATTAAGGCCCGGGGGCCACATGCGGCCAGTTAAGCGACATTCCCAAATATTTTTTTAGACCTTTAAGATGGAAAGTGTAGCTGCCATTATGATGTGCAGTGATGTTTTCTAATTACCATAAGTCTTGAACTATACAACGTATTTCAATGGTTGGAATCTGCGCTTTTGCATGATATTTTAGTGACTAGTGTTGTCCTGATACCAATATTATTTCGATACTTTTAGGTACTTTTTGATACTTTTCTAAATAAAGGGGACCAGAAAAAATTGCATTGTTGGCTTTATTTTAACAAAAAATCTTAGGGTGTGGGGGACCGGTACTTTTCAGAGGCGGTATGGTACCGAATATGATTCATTAGTATCGCGGTACTATACTAATACCCGTATACCATACAACCCTACTAGTTACTATGGTAATCTACGTCACAGCAGGTCAGACGAGGCACCAAGCAGTGTGGGTGGGGAGCGTTTCCACAGAGTGTTTCCAGAGCGGCCAGCCTGAAATGTGGGTGTCAGGGACAGACGCGGAAGGAGATTTTTACAAGAAAGTTCTAAAGCTTAGTGATGTATCAGATATATCAGGTTGTAGGGGATTTTTGTTTTTTTACCCTTCACGTTCATATTTCGCTGTGTTTGTTGCATTTTTGTTGCATTTGGCTTGATTGTAAAATATGTCGATTGACGGTCATATGTTGTCAATATTCAGGGTTTTATTGTTCATAGAAAAAAATAAAATTCCATTCCGTTTTTAAGGCGGTCTGTCATAACATGTTTAGCATTCAATCAGACTTTATTGTGAGGTTTTGTATTATCCATCCATCCATTTTCTACCGCTTATTCCCTTCGGGGTCGCGGGGGGCGCTGGAGCCTATCTCAGCTACAATCGGGCGGAAGGCACATACACCCTGGACAAGTCGCCACCTCATCGCAGGGCCAACACAGATAGACAGACAACATTCACACTCACATCCACACACTAGGGCCAATTTAGTGTTGCCAATCAACTTATCCCCAGGTGCATGTCTTTGGAGGTGGGAGGAAGCCGGAGTACCCGGAGGGAACCCACGCAGTCACGGGGAGGACATGCAAACTCCACACAGAAAGATCCCGAGCCCGGGATTGAACCCAAGACTACTCAGGACCTTCGTATTGTGAGGCAGATGCACTAACCCCTCTGCCACCGTTTTGTATTAGTTTTCCTAAAAATAGATATACTGGCCCCCAGACACATTTTTTTCTCTAAATTTGGCCCCCGAGTCAAAATAATTGCCCAGGCCTGCCCTAGCACATGCATGGAAAAACTAGCTTCGTTGTTCTGGACTACGAAGGCCATGACGCCGCCGACTACTGTGCTGCCCGTTAGCCTAGTATTAAAGACTCAGACTTAAGCACAAGCAAGTTTATGCCTGTTTATTGGGACTTTATTGCATGTGCGGTGTTCACGGTGCTGAGGCAGGAAATATGCGACGGTCCTCCATGGCTGTTTTATTTTATAGTTCATACACGCGTCGTAAAAGAGAGCGCGGGTGGGAGGAGGCGACGTCTAGTCCGGTCCGACATTAACTCTGCACTAAAACACTTTTAGGACTCCATGGATGGATGGAGTCAAAGCTGTCAAATATGAAGAGCGTTTAGGAGTGGCTTTGTTTGCCCTCAGCAGGCTGTTGTGTCTTTGCTGCATTATTACACCCCCGCACCATGCTGCAACCCTTGTGAATAATGCAAGGGTAATAAAATTCCGGCTATGTTCAATTACGCCGCTTGTGCAGCACTCCTGAAATCTTTTGGTCTTTTAGCGAGCGGCGACGGCGTCCTGCTACCTTTTTAGCACAGATTTCAAGGCGACGGCAGGCGATCGATCCACAGAAAAGAGACCCGGGGGACTTCTTTAGCTTACATTGTGAAGAAAGCGAAAGACGTTTTGTGCTGCTCTGACCTCTGACCCCGTGCCGACGTTCGGATTTGCAGTTGTTGACCAAAAGGGGACACAAACATGGCTTTCTTGAAGTCCAAACAGAACGCCATGGCCCTTCCTGTCATCATGTGAAATGAAAAGCTGCAAGATCAATACATGGCTGGCGGGTCCACAGGGTTTAAATTGGACAGGCAGCTCCCACCCAGAACGCTGCGAGCTTAAAAGAAACGGCCCGGATGAGGCTTTGATTATTGGAGCTCCTAAGGCCTCCCGATTGTTCCAATGACCTCCTGGGAACCAATGTCCACTGCAGAGGACGCCGATTCTCTGAGGACCAAAAGTTCTGGATAAAGTGACGAGCCATCTGGTTCAGCCCTGAAAAATCTACTATATCCAGCGCTAAAGTAGTCACGTTTGTTGTGATTATTCCATTTATCCCAATCCGTATCTTGCCAAATGATTATTATTACCGTATTTTCCAGACTATTGAACGCAAAAAATAATCGTTTGACAGCACTAGTGTTGTCCCAGTACCAAAATTATTTCGATACTTTTCAGTACTTTTTGATACTTTTCTAAATAAAGGGCGCCACAAAAAATGTATTTTAACAAAACATTTTAGGGTACATTAAACATATGTTTGTTATTGCAGGTTTTTCCCGAAATAAAATAGTGAACATACAAGATGACTTGTCTTTTAGTAGTAAGTAAGCAAACAAAGGCTCCTATTTTAGCTGCTGATATATGCAGTAACATATTGTATCATTTATCATTCTATTATTTTGTCAAAATTATTAAGGACAAGTGTTAGAAAATGAATTATTAATCTACTTGTTCATTTACTGTTAATATCTGCTTACTTTCTCTTTTAACATGTTCTATCTACACTTCTGTTAAAATGTAATAATCCCTTATTCTTCTGTTGTTTGATACTTTACATTAGTTTTGGATGATACCACAAATGTGGGTATCAATCCGATACCAAAGCAGGATCATACATGTGCCCATATTTCCTGAGTTTATAAACATAATATACATTTTAAAGAAACGAAAGATGTTGTGATGCCAAAAAATATCGACGTAATCATAGTAGTATCGACTAGATACGCTATTGTACTTGGTATCATTACAGTGGATGTTAGGTGTAGATCCACCAATGGCGTTTGTTTACATTTTGACGCCGTTGAGCTACGGTGTGTAGTGAAGCATGTTTAGCTATTCCTTGTCCTGCAGGGATGATACTTGTAGGAAACTTACTTTATTTGTCGCCATGGAGGCGAGGATTAGTGATTTAGAAGTTGCTAAAACACTGCCGACTACGGCTGGACTTTAGCCGCTAGCTAGCTAGCCATGTTTTAAAGCACCTCTTCCAGTGTGCGTGTCAGTGTTATAACTTCACCTTTATCGTTACTGTTTTAGCCAAAATCCGTTCTCCCTTTTCTGTCTACACACCTCATCTGCTTTTAAGTACTCTGTGATTGTGCACTGCCGAACATGCTCCTCTGCTCGTAAAACCAGCAATGACACGACTTGACGACGACGGGCGCGCAGGGGGGCGGGGAACCGGTACTTTTCAGAGGCGGTATAGTACCGAATATGAATTATTAGAATCGCGGTACTATACTAATACCGGTATACAACCCTAAACAGCACTAATTAAACACACCTACAAATGGTTACTGCATTTTTACAAATATTTTATTTGTTATTTTAAAGTATAACAATATTGAAAGTACTCTTAGTCACTGGTTAGCGTGTAGAGGCTAGCAGTGTTTACTAGGAACGTGACATGAAAGTGTAGCAGACATTCAACAGTAAATGGGTTTGTTTTTTTCTCCCCTTGTTTGCATTGATTATAGTTAATGGACATATTGATCCGGATCGATGTCTTATGAGGCTTTACAAACGTGCAGCAAGATTACTTTCAGACATGGAGGATGAAGACAGGAGGTCTGTTTGTGACTGACTAACGAGCGTTTGCCTCGAGATGTTCTATTTTCTGTGTGTGTGTGTGTGTGATTGTCTGCAACACGAGTTTAATTGTCAGTCTCATGCCTCCCGCTCGGAGGAAGTCAAGTCGAGCATCTTTCTGGAAACACGAGTCCCTCCGCCCCAGCGCCGCATCAAGTTAATGTCAAATGTGAGCTGACAGCTCGTCCCGATGCCAAACGGCCAAAAAAACCCCGCGATCTTGCGCCCGCGAGGAGGAAGGAGCATGCATGGCAACCACAAAAACAAAAAAGCTAAGGGCTTCCAACATAAGTTGCCATGGAGACAGGAGACTGTGGCAGCCAATTCTGCTGTGCCACACCCAAGGAAAAGAAAGGGGCTTGAGAAAAAAATTAAGAATCCGACCTGAAAAAAATCAGCCTTTTTCTTAATGTAGTTTTGAATCGTTGGTCTTTGGCAATGCTTACGTCATCTTGTTCGCTAATATTTCACGTGCTGCAGGTTATCCAATTATAGACAATGATTGAGTCAGTTAGCGAGCGCCCCACCTAGCCTAGCATGTTGCGCCAATGCGGCGTAGCCCTGCGAGCACTGCGGCTGCCGTGACAATCGCTCATCATTTCAACTGTCCCGGTGAATAATTCAGTCCGAACTGAACGGTAAAGTTATTTTAAAGAATGCGTGCATTATTTAACGCGTGGACACAGGTGCGCTTTCAGTCACGCAGGCGGCAACCGACAGAAACGCACATCGACGTTGAGCGTTTTAATTGGAACAACTTTAACACAAGGATTATTTCAGCCGTATTTGCATAAACTCCTCCCATTGAAGTCACATGACCCTCTCAGTTGTTCATGGGTACAACAGATCCGTCACATTCTCCTTACGACCTGTGCTTGTTCAACAAACGCCAGCGAGTGAGGATGCTAAATAATTGAACGCTCTCAACATTTGTTCTCTTGCAACTTTCATAGAAAGCTTTTGTATTCTCGTCTTATTTTGCCTCTTTAATATTCCGGGTTTTCCCATCACAAAGTCAACATTATACAGTCTAATGAGGAAACATATCAAAGATTCTTCTCCTATTTTTGGCTTCTGCGCAGTTCCATCCCTAATGGAGCTGCTCTGATAGAGATGTCTTCACGGGACGATTAGCCTCACAGCGTCCTATCTCACGTTGTTTACTGCACATTATCAGCCAGAGTCGGAATATTGGATTGTGACTCAGCCGCTTTTTTTTTTAAAAAAACATTCATTGCAGACTGTTAATCAGCCACGCTACCCCTGTTGCATAAGAAGTACTTTTAATGCTCAAACTTTCCAGAACAGTCCAAATTTGCAGCCAGGAATAACTCTGACTTTAAAGGCCTACTGGAATGTGATTTTCTTATTTAAACGGGGATAGCAGGTCCATTCTATGTGTCATACTTGATCATTTCGCGATATTGCCATATTTTTGCTGAAAGGATTTAGTAGAGAACATCGACGATAAAGTTCGCAACTTTTGGTCGCTGATACAAAAAGCCTTGCCTCTACCGGAAGTAGCAGACGATATGCGCGTGACGTCACAGGTTGTGGAGCTCCTCACATCTGCACAATGTTTACAATCATGGCCACCAGCAGCGAGAGCGATTCGGACCGAGAAAACGACGATTTCCCCTTTAATTTGAGAGAGGATGTAAGATTTGTGGATGAGGAAAGTGAGAGTGAAGGACTAGAGGGCAGTGGGAGCGATTCAGATAGGGAAGATGCTGTGAGAGGCGGGTGGGACCTGATATTCAGCTGGGAATGACTAAAATAGTAAATAAACACAAGACATATATATACTCTATTAGCCACAACACAACCAGGCTTATATTTAATATGCCACAAATTAATCCCGCATAACAAACACCTCCCCCCTCCCGTCCATATAACCCGCCAATACAACTCAAACACCTGCACAACACACTCAATCCCACAGCCCAAAGTACCGTTCACCTCCCCAAAGTTCATACAGCACATATATTTCCCCAAAGTCCCCAAAGTTACGTACGTGACATGCACATAGCGGCAGGCACGTACGGGCTAACGATCAAATGTTTGGAAGCCGCAGCTGCATGCGTACTCACGGTACCGCGTCTGCGCATCCAACTCAAAGTCCTCCTGGTAAGAGTCTCTGTTGTCCCAGTTCTCCACAGGCCAATGGTAAAGCTTGACTGTCATCTTTCGGGAATGTAAACAATGAAAGACCGCGGCTGTGTTTGTGTTGCTGCAGCCGCCCGCAATACACCGCTTCCCACCTACAGCTTTCTTCTTTGCTGTCTCCATTGTTCATTGAACAAATTGCAAAAGATTCACCAACACAGATGTCCAGGATACTGTGGAATTTTGCGATGAAAACAGACGACTTAATAGCTGGCCACCATGCTGTCCCAAAATGTCCTCTACAATCCGTGACGTCACGTGCCGGCGTCATCATACCGAGACGTTTTCAGCAGGATATTTCGCGCGAAATTTAAAATTGCACTTTAGTAAGCTAACCCGGCCGTATTGGCATGTGTTGCAATGTTAAGATTTCATCATTGATGTATAAACTATCAGACTGCGTGGTCGGTAGTAGTGGGTTTCAGTAGGCCTTTAACATTTTTGTTAAGGGCCTTATCGCAATTATGGCTGCCCTCAAGAGGGCCACACTAATTGATGTGGCCGACCACATTGAATGACTTGGCAGAGCCCATTGAATGACAAATGGTGTTGGTTGGTTGGTGTCAGTTAATTTGGAACATGCATACAATTACAATGTAATACATCACATATTTACACTTGTTTCATGACAGCATGTCCGAAAAAGAGTAGGAAGAAGCAGAGCTTATTTAACCCTACCCCGTTTCATATCGTAGCAGCTTTATTCCATTTGTTTGTTCTTTCTCTGATGTGACGGACCATGTTAAATGACTTGGCAGACCACATTGAATAACATGGTGGGCCCCATTACTGAGATGAAGGACCACAATAAGTGATGTTGCAGACAGACCACATTGAATAACATGGTGGGCCACGTTAATGAGGTTGACAAACCACACGGACCAAGTTAACTGATGTAGCAGACCACAATAAATAGCGGGACGGGCCAAATTAATTGACATGACGGACCACGTTAAACGATGTGGCAGACCACATTGAATACCATGGCAGGCCACTTAATGAGGTGACGGACCCCATTAAATAAAGTGACGGACCACATTAAATGATGTGGAAGACTACATTAAATAACACGGCGGGCCACTTTAATGAAGTGACGGACCACCTTAAATGATGCAGCATACTACATTAAATAACATGGCGGGCCACATTAATGAGGTGACGGACCACATTAATTGACGTGGGGGACCACATTGAATAACATGATGGGCCACAGTAATGAGATGACGGACCACAATAATTGATGTAACAGAACACATTGAATAACATGATGGGTCACATTAATGAGGTGACGGACCACGTAAATATGTGGCAGAACACATTGAATACCATGGCAGGCCAATTTAATGAAGTGACGGACCACATTAAATGATGTGGGAAACTACATTAAATAACATATCGGGCCACTTTAATGAGGTGACAGACCACCTTAAATGATGCAGCAGACTACATTAAATAACATGGCGGGCCAAACATGAGGTGACAGTCCACTTTAATGATGTGGCAGACCAGATTAAATGATATAACAGACCACATTGAATAACATGGCAGGCCACATTAATGAAGTGACGGACCACATTAATTGACGTGGCGGACCACATTGAATAACATGATGGGCCACGGTAATGAGGTGACGGACCACAATAATTGATGTGGCAGACCACATTGAATAACATTATGGGTCACATTAATGAGGTGACAGACCACGTACATATGTGGCAGACCACGTTGAATACCATGGCAGGCCACTTTAATGAAGTGACGGACCACATTAAATGATGCGGGAGACTACATTAAATAACATGGCGGGCCACATTAATGAGGTGACAGACCACCTTATTAAATGATGCAGTAGACTACATTAAATAACATGGCGGGCCAAACTTATGAGGTGACAGGCCACTTTAATGATGTGGCAGACCAGGTTAAATGATGTAACAGACCACATTGAATAACATGGCAGGCCACATTAATGAGATGATGGACCACATTAATTGATGTGGCAGACCACATTGAATAACATGATGGGCCACATTAATGAGGTGACGGACCACAATAATTGATGTGGCAGACCACATTGAATAACATTATGGGTCACATTAATGAGGTGACAGACCACGTACATATGTGGCAGACCACGTTGAATACCATGGCAGGCCACTTTAATGAAGTGACGGACCACATTAAATGATGCGGGAGACTACATTAAATAACATGGCGGGCCACATTAATGAGGTGACAGACCACCTTATTAAATGATGCAGTAGACTACATTAAATAACATGGCGGGCCAAACTTATGAGGTGACAGGCCACTTTAATGATGTGGCAGACCAGGTTAAATGATGTAACAGACCACATTGAATAACATGGCAGGCCACATTAATGAGATGATGGACCACATTAATTGATGTGGCAGACCACATTGAATAACATGATGGGCCACATTAATGAGGTGACGGACCACAATAATTGATGTGGCAGACCACATTGAATAACATTATGGGTCACATTAATGAGGTGACAGACCACGTACATATGTGGCAGACCACGTTGAATACCATGGCAGGCCACTTTAATGAAGTGACGGACCATATTAAATGATGCGGGAGACTACATTAAATAACATGGCGGGCCACATTAATGAGGTGACAGACCACCTTATTAAATGATGCAGTAGACTACATTAAATAACATGGCGGGCCAAACTTATGAGGTGACAGGCCACTTTAATGATGTGGCAGACCAGGTTAAATGATGTAACAGACCACATTGAATAACATGGCAGGCCACATTAATGAGATGATGGACCACATTAATTGATGTGGCAGACCACATTGAATAACATGATGGGCCACGTTAATGAGGTGACGGACCACAATAATTGATGTGGCAGACCACATTGAATAACATGATGGGCCACATTAATGAGTTGACTGACCACGTTAATTGACGTGGCAGACCACATTGAATAACATGACGGGCCACAATATTGAGGTGACAGAGGAGGCGGTATAGCTCGGTTGGTAGCGTGGCCGTGCCAGCAACTTGAGGGTTCCAGATTCGATCCCCGCTTCCGCCATCCTAGTCACTGCCGTCGTGTCCTTGGGCAAGACACTTTACCCACCTGCTCCCAGTGCCACCCACACTGGTTTAAATGTAACTTAGATATTGGGTTTCACTATGTAAAAGCGCTTTGAGTCGCTAGAGAAAAGCGCTATATAAATATAATTCACTTCACTTCACATTGAATAACATGATGGGCCACAATAATGAGGTGACAGACCACGTTAAATGATGTGACAGACCACATTGAATAACATGGCGGGCCACTTAATCCTTGTTTGTGAATGACTGAGCATTTCATGGAAGTTGCTTTTATACCCAATCATGGCACCCACCTGTTCCCAATTAGCCTGTTTACCTGTGGGATGTTCCAAATAAGTGTTTGATGCGCATTCCTCAACTTTGTCAGTCTTTTTTGCCACTTGTGCCAGCTTTTTTGAAACATTTGTCTTTGCAGTCTATTCAATTGAATATAGGTTGAAAAGGATTTGCAAATCATTGTATTCTGTTTTTATTTACGTTTTACACAACGTGCCAACTTCACTGGTTTTGGGGTTTGTACGTTTAAGCGACTGGAACCTTGCTAATGCCAAAACATAATATATTACTAATAATGTAATATGAATAGTCAAGGAATCTTGCTTCTACGTTTAAAAAAAAATAAATCACTGCTTTCCTACAATTCCACATAAAATCTTAATTTTTTTTCCGAGTTCCGCATTTTTCAAACCCTTAGATGTACATTTTGCACTCAGCATTGCAGCTCTGTCGCTCCATCATGTTGTTGCAACTTTGCCCTCATTCATCATCTTGCAAGAATGTCGCTCTTCGGTGATCAAGCTGGCGTCACATTGTTGAAGCGCAGGAAGTTCACAACTCTCCTTGGATTCTCCCATCAGAATTCCAGCACGGGTTGCCTTCCTTAACCGGGAGAATGCGACGTCGCCGACGGAAACAATCACTTCAACTCGGCAAACCCGAGCTGAGAGGTCACATGCTTTGCTATGGTAACAGCGCTCAGGGGTGACTTGTTTCCACGGTGACGAGTGTTGTGGGATGCTGGGATGCTCAACCTTCAGGGCGTGTCATTAGGAGATGCTGCGGTTTCATCGAGGCCGTTTGGACCGAGTGTGTCTATGTTAACGAATCCTCGCGTACATGCTAATGATGATATCCTAAAAGCTTCTCTATCGCTCTTTCTTTTTCTTCTTCAGAACATCCCTCGGTATATACCCGAAACATGTCGGGGGCTGCCCACATTCCTCTTCTTAATTATTATTTCTCTGAGTGTCTGCATGGGGATTCCAGTGTAAATGAAAGTGGCAGGCAGGATATAAATAGCAGCTTTTGTGGGCTAGGATTCCCTGACGGGTCGCAGTCGAGCTGCTAGCGACACCAGCTGATTAGCACGGTCGTGCTCCCGCGTGGCCAACAAAATACACCAAACAGGCTCAAACGTATGTCCCGAAATTAACTACATCTTTGGAATATTTATTAATCCACTGCAGTGGGGAATGGATTACATTTCCTCTCATTTTTATAGCGGTTGCTGTGCCAAAATTAATAAAGCAAATACAAGCCAGTAAATAAGCCATCAAATGTTATTGTCACGGCCCGGGCGCATTCCAATGCGCATTTATATGGGCTCTGTACCGAGGATGTCGTTGTGGCTTGTGCAGCCCTTTGAGACACTTGTGATTTAGGGCTAGATAAATAAACATTGATTGATTGATTAATTTATATGTGCGCTCTGCTGAGTACACCTCCAAAAGCGCTAGGCGCGTGCCAGTGCGGCTGCAGCAAGCAGCTGCAATCAATCGCCAGCAATCAGCACACCTGTCACTGATCAGAGGACCTGCCTTCATAAGCCTGCACAACCTGCTATCCCGCGCCAGAACATAGTCATCTGTTCCCGTATACCTGCCTTCGTTCCCACGTTACGAGCAGTGTGTCTCATCTTTCCGCGTTCTCTCTGCTTCCCTGGCTGCTTCTTGGATCTCAACCTCCCGCCTGGACACAGACCTTTGATGCCTCTCTCCTCCCCTCGACCTCCGAGCTTGTCGCCCCCCCCCCCCCCCCCCCCCCCCCCCCCCCTTGAACTGCCGCACCTCGCTCAACACTTACGAGTAACATTCTTCAGGTAATCTCCACACATAGTGGCACACCATACACTCTTGGATTTAGTCACACTCCATTCCCTCGTATGTATATATATATATATATATATATATATATATATATATATATATATATATATATATATATAGTGTATTATAATAAATATAGAGCTAAACTATGACGTCACATTAGTGCCAAAAATCCGAGCGCATAAAAACTGTTATCGCGCGCTGATTCTCCACTTCGTGCGCGCGCGACACCCTTTTGCGCGCGCGTGGTGCCTTTCTGCGCGCGCGCGGTGCCTTTCTGCGCGCGCGCCGCCTCGGTCTGTGCGCTCTCTGTGTACTCCTGGCATCTCTCCTCGCGCTGTCATGTTTCTTTTTGGCACTTTGGGGGCGGGTATGCTTAGATGGCCCCTCCTTTCTGATTGGCTCTGAGCATTTTTCATATGACCAATGATTCTCCAGCGTAGCAACGTTGTAGCCATCTTACCTCGGACATCTAGCCTCAATCATTACATTGATGTCAATGGTACATGTACTAATTAAATTACCATAACTTGCTCGATTTTCGACCAATTTACAAACAGTTTGCCTTGTTACAAATCTTATTACATGTAGATATGACATAGGATGCTGTACCTGTTGAAATTACCTCTTTCGCTTTTAAAAAAAAAAATTACTTAATTGTGCAACATAGTTGTGTAGGGTCAGTGTTAGTCAGTTCTCTGATTATTTTAAACTGTTTCAGAATACATTATTAAAAGGCTATTTCTAACATTTTAAAAACAAAATTCAAAGATTATTTCATTAATTTTATCGTTGAATCAAAAGAAATTCCATAAATTAGAAAACAAATGTTCAAGAAGAAGTGAAAATATAAAATAATGTTATCGTTGGATGTTATTGCTGGTGGACCAGTTCTGGCTGAAAGATGTGATTATGGTGTTTGTTGTCTTACTATTTATTTGGGTCACATTTTGTATTACCCTGTATTGTGTTTATGTGGTATGAAATAACCTTCATCAGCGCGCGACATTTTTTTATCCACTTCTTCCTCCGTAAATCTTGATACATATTGACGATGACCCGCCCTGCTATACTTCTGATTGGCTCTGAGCATTTTTCACCTGACCAATCAGAAAGAAGGGGCCGTCTAAGCATACCCGCCCCCAAAGTGCCAAAACGAAACATGACAGCGCACAGACCGAGACGGCGCGCAAAAGGGTGTCGCGATAACAGTTTTTATGCGCTCGGATTTTTGGCACTAATGTGACGCCATACTAAACGCCATACCTCCTGTCTGTGCCGTCTCCTTCCCCCTGTACACGTAGCAGTTATTTGATCAATGAAAACGGTTTTATTTTTGATGAATAGCTTTAGCCCCCAAAATTATTACATGTATTATTGGTACTTTTATCAAAAAGCTGTGTCAACAAAGAACACGATTTTATGGCTTGCTAGCTGATGTTAGCTTTCTACGACAACCAGTCTTCAATGTGTTGGCTAATGCTAGCTTTGAACAACAGAAGTTTTATTTTGATGCTATCTTTTTCTTTTAAAAACATTATTTGATGTTTATTGTTTGTTTATTGAATGGATCCCCATTAGCTGACGCCAAGGCGACTGCTAGTCTTCCTGGGGTCCATGTAGGAGCATACAAAATAAAAAAATACAAATAATACATACATTACCAAACATAATACAAAAGAAAAAGGCAACATAAGATAAAAAGCTAGTTAAACCCAGTAGCAAAAATTCACGTCATGCGAGCAGCTGCAATAGGTGTATTTTATGTAATTTGATGTATATTTCCATTCGTCCATTTTCTTCTGCTTATCTGAGATCAGGTTGCGGGGCTGCCTAATATTACTTTAAAAATAAAAAACTGTTTTAAATTGGATTAACTCAAGCTTTATCCCTAAAAAAATATTATAGCTTGCTAGCTGATGTTAGCTTTCACTGAAAACCAGTCTTAACATGTTAGCTAATTCTAGCTTTAAGCATCAGCGGTTTTATTTTAATGACTAATGCTAGCTCGTTCCTTTAATTTGATTTATTAAAATTACAATTTTAAAAAAAAACTGGTGTACATTGAAGGATTATCTCAAGCTTTATTCCTCCAAAACAAAATTATAGTTTCCTAGTTGATGCTAGCTTTCACCTACACTACATAATGTGCTGGCTAATGCTAGCTTTGAGCAACAGCAGTATTATTTAATGCCTAATACCAACTTTTTCCATTCCAAATTTTTTTTTATGTATTAACATTACTTAAAAAACAAACCAAATAAACACTTACACATTACCCTCCAAAAACATCATAGCTTGCTAGTTGATGTTAGCTTTCACTGACAACCAGTCTTGGGGCCTGATTTAGTCATGGTTGGTTGCAATCCTGATAGCACACACTGATCTACTAAACCTGTGCAAAGTGGGTTGTGTCTGTTAAGTGAGCAGAATAAGGTGTGCAATCCATTATGCATCTGTCTTTATTAGTATGCATAATATATGCTGATCATTAAAACACCCACAATACTGGGAGGAGAAGATGCAAATATAACTATTTAGCACACTCATCATCGTTTGGCGCGCACTGTTTTAGGTTTTATTTAGCACGTGTTAGAAGGACGGGCAAACTGACAATTCTGCAGGATCAGTGCTTGCGCCGCACACACAGACGAGGATCCTTCGTCCTATGTGTGTGTGTCAACGTTTTGGAAGGTCAGGAAAAATAAATATTAGACATATCTATTCAGCAAATTCCTTTTATAATTTTATGACTGCTGGATGACTTAAGGGGCTGATTATAATTAATTAATTGGCGTTGCTGGCGGGTTTTTTTTTTTTTAATGCAGTTTTTTTTTCATTTATTTAGGCAATATATTACTAAGATATATATCCTTCAAGAAAAAACGCATTTTATTAATGCATTTTCTTGCGTTTGAATTATTCCAGATGCACAACTGCGTTGGTGATGCCATACACAGTCTCGCTCAAAAAATAAAGTGTCGGTGTGCGTATGTTTCGGTTGTCTAGATTGCGATTGAGAAAAGGTGTTACAGATTATAAATGTGTGCTGCTTGTTCAACACATCGCACAGAGTTCGGAGCATGATAACATAAATGTGCAAAAAATGATTGTCTCCGTGGGAAAAGCCCCGTAATGCACGCAAAATCCTCATTTAAATAAGGCGGTCTGCACCACTTTTCAATTGTACACGCATTGTTAGTAGATCACACGCCCACTCATAGTACATGCTATTTTATTATTTGCACACGCTTTTTAGCCCGTGGTGTTTGGATCTTAGTAAATCACGCCCTAAATGTGTTGACTAATGCTAGCTTTAGTCAACATAAGTTTTATCTTAATGACTAATGCTAGCTTATTCCCTAAAAAACGAATTTGATTTATTTTATTTTATTTTTTTAAATCTCTTATTTTATTTATATATTTTATTTTATACATTAAAGCAGGGGTCCCCAAACTTTTTGATTCGGAGGCCGCATTGGGCTAAAACAATTTGGCCGGGGGCCGGGCTGTGTATATATATATATATACACACAGGTAAAAGCCAGTAAATTAGAATATTTTGAAAAACTTGATTTATTTCAGTAATTGCATTCAAAAGGTGTAACTTGTACATTATATTTATTCATTGCACACAGACTGATGCATTCAAATGTTTATTTCATTTAATATTGATGATTTGAAGTTGCAACAAATGAAAATCCAAAATTCCGTGTGTCACAAAATTAGAATATTACTTAAGGCTAATACAAAAAAGGGATTTTTAGAAATGTTGGCCAACTGAAAAGTATGAAAATGAAAAATATGAGCATGTACAATACTCAATACTTGGTTGGAGCTCCTTTTGCCTCAATTACTGCGTTAATGCGGCGTGGCATGGAGTCGATGAGTTTCTGGCACTGCTCAGGTGTTATGAGAGCCCAGGTTGCTCTGATAGTGGCCTTCAACTCTTCTGCGTTTTTGGGTCTGGCATTCTGCATCTTCCTTTTCACAATACCCCACAGATTTTCTATGGGGCTAAGGTCAGGGGAGTTGGCGGGCCAATTTAGAACAGAAATACCATGGTCCGTAAACCAGGCACGGGTAGATTTTGCGCTGTGTGCAGGCGCCAAGTCCTGTTGGAACTTGAAATCTCCATCTCCATAGAGCAGGTCAGCAGCAGGAAGCATGAAGTGCTCTAAAACTTGCTGGTAGACGGCTGCGTTGACCCTGGATCTCAGGAAACAGAGTGGACCGACACCAGCAGATGACATGGCACCCCAAACCATCACTGATGGTGGAAACTTTACACTAGACTTCAGGCAACGTGGATCCTGTGCCTCTCCTGTCTTCCTCCAGACTCTGGGACCTCGATTTCCAAAGGAAATGCAAAATTTGCATGGTTGGGTGATGTTGTCACTTTATCGATGGGAAAATGCATTTTTAGACAATATGATTTGCCTGAGCGTCTAGGAGACACAGAGTAACAAGCGTTAAAAAATGGTTTTGAAAGGACATATTTTTAAAAAATATAATTAAAAAAATAAATAAATATATATATAATTTATTTATTTATTTATTTATTTATTTATTTATTTATTTATTTATTTATTTATTTATTTTTTGTTTTGTCCTGTCCAGCTTCTCAGGCAAATCATATAGTTGATGTAGATGCACGTATCGGCTGTTCAGATTTACTTTACAAAAGAGAAGTGTAGGATACTTATCTTCTTGCCTTATTTGTATTTGACTTTATTAAATGTATTTATATTATCATTTGGTGCAGCCGGGCCGGAGCAGGAGGGGATAGAAAGAGAAAAAAAGGAAGACAGAGGGGGAAATTGTGGGGACAAGAGGGGGATTAGACAGAGAGACAAAAACAACAACAGCAAACACAACAACAACAACAACAATAGAGCAACATCAGCAAATACGACATGTACAAATATGATGGTAAAAGTAATAGCAAATAAGCAGTTAGCGAAAATAAAAAATAATACAGAAATGACAATGAGCATTATTACACTACAAATGGAGCAATACAAATACCAATAGAAATGGCGCTATTGATAATGAACAATTTTTTTTTTTTTTTAACTTGGTCCAAAATCTGCGGGCCGGATTTTGGAGACCCCTGCATCAAAGGATTAATGCTTTGACCCCCAAAAAAACATTATAGCTTGCTAGCTAGTGTTAGCTTTCAACGAGTGCCATTTTTAATGTGATGGCTATTGCTAGCTTTTTCCTTTTTCCTTTAACTTTTAATAACACTACTTTATTTTTTAATGTTATATACATTTGAGATTTAACTCCAGCTTTCTCAAAAATACTAAACTTCACAGCTAGCTAGCTGATGTTAGTTTGCTTTGACAACCAGCTCTAAATGTGTTGGCTAATGCTAGCTTTGACCAACATCAGTTTTATTTTGATGACTAATGCAACAGTAGATTAGCTATGAAAACGTAAAACGTATTCACGCTACTTTTAATACAAAAAATTATGACTGTTGGATATTGCTGCCTTGATGCCTCCAGAATGACTCTCTTTCTAGGTTCAAAATGTCAGCTATCGGGTCCCCTGGACGCTAACTCGCTTTGACAGCTGCCAGAAGACATTGGACTTGGAGTGCTTACCTGCACGGTGTTCAATGCAAGTGAGACTGCAACTGGTTTCGCTGGTCTTAAAAAAGCCACACAGAGGTCATGCTTAGATGTCGGGCAGTAGTACTTGTGTACTAGAGAGGAATACTGCAGTAATGTTGAATAATGTGACCTAATACACAATGTCAGAGTATTTACAAGATTACAACTTTTCATATCACAGCTTTCCAAAGCTCATTATCATCTCTCACTTCTTCTTCTTAGCCGGGCAGCGTTCCCAGCAACATCCCCAAATGTGGGGATGAGTCTCATTCTTCCCCCCTGAGGGCATCATTCTGTTGTGTGTGTGTGTGTGTGTGTGTGTGTGTGTGTGTGTGTGTGTGTGTGTGTGTGTGTGTGTGTGTGTGTGTGTGTGTGTGTTCTTGTATTTCTACCTTCTTGAAACACCAACAAGGAAAAGTACCTTCCACATGAGGACCGGTGAACAAGTTAGGACCGAAATCATGGTCCCAATGCGGAAAACCATTGCATCTAATAGAGAGCCAAATACTAGAGTCCGTGAACATTGTTCCAAAGTCAGGATGTTTTGTTGATTTAATGTGCATACAAAAGTAAACATTGACAAGTGCAAAAGCAGCAATATATGATAAAACAAGCTAAAGAAGGACTTCCCTATTCATCCCCCCCCAAAAAAATGCCAGGGGAACAGCTGATTTTACGACTTCCGGTGCTGACCTAAGACAACCTGCGTCCCACATTGGTACTTTAACTTTAACTTAATATGTGACTATAGGATGAACAAATACAGAGAGACTATAGTGGCTAGGGGTGTAACGGTACACAGAAATTTCTGTTCGGTACGTATCTCGGTTTAGAGGTCACGGTTCTGTTGATTTTCGGTACAGTAAGAAAACAACAAAATATAAATTTTTTGGTTATTTATAGGGATGTCCGATAATGGCTTTTTGCCGATGTCCGATATTCCGATATTGTCCAACTCTTTAATTACCGATACCGATATCAACCAATACCGATATCAACCGATATATACAGTTACACACATTATCATGCCAAAATTAATTAAAAAAAATAAAATAAATATGTATATAGAGACATACTGTAATAACTTGAAGTAAATAATGAAGATCTCACCACACCTAGTGTGTTTGTGACAATCATTAAAAAGAAGAAGAAGAAGATTAAAAACCATGGTAACACTTTAGTATGGGGAACATATTCACCATTAATTAGTTGCTTAGTAACATGCAAATTAGTAACATATTGGCTCTTAATTAGTCATTATTAAGTACTTATTAATGCCTTATTCTGCATGGCCTTATTATACAACCAGTAAGCCATTAACTAAGAGTCTTCCCTCAATAACCTCAGAATTATTGCTTATTAGCAAACCTAACCCTTATATGTTCCCCTAGTGCAGCGTTTCTCAAAGTGTGGGGCGCGCCCCACTGGTGGGGAATAGAGACATGACAGGTGGGGCGCGAGGAACGGGAGGAAATTTCACTTTAAATTATTATTTTTTTGTTATATTCTTAGATTTTTTTTTTTTACTATGCTTTCATTTTCTATACACACTGTAAATCACTTTGTGATTCTGTCTGTGAAATCCGCTATATAAATAAATGTAAATTACTTATTTTTCCTGTAGGCTTTAAATTTCTAGGTAGGAGCGAAAGTTTGACAGACATAGCAACAGTAACTAATGGGGGCGGGGCTAAGCGGAACAAACTTTCGCTCGGATGGGTAGCAGGCTAATGTGTGGACCACAATTACACTAAATGGATACATTTGTGACTCGCACCTCAAAGGTCGTCGAGCCAGAGCCAGCGCCTGCAGAGAAACAAAAATCTGACGGGCAGACACTGTGTCATTCACCGGGAAGCACTCGCGCCAAGGCAGCTCAGCCCCGAACTCAATGAGGTTTTAACAGATGTTGTGAGCGCGGTAAATTTGATCAAAACACGACCACTGAAAGCGCGACTGTTCTCTGCACTGTGTGAGGAAATAGGAGCTGATCATACAGCCGTGCTGTTTCACAGTGAAGCAAGGTGGCTCTCCCGGGGCAAAGTGCTGTCACTTGCCCTGTCTTGCCAAATGCATAGCTCCTCCCTTTTTTTTTTGCAAAGATTGCAAAGTGGCACTTTTATTTAATTTATTATTGAACTTGATGCAAGTTATAACACTTTTATTTGATTTATTATTGAACTTGATTCAAGTTATAACACTTTTATTGATTTATTATTGAACTTGATGCAAGTTATTTTATTTATTATTGAACTTGATGCAAGTTATACCACAGCTGCACAGTTATTTTATTTATTATTGAACTTGATGTTATTTTATGTTATTGAGTTTGAATGTATACAACTTGATGTTACTTGATGTTCAATACATTTGAAAATGTTAGGCTTGGCATTAGAGTTCTGTTGGGGCGATGGGGGCAGGTGGGGCTTGAAAACTCCCCCTTGTCCAAAGTGGGGGATGACAAAAAAAGTTTGAGAACCACTGCCCTAGTGTCCAAATAACTCTAAATTAAGTCTTTGTTACTTAGGATATGTTCCCCATACTAAAGTGTTACCACCAATTACAAAAAAAAAATACTAAAAGCTTACCTTTTTTATATTTGCAAAGTATGTATATATTATTAATGTTGTAAATACAAATCTTTATTTATCTAGAAAGGGTGGTCCGAAAGAGGTAGGCATTTTTCGGAGATATCAAGAAGGTAAGAAATACAAGAATGTGTGTGTGTGTGCGCGTGGGTCTTCTCTATTTTCTTAACATGGACACAAGGTCGCTGTTCCATTTCCTAGTTATTTGCCAGATTGTTATGTTTTCCATGAGAAAATAAACAACACGGAATGAAAACAAACTTCCATTTGGTCCGCTTCGTCAAGGTGGTGAATAATGCAGTGTGTACAGTGTGTGTGTGTGTGTGGGTGGGTACACACACACACACACACACACACACACACACACAGAGAGAGAGAGAGAGAAACGTGACACATAGAAATTAAATGTATAGTTGCTGCTTCCCATGAATTTTGAGTTGTTTGCACGGAATATTGAAGGCGGGGAGCTCAGGATTGTCTGATTCATTTTTGTTTGCTAACATGCAAGAACCCGACAAATAAACATACCGGTATCTCATTTGGGACTTTTTGGGACCAACGCGACAGAGATTGGATAGTTTAGTGAGGCGCTCGAATTCTACGATGGCGTGCCGAGGAGTCGATCAAATTTGACTATTTAGAGATGAGTTTCTCGAACATGTTGGAGCACTGATGAAATGGAGCTGGCACTTTTAGGGCCGCTTTGTTACCTAAAGTGGCCCCAAAGAGATTGGAGCCTATCTATTTGTACACGAGAAAGTCAGTGGACTCAGGAAACGACGAAAAGAAAAAAAGACCATTTTTCCCCTGAAGGTACTAGAGGTCCAAATATTGTCCAAAATATCCCCAAAACGGACTTGCCCCTAAAATTCCCGGTGCTCTAAAAGGTCTGAAATGTGCCCAAAAAATACGGGGGCGTGGTCGGGGAGCCTATTGGATACATTTCCAACCTTTTTGGAGCACCCCATTTATCATTCGAACCATTTGGGTTCATTTAGGACCTTCCCGAACCCCTCCAGAGCATTAATGGGTTCATATCGAATCTTGTGGATACTTAGAAAAATGGGCTACGTTTATGGTCAGGGGAAAAAAGGGCGAAGTTCTTTCCAAACCTACGTGAGCAGTGGGGAGCTGAGCAAACTGGTCAAAGCTACATCCTAGCTGTCGGAGCCCCCGAGATGCTGCAAGCTTTCTTCAATGCTTTTGTCATCCATGGTTGTTCTTTCTTGCTCTTCTTTTTAGTGACTACTCTTAGTGGACGGTTTTTATCAAAGTGTTACGTCCAAAACCATTGAAGTTGGCACGTTGTGTAAATCGTAAATAAAAACAGAATACGTCCATCCATCCATTTGTAGGATTTGCAAATCCTTTTCAACGTATATTCAATAGAATAGACTGCAAACACAAGATATTTAATGTTCAAACTGAGAAACTTAATTTTTTTTTGCAAATAATCATTAACTTGGAATTTAATGGCAGCAACACATTGCAAAAAAGTTGTCACAAGGGCATTTTTACCACTGTGTTACATGGCCTTTCTTTTTAACAACACTCAGTAAACGTTTGGGAACTGAGAAGACTAATTTTTGAAGCTTTTCAGGTGGAATTCTTTCCCATTCTTGCTTGATGTACAGCTTAAGTTGTTCAACAGTCCGGGGTCTCCTTTGTTGCTTCATAATGCGCCACACAATTTCAATGGGAGACAGATCTGGACTCCAGGCAGGCCAGTCTAGTACTCGCACTCTTTTACTACGAAGCCATGCTGTTGTAACGCGTGCAGAATGTGGCTTGGTATTGTCTTGATGAAATAAGCAGGGGTGTCCATGAAAAGGACATTGCTTGGATGGCAACATATGTTGCTCCAAAACCTGTATGTACCTTTCAGCATTAATGGTGCCTTCACAGATGTGTAAGTTACCCATGCCTTGGGCACTAATACACCCCCATACCATCACAGATGCTGGCTTTTGAACTTTGCACCTATAACAATCCGGATGGTTCTTTTCCTCTTTGGTCGGGAGGACACGACGTCCACAATTTCCAAAAACAATTTGAAATGTGGACTCGTCAGACCACAGAACACTTTTCCACTTTGCATCAGTCCATTTTAGATGAGCTCGGGCCCAGCGAAGCCGGTGGCGTTTATGGGTGTTGTTGATAAACGGCTTTTGCTTTGCATAGTAGAGTTTTAACTTGCACTTACAGATGTAGCGACGAACTGTAGTTACTGACAGTGGTTTTCTGAAGTGTTCCTGAGCCCATGTGGTGATATCCTTTACACACTGTTTGTTTTTGATGCAGTACTGCCTGAGTGATCGAAGGTCACGGGCATTCAATGTTGGTTTTCAGCCTTGCTGCTTACGTGCAGTGATTTCTCCAGATTCTCTGAACCTTTTGATGATATTACGCAGCGTAGATGGTGAATTCCCTAAATTCCTTGCAATAGCTCGTTGAGAAATGTTGTTCTTAAACTGTTCGACAATTTTCTCACGCATTTGTTTACAAAGTGGTGACTGAGCATTTCATGGAAGCTGCTTTTATACTCAATCATCGCACCCACCTGTTCCCAATTTGCCTGTTCACCCGTGGGATGTTCCAAATAAGTGTTTGATGAGCATTCCTCAACTTTCTCAGTCTTTTTTGCCACTTGTGCCAACTTTTTGTAACATGTTGTAGGCATCAAATTCCAAAAGACCCAGTTTGAACATTAAGTCGCTTGTCTTTGAAGTCTATTCAATTGAATATAGGTTAAATAATTTTCAAATCATTGTATTCTCTTTTTATTTACAATTTACACAACTTTACTGGTTTTGGGTTTTGTAGATACTTAAAAAATGGTCATAAGTTTTATTCACATAAGTTGTACTATATACTTTTTCTTCCATGTTTGTTATTTTAAACCATTCTTAAAGGCCATAATTTGTTTTGATGTGTGTAATCTTTTGTATGATTTATTAATATCCTTTTTTTTGTCTCTCTAAAGTTCTCATTGTATATTGTGAAGACTGGAAAGATGATCAGTGATATCGGTGATTAACAAACCACTCTTAGTATTGTTATTAAAGTCATTAGTGAATATATTGTCTATTTAAGTGGCACTGTTTTCTGTTATTCTACTTGCTGTAGTATTTTTTTGGGTACAGGCTCATACTGTTCATTGTGTTTATGAAGTCATCAATTGCTTTTTTGCTTATTTGGGTTCAGAAGATCAATGTCGAAGTCTCCACATAAATAAATGATTTTTGGTTATCTGTCAAAGTTGCTTTGCAAAGTCACTATACTTGACTTTGGTGGTCTGTATGTTCAGCTTATTAACACATTCTTACTCTTTTCCTGACAAATTTCTACTACAGTGATGCAGTCTAATAGGTTATCAATAGCAAGAGACTTGTTTTTAACTACTTTATAGTTCAGATGTTTTTTCCCACATACACTGCTACTCCACCTCCACTTTTATTATTCCTGTTAATATAGTTGGGTTTATATCCATCCAATTCAATTCTCCAACTATTCATCCAGCCCTAGTTGATAGTCGAATCAGGACTTAGCATTGAATCGTCAAATAATCGACTATTCTGAGTAAGGATGGGTACTGTCGGAGGCAGATATTTACATATATCCGTATTTAAGTGTTACTTCTTTAATTTCATAATCATATTACAAAACAGCTAGTGTTTTTCTTCCAATTGTGGTCTTTTGGTTGTCTGCAAATACTGTGTGCTAACCTTGAGTGTGGAATGTAAGAAAGAGAGATACTCCTTCTTCTTATCTATTCTTATGTCCAGGTGCGGAGGACAATGGGCATGTGTTTGGGCTGAAAAGACAAGACTGCGAGGGTGGGAGGGAGAGGGACTTTATAGAATAGAAGGTTTCCATTTTGGAGGGCAGACCATCTTAGCTGCGCGATTGAATGTTCTATGCTGGACTGGTCTCAGTATGTTTACAAAGCTTTGCAAATATATTACAAAATACCTATTCTGTCTCTGGTGGTTCTTCTACTCAGCTTTAAGTGTCGTAAAGAGCTTGGGAGCGACCAGCGACTTGAAATCCCTGTGAGGAACAACTGGTCCAAACGCAACAGTACCGTTCAAATTTGACCCGATACGGTACCAATTCCCAGGTACCAGGAATCGGTACTGACGGTACCAATTTTCGGTGCTTTTGTCTGTGTAATAAATACTAATTGTCTTTGATAATAACATGTTTTTTTTATTGCAACCTTTTAAAAATGAGCTGATTATGATAACTGCTGTCTTGTTGTTTCATCTTGTTTTATTTTCACATTTCTCAGTCTCATTTGAAAGTATGCCACTAAGTTACAATTACAGTTGCAAGTCCAAGATGTTAGATGGCAGTAGTGTGTAGTTTATAGTCTGTTGGTCATTTCAGTCTTTGCAGTCTGTTGCTGGGCCCTGCAAAGTATTAATACTGTAAGTAGTGTACTAATTACGCACCAGCTTTTTGATTGGAATGTGCATCTTAGTTGTAGTGTTCGATACAAAGTGTTAAAGTTAAAATGCTAATCAGTAGCAATGCCAATGTATAAGCATCAACCTAACACATTTTTGGAAAAGTAGTGCCTTATTTAATTTATGTTGGAGTGGTTTTTGAGTCAATTTCTGCTGGGGTGATTGCCAAATGCGTGGCATAGCTCGGTTGGTCGGGCGGCTGTGCCAGCAACTTGAGGGTTCCCGGTTTGATCCCCGCTTCCGACATCCTAGTCACTGCCGTTGTGTCCTTGGGCAAGACACTTTACCCACCTGCTCCCAGTGCCACCCACACTGGTTTAAATGTAACTTAGATACTGGGTTTCACTATGTAAAGCGCCTTGAGTCACTAGAGAAAAGCACGATATAAATATAATTAAATTCACTTCACTTCACTTCAAGTGCTGTGTTGGCAGCTGAGTCGGCAAACGAGCAACCCGATCGGTGCCCAGTACAACCGAAAAGTACCGAATTCCGTATTCATCCCTAATTCAGAGACACCCGTACATTCCTGATGATCCACCATTATGTTGAAAAGCTACTGATTAATAACGGTCAGAACGCCTCCCTGCTGAGACGTTCTGTGCATTTCCCGCCGGAAGGTGGTAGACCTAGGACACGCTGGAGGAGATTGAAAGTCTCACAGCAGGCCTTGTAAAACCTTGGTGTTCCCACGGTGGAACTGGAAGAGGCGGCCAGAGACCGGGAACTTTAGCTCTGGGATAAACAAAAGAAAATGAATGATAACAAATGTCTTTCCTGCTATGAATTAGCAAAGCCTGTTTGCCTTTTTTGACATCAGCGAAACTAAACAGCCAAAAAATGACTTAGAACTGGTTTGGCCCGAAGAGAACTGTTAAAAAGATTTGATCTGGGACAAAAGGTCAGCATGTAATGTATTCCCGTTAAAGATGAAATCATCCTGTTTTTATCAACAGACTCACTGTTGTTTTATGATATATTAAAAAAATGCCTCGTGCTTCATGTGATTTTTCACCAGTAAATGTTTGAACGCGCTGTGATTCAGACCAGAACAGGCACAAGAACTACTTTTCTAAAAAACAGTATGCCTGAATTACAAGGGACAAATACACATCGGAATACCCGCCACTAACCTTTCTTAGTTTGGGTTTAGTTTAAAACAGGGGTCGGCCACCCAAAACGTTGAAAGAGCCATATTGGACCAAAAATACAAAAAACAAATCTGTCTGGAGCCGCAAAAAATGAAAAGCTGTATATAAGTCTTATAATGAAGGCAACACATGACATAAGTGTCTATATTAGCTATAATAGCCTACTATCAAAATGAATAATAGGCAGGCTGAAGCAAATCTTCGTTGACAGAAATGTTTAAATGTGATATTTATTCTACACATTTTTACAACATTAGAAACCATTAGTAAAACAGAGGCTACTTAGAAGGTGAGATCACCCCTGGAAATTACTGGCTTTTGCCAAAGGTATAGATGTGTGTGTCCAAGTTCAAGGAAACGGCAGGCTGTCTTCTTATAATAGATTTATTACAATCTTTGGTAAGCTAGGTAATGTTTGCTGTTGTCTGGAACAACATGGCACACAAACAGCTATTTGAAATGCAGACAATATTACATACAGATAATGTGTCATGAGACATGCAAAACTAGATTATATACAAAGAGGATAAAAGTAAAGGAAATGAAATGAGCTCAAATATACCTACAAATGAGGCATAATGATGCAATATGTACATAAAGCTAGCCTAAATAGCCTGATTCGCACTCCAACAAGTCAATAAAATCAACAAAGCGCACCTTTGTGCATTAAAGCACAGCATGAAACTTTTGGTGGACAAAATGAGACCAAGAAGGAGTGGAAGATTTTGCATGTAAACAAACTGTTGCGTCACAGTCCACACTATGGTGAGTTCAAGAATCGCCGAAATGAGTAGGACAAAACGATGTTCACCCAATACTGTCATCGGTGAAGCATACACACAAACATATTAAACAGTGGGCTTTCTAAACAATTGGGAAGGTTTGTGTCATCTTTGTCCTCAAACAAAAACCATACTAAAACCAAAAAAAATACTTATTTTTCCCCCATCTTTTTCCATTTTCATCCATCCATCCATCCATCCATCCATCCATCTTCTTCCGCTTATCCGAGGTCGGGTCGCGGGGGCAGCAGCCTAAGCAGGGAAGCCCAGACTTCCCTCTCCCCAGCCACTTCATCCAGCTCCTCCCGGGGGATCCCGAGGCGTTCCCAGGCCAGCCGGGAGACATAGTCTTCCCAACGTGTCCTGGGTCTTCCTCGTGGCCTCCTACCGGTCGGACGTGCCCTAAACAACTCCCTAGGGAGGCGCTCGGGTGGCATCCTGACTAGATGCCCGAACCACCTCATCTGGCTCCTCTCGATGTGGAGGAGCAGCGGCTTTACTTTGAGCTCTCCCCGGATGACAGAGCTTCTCACCCTATCTCTAAGGGAGAGCCCCGCCACCCGGCGGAGGAAACTCATTTCGGCCGCTTGTACCCGTGATCTTGTCCTTTCGGTCATAACCCAAAGCTCATGACCATAGGTGAGGATGGGAACGTAGATCGACCGGTAAATTGAGAGCTTTGCCTTCCGGCTCAGCTCCTTCTTCACCACAACGGATCGATACAGCGTCCGCATTACTGAAGACGCCGCACCGATCCGCCTGTCGATCTCACGATCCACTCTTCCCTCACTCGTGAACAAGACTCCGAGGTACTTGAACTCCTCCACTTGGGGCAAGATCTCCTCCCCAGCCCGGAGATGACACTCCACCCTTTTCCGGGCGAGAACCATGGACTCGGACTTGGAGGTGCTGATTCTCATCCCAGTCGCTTCACACTCAGCTGCGAACCGATCCAGTGAGAGCTGAAGATCCTGGCTAGATGAAGCCATCAGGACCACATCATCTGCAAAAAGCAGAGACCTAATCCTGCAGCCACCAAACCGAATCCCCTCAACGCCTTGACTGCGCCTAGAAATTCTGTCCATAAAAGTTATGAACAGAATCGGTGACAAAGGGCAGCCTTGGCGGAGTCCAACCCTCACCGGAAACGTGTCCGACTTACTGCCGGCAATGCGAACCAAGCTCTGACACTGATCATACAGGGAGCGGACCGCCACAATCAGACAGTCCGAAACCCCATATTCTCTGAGCACTCCCCACAGGACTTCCCGAGGGACACGGTCGAATGCCTTCTCCAAGTCCACAAAGCACATGTAGACCTTCTCCATCCTTCTCCATCTTTCCCCCATCTTTTTCCATTTTCAATCCTTTTTTAAAAATGCTCCTGGGAGCCACTAGGGCGGCGCTAAAGAGCCGCGGGTTGCTGAACCCCGGTTTAGAAGATTAGTCCTTAAATTCCTTAAATGTCCTTAAAGTACATGGCAGTGTTATAACATGTTTGTTTTTTTCCATGGCAGGAGTTTGCGGCCCTCACAAAGGAGCTGAACGCCTGCAGGGAGCAGCTGCTGGAGAAGGAGGAGGAGATCTCCGAGCTAAAGGCCGAGAGGAACAACACCAGGGTGAGCGCCGCCCATGTTAGCTCAGCTTAATTTTCATGCTAATTAGCTTAGGCGAGAACAGCACAATCCTCCGACTCCCGTGATTGCAGCGATGTGATTTTTATCGTAGCTGCTGTTGGAGCATCTGGAGTGTCTGGTGTCGCGACACGAGCGTTCTCTGCGCATGACGGTGGTCAAGAGGCAGGCCCAGTCGCCCTCTGGGGTCTCCAGTGAGGTGGAGGTCCTCAAAGCCCTCAAGTCCTTGTTTGAGCATCACAAAGCCCTTGACGAGAAGGTACAAACACACTTTTCAACTCCCCCCTTAGAGAAAGCTCTTTAATCCCCAAAAACATTCTAATTAGTTGGAGTAACACCATTTTGATCAAATAGTGGTAACAACTTTATGAATTTGCATTTGTTTTATCCAAAAACTGTGATACTCCATAGCAAACAGAAGTGAACTTTCTTCAACACCTATTCCATTCATACTTGCCAACCCTCCCGATTTTCCCGGGAGACTCCCGAATTTCAGTGCCTCTCCCGGGGCAACCATTCTCCCGAATTTCTCCCGATTTCCACCCGGACACCAATATTGGGGGCGTGCCTTAAAGGCACTGCCTTTAGCGTCCTCTCTCACCTGAAAAGGAGACGATTATATAGGTTTATCTATAACCCATAAAGTAGGCAGGCACGGAGCTATTTCTCAGCGTGTGTTTATTCCAGCCGGCACGTTAATACACTGACACACAACATCCGGATTCCCATCATGCATTGCTTCAAAACTACGGCAAGTAGTAATGTCCAAAAACATAACAGAGACGAAGCAGAGGAACGAAGAAGAGACATGGCGTCGACGAGTAAGAAGAAGAAGTACGCTAGCAAGTTCCAAAATGATTGGAAAAAATAATTTCATTTCATCCAGAACAGCTGGAAGGGGAAGGGGTATGCTGCCTGCACATTTTGTAGATCAGACTTCTGCATTGAACACGATGGCCGAACGGATATACTCATTCATGAACAGATTATTTATATAATACAGTATACAGTATAATACAGTTTATATCTTTTTTTTCTATCTCCCGAATTCGGAGGTCTCAAGGTTGGCAAGTATGATTCCATTTAAAGGCCTACTGAAATGTGATTTTCTTATTTAAACGGGGATAGCAGGTCCATTCTATGTGTCATACTTGATCATTTCGCGATATTGCCATATTTTTGCTGAAAGGATTTAGTAGAGAACATCGACGATAAAGTTTGCAACTTTTGGTTGCTGATAAAAAAGCCTTGCCTGTACCGGAAGTAGCAGACGAGTCGTGTGACGTCACAGGTTGTGGAGCTCCTCACATCTGCAGATTGTTTACAATCATGGCCACCAGCAGCAAGAGCGATTCGGACCGAGAAAGCGACGATTTCCCCATTAATTTGAGCGAGGATGAAAGATTTGTGGATGAGGAAAGTGAGAGTGTATTTAAAAAAACACCAATTTGATCGACACCAGTTTTATTTCAAAACTGTTTTTGTGTATAGCTAGCTGTTGTTAGCTTTCTTAATTTGCAGGCTAATGCTAGTTTGGACCAACGGCTAATATTAGTGTCGTCCCAAAATATTTTGTAATTTCATGGATTCCCACTCGTTTTTTTTTTCTCCATTATGATGGTTTACCTCAAGCTTTACTAAAAAAAATGTGGATTTTTTCTATTTAAAAAAACACCAATTTGATCTACACCAGTTTTATTTCAAAACTGTTTTTGTGTATAGCTAGCTGTTGTTAGCTTTCTTAATTTGCAGGCTAATGCTAGTTTGGACCAACGGCTAATATTAGTTTCGTCCCAAAATATTTTGTAATTTCATGGATTCCCACTCTGTTTTTTCATTATGATGGTTTACCTCAAGCTTTACCAAATAATTTGGACTTTTTTTCTATTTAAACAAAAAACATAATTTGATGAACACCAGTTTTATTTCAAAACTGTTTTTGTTTATAGCTAGCTGTTGTTAGCGTTCTTAATTTGCTGGCTAATGCTAGTTTGGACTAACAGCTAATGTTAGTTTTGTCCCAAAATATTTTGTCATTTCATGGATTCCCACTCGTTTTTTTTCCATTATGATGGTTTACCTCAAGCTTTACTAAAAAAAATGTGGATTTTTTTCTATTTAAAAAAACACCAATTTGATCTACACCAGTTTTATTTCAAAACTGTTTTTGTGTATAGCTAGCTGTTGTTAGCTTTCTTAATTTGCAGGCTAATGCTAGTTTGGACCAACGGCTAATATTAGTTTCGTCCCAAAATATTTTGTAATTTCATGGATTCCCACTCGTTTTTTTTTTCTCCATTATGATGGTTTACCTCAAGCTTTACTAAAAAAAATGTGGATTTTTTCTATTTAAAAAAACACCAATTTGATCTACACCAGTTTTATTTCAAAACTGTTTTTGTGTATAGCTAGCTGTTGTTAGCTTTCTTAATTTGCAGGCTAATGCTAGTTTGGACCAACGGCTAATATTAGTTTCGTCCCAAAATATTTTGTAATTTCATGGATTCCCACTCTGTTTTTTCATTATGATGGTTTACCTCAAGCTTTACCAAATAATTTGGACTTTTTTTCTATTTAAACAAAAAACATAATTTGATGAACACCAGTTTTATTTCAAAACTGTTTTTGTTTATAGCTAGCTGTTGTTAGCGTTCTTAATTTGCTGGCTAATGCTAGTTTGGACTAACAGCTAATGTTAGTTTTGTCCCAAAATATTTTGTCATTTCATGGATTCCCACTCGTTTTTTTTCCATTATGATGGTTTACCTCAAGCTTTACTAAAAAAAATGTGGATTTTTTTCTATTTAAAAAAACACCAATTTGATCTACACCAGTTTTATTTCAAAACTGTTTTTGTGTATAGCTAGCTGTTGTTAGCTTTCTTAATTTGCAGGCTAATGCTAGTTTGGACCAACGGCTAATATTAGTTTCGTCCCAAAATATTTTGTAATTTCATGGATTCCCACTCTGTTGTTTTTTCATTATGATGGTTTACCTCAAGCTTTACCAAAAAATTTGGATTTTTTTTCTATTTAAACAAAAAACATAATTTGATGAACACCAGTTTTATTTCAAAACTGTTTTTGTTTATAGCTAGCTGTTGTTAGCGTTCTTAATTTGCTGGCTAATGCTAGTTTGGACTAACAGCTAATGTTAGTTTTGTCCCAAAATATTTTGTCATTTCATGGATTCCCACTCTTTTTTTTTTTTTCCATTATGATGGTTTACCTCAAGCTTTACTAAAAAAAATGTGGATTTTTTCTATTTAAAAAAACACCACTTTGATCTACACCAGTTTTATTTCAAAACTGTTTTTGTGTATAGCTAGCTGTTGTTAGCTTTCTAATTTGCAGGCTAATGCTAGTTTGGACCAACGGCTAATATAAGTTTCGTCCCAAAATATTTTGTAATTTCATGGATTCCCACTCTGTTGTTTTTTCATTATGATGGTTTACCTCAAGCTTTACCAAATAATTTGGACTTTTTTTCTATTTAAACAAAAAACATAATTTGATGAACACCAGTTTTATTTCAAAACTGTTTTTGTGTATAGCTAGCTGTTGTTAGCTTTCTTAATTTGCAGGCTAATGCTAGTTTGGACCAACGGCTAATATTAGTTTTGTCCCAAAATATTTTGTAATTTCATGGATTCCCACTCTGTTGTTTTTTCATTATGATGGTTTACCTAAAGCTTTACCAAAAAATTTGGATTTTTTTTTTCTATTTAAACAAAAAACATAATTTGATGAACACCAGTTTTATTTCAAAACTGTTTTTGTTTATAGCTAGCTGTTGTTAGCGTTCTTAATTTGCTGGCTAATGCTAGTTTGGACTAACAGCTAATGTTAGTTTTGTCCCAAAATATTTTGTCATTTCATGGATTCCCACTCTTTTTTTTTTTTCCATTATGATGGTTTACCTCAAGCTTTACTAAAAAAAATGTGGATTTTTTTCTATTTAAAAAAACACCAATTTGATCTACACCAGTTTTATTTCAAAACTGTTTTTGTGTATAGCTAGCTGTTGTTAGCTTTCTTAATTTGCAGGCTAATGCTAGTTTGGACCAACGGCTAATATTAGTTTCGTCCCAAAATATTTTGTAATTTCATGGATTCCCACTCAGTTGTTTTTTCATTATGATGGTTTACCTCAAGCTTTACCAAATAATTTGGACTTTTTTTCTATTTAAACAAAAAACATAATTTGATGAACACCAGTTTTATTTCAAAACTGTTTTTGTTTATAGCTAGCTGTTGTTAGCGTTCTTAATTTGCTGGCTAATGCTAGTTTGGACTAACAGCTAATGTTAGTTTTGTCCCAAAATATTTTGTCATTTCATGGATTCCCACTCGTTTTTTTTCCATTATGATGGTTTACCTCAAGCTTTACTAAAAAAAATGTGGATTTTTTTCTATTTAAAAAAACACCAATTTGATCTACACCAGTTTTATTTCAAAACTGTTTTTGTGTATAGCTAGCTGTTGTTAGCTTTCTTAATTTGCAGGCTAATGCTAGTTTGGACCAACGGCTAATATAAGTTTTGTCCCAAAATATTTTGTAATTTCATGGATTCCCACTCTGTTGTTTTTTCATTATGATGGTTTACCTCAAGCTTTACCAAATAATTTGGACTTTTTTTCTATTTAAACAAAAAACATACGTAATTTGATGAACACCAGTTTTATTTCAAAACTGTTTTTGTGTATAGCTAGCTGTTGTTAGCTTTCTTAATTTGCAGGCTAATGCCAGTTTGGACCAACGGCTAATATTAGTTTCGTCCCAAAATATTTTGTAATTTCATGGATTCCCACTCTGTTGTTTTTTCATTATGATGGTTTACCTCAAGCTTTACCAAAAAAATTTGGATTTTTTTTCTATTTAAACAAAAAACATAATTTGATGAACACCAGTTTTATTTCAAAACTGTTTTTGTTTATAGCTAGCTGTTGTTAGCTTTCTTAATTTGCAGGCTAATGCTAGTTTGGACCAACGGCTAATATAAGTTTCGTCCCAAAATATTTTGTAATTTCATGGATTCCCACTCTGTTGTTTTTTCATTATGATGGTTTACCTCAAGCTTTACCAAATAATTTGGACTTTTTTTCTATTTAAACAAAAAACATAATTTGATGAACACCAGTTTTATTTCAAAACTGTTTTTGTGTATAGCTAGCTGTTGTTAGCTTTCTTAATTTGCAGGCTAATGCTAGTTTGGACCAACGGCTAATATTAGTTTCGTCCCAAAATATTTTGTAATTTCATGGATTCCCACTCTGTTGTTTTTTCATTATGATGGTTTACCTCAAGCTTTACCAAAAAAATTTGGATTTTTTTTCTATTCAAACAAAAAACATAATTTGATGAACACCAGTTTTATTTCAAAACTGTTTTTGTTTATAGCTAGCTGTTGTTAGCGTTCTTAATTTGCTGGCTAATGCTAGTTTGGACTAACAGCTAATGTTAGTTTTGTCCCAAAATATTTTGTCATTTCATGGATTCCCACTCGTTTTTTTTTTTTCCATTATGATGGTTTACCTCAAGCTTTACTAAAAAAAATGTGGATTTTTTCTATTTAAAAAAACACCAATTTGATCTACACCAGTTTTATTTCAAAACTGTTTTTGTGTATAGCTAGCTGTTGTTAGCTTTCTTAATTTGCAGGCTAATGCTAGTTTGGACCAACGGCTAATATTAGTTTCGTCCCAAAATAGTTTGTAATTTCATGGATTCCCACTCTGTTGTTTTTTCATTATGATGGTTTACCTCAAGCTTTACCAAAAAAGGTTGATTTTTTTTCTATTTAAAAAAACAAAACATAATTTGATGAATACCAGTTTTATTTCAAAACTGTTTTTGTTTATAACTAGCTGCTGTTAGCGTTCTTAATTTGCTGGCTAATGCTAGTTTGGACTAACAGCTAATGTTAGTTTTGTCCCAAAATATTTTGTAATTTCATGGATTCCCACTCGTTTTTTTTTCCATTATGATGGTTTACCTCAAGCTTTACCAAAAAATTTTTGAATTTTTCTATTTAAAAAAAAAAAACATAATTTGATGAACACCAGTTTTCTTTCAAAACGGTTTTTGTTTATAGCTAGCTGTTGTTAGTGTTCTTAATTTGCTGGCTAATGCTAGTTTGGACCAACAGCTAATGTTCGTTTCGTCCCAATATATTTTGTCATTTCATGGATTCCCACTCGTTTTTTTTCCATTATGATGGTTTACCTCAAGCTTTACTAAAAAAAAATGTGGATTTTTTCTATTTAAAAAAACACCAATTTGATCCACACCAGTTTTATTTCAAAACTGTTTTTGTGTATAGCTAGCTGTTGTTAGCTTTCTTAATTTGCAGGCTAATGCTAGTTTGGACCAACGGCTAATATAAGTTTCGTCCCAAAATATTTTGTAATTTCATGGATTCCCACTCGTTTTTTTTTTTCCATTATGATGGTTTACCTCAAGCTTTACCAAAAAATGTTGATTTTTTTTCTATTAAAAAAAAAAAACTTAATTTGATGAATACCAGTTTTATTTCAAAACTGTTTTTGTTTATAGCTAGCTGCTGTTAGCGTTCTTAATTTGCTGGCTAATGCTAGTTTGGACTAACAGCTAATGTTAGTTTTGTCCCAAAATATTTTGTCATTTCATGGATTCCCACTCGTTTTTTTTTCCATTATGATGGTTTACCTTAAGCTTTACTAAAAAAAATGTGGATTTTTTCTATTTAAAAAAACACCAATTTGATCTACACCAGTTTTATTTCAAAACTGTTTTTGTGTATAGCTAGCTGTTGTTAGCTTTCTTAATTTGCAGGCTAATGCTAGTTTGGACCAACAGCTAATATTAGTTTCGTCCCAAAATATTTTGTAATTTCATGGATTCCCACTCTGTTGTTTTTTCATTATGATGGTTTACCTCAAGCTTTACCAAAAAATGTTGATTTTTTTTCTATTAAAAAAAAAAACATAATTTGATGAATACCAGTTTTATTTCAAAACTGTTTTTGTGTATAGCTAGCTGTTGTTAGATTCCCACTCTTTTTTTTTTTTCCATTATGATGGTTTACCTCAAGCTTTACTAAAAAAAATGTGGATTTTTTTCTATTTAAAAAAACACCAATTTGATCTACACCAGTTTTATTTCAAAACTGTTTTTGTGTATAGCTAGCTGTTGTTAGCTTTCTTAATTTGTAGGCTAATGCTAGTTTGGACCAACGGCTAATATTAGTTTCGTACCAAAATATTTTGTAATTTCATGGATTCCAATCTGTTGTTTTTTCATTATGATGGTTTACCTCAAGCTTTACCAAAAAATGTTGATTTTTTTTCTATTAAAAAAAAAAACATAATTTGATGAATACCAGTTTTATTTCAAAACTGTTTTTGTGTATAGCTAGCTGTTGTTAGATTCCCACTCTTTTTTTTTTTTCCATTATGATGGTTTACCTCAAGCTTTACTAAAAAAAATGTGGATTTTTTTCTATTTAAAAAAACACCAATTTGATCTACACCAGTTTTATTTCAAAACTGTTTTTGTGTATAGCTAGCTGTTGTTAGCTTTCTTAATTTGCAGGCTAATGCTAGTTTGGACCAACGGCTAATATTAGTTTCGTCCCAAAATATTTTGTAATTTCATGGATTCCCACTCTGTTGTTTTTTCATTATGATGGTTTACCTCAAGCTTTACCAAAAAATGTGGATTTTTTTTCTATTTAAACAAAAAACATAATTTGATGAACACCAGTTTTATTTCAAAACTGTTTTTGTTTATAGCTAGCTGTTGTTAGCGTTCTTAATTTGCTGGCTAATGCTAGTTTGGACTAACAGCTAATGTTAGTTTTGTCCCAAAATATTTTGTCATTTCATGGATTCCCACTCGGTTTTTTTTTCCATTATGATGGTTTACCTCAAGCTTTACTAAAAAAATGTGGATTTTTTCTATTTAAAAAAACACCAATTTGATCTACACCAGTTTTATTTCAAAACTGTTTTTGTGTATAGCTAGCTGTTGTTAGCTTTCTTAATTTGCAGGCTAATGCTAGTTTGGACCAACGGCTAATATTAGTTTCGTCCCAAAATATTTTGTAATTTCATGGATTCCCACTCTGTTTTTTCATTATGATGGTTTACCTCAAGCTTTACCAAAAAATTTGGATTTTTTTTTCTATTTAAACAAAAAACATAATTTGATGAACACCAGTTTAATTTCAAAACTGTTTTTGTTTATAGCTAGCTGTTGTTAGCGTTCTTAATTTGCTGGCTAATGCTAGTTTGGACTAACAGCTAATGTTAGTTTTGTCCCAAAATATTTTGTCATTTCATGGATTCCCACTCGTTTTTTTTTTCCATTATGATGGTTTACCTCAAGCTTTACTAAAAAAATGTGGATTTTTTCTATTTAAAAAAACACCAATTTGATCTACACCAGTTTTATTTCAAAACTGTTTTTGTGTATAGCTAGCTGTTGTTAGCTTTCTTAATTTGCAGGCTAATGCTAGTTTGGACCAACGGCTAATATTAGTTTCGTCCCAAAATATTTTGTAATTTCATGGATTCCTTAACTTTAACTTAACTTAATTCCCACTTGTTTTTTTTGTTTTTTTTATGTTTTATTGTAATTTAGCCATTACTAAAGCTAGCAATAGTCAGCACATTTAATTAGCTTTAGCCATGAAAATAAACATGTTTGTTTGTTTGTTTGTTTGTTTGTTTGTTTGTTTGTTTGTTTGTTTGTTTGTTTGTTTGAGGTGAGGGAGCGACTGCGGGTGTCATTGGAGAGGGTGTCTGTCTTGGAGGAGGAGCTTACAGCAGCCAATCAGGAGGTAAGAGACTGTTAAGTCGGACCTAAAGTCCTTGACGGGCATGTCAGTGGAGGACCGAAGGTTTGACAGTCCATTAGTGGTGTTGGGGAGGGGGGTCAAATACTTAACAGTACGCCTGTCAGTCTCAGACTGACGACCCGCTGGACCTTGGCGGCGTTTCAGGAAATAGACACATCCACACCTCAGATGCTTGGGCGCTAAATTGATTTGTGACGGCGACAAAGACAAGAAAAGGCTTTGCCTGCGTGTCCACCTGCAGGACCTGAAGACCAGACATGAAAGAGACACTGCAATTCACAGATTAATTCATCGTGTCATGTTGGCGTCCTTTCATCTTCAGCATGAATGATGATGAAGATGATGCTCAGACGCGACCAGACCTCGTTACGCCTTCGTTAGAAATAATCAACATCTGTCTTTATAAGCTTATTCGACACATAAACACGTATACAATTGTTATACATTACGTTATTATTGTTATTTTTCATCTTATGTCAAGCCGTCACTCTGTCCATCAAGTAAACTACTTTGCTACTATTACTTTATAACCATAAACTATTATTCCTATTTACCAGATCAGTGTTTCTTAACAATAACAATGTTTACAGCTAAAAAAATAATCTGTTGTTTAGCTATGGTCTATATGGGCCGCAGCGGTACTCAGTTGTAGTACACTCTTTCACCACTTGTGGCAGTAATGGCAATCACATACAAACATAAGAAGTCTGAAGCTGAAGTCATACAGAAGTTTCTCAAGTGCAAAAAAATTGACTAAAGTGGGGAAGATGTATTTTCATTATATTGACAATTTATTTAAGAAACATTTATATTATTACTATTTATTATTAATTTAGTGTATTCATTTTGGCACTGCCTAATTGTATGTACATTTATTTCCAATAAGTTTTTATGAGTCCCATCTTTTGCGGTATATTTGATTATTGTTTTTAAGTTTTTATTTTTTAGGTTTATCCTGTTAAACTGTAAGTAGATTAGATATAGTTATTGAATGAAATTAAAATCAAGATTACTCTTCATTAATTGTACTAGTTCACACTATTTAACTTTGTCGGACTTTCCAAATCTATTTAATTTTGATGGTATTTGCAATTCATTACATTTTAATATTAATTAATTAATTTTTTTATTTTATTATTTTAAATAGTTTTCATGCAATTGAGGATAACAAAATAATTTTTTTTTTCATGAATTAACTACTAATTAATGGCTGATTAATAATAATAATATTATATAATTATGTGTTTTTTATTGATTATTTTTAGAAAAGCACAGACATTTTCTAACAAACACAAAACGGTTGTCACTGTATTATATAATATTGTTGTATTTCATCGTTCTAAAGCAGTGGTCCCCAACCACTGGGCCGCGGACCCGGTGGTTAGGGACCACTGCTTTAGACCGATTGGTACCGGGCCGCACAAGAAATTTAAAAAAAATAAATACATAAATAGAAAAATATATATATTTATTTTTTTATTAAATCAACATAAAAAACACAATATATACATTATATATCAATATAGATCAATACAGTCTATACAGTGGGACAGATTTTCAAGCGTTGACCGGTCCGCAGCTACAAAAAGGTTGGGGACCACTGTTCTAAAGAACAGACCATACTTTGTTACTATTACTACTACACAACCATAAAATATATTTTTTATTTACACTATTTAACCTACTGTAGTTGGATTTTTCAATTCTATTTAGTTTTGATGGTATTTCCGATTCATTAGATTATATTATTAAATTTTTTTGTTGTTTGTTTCTCATTTCAATTGTGTGGCTTTGTTAATCCATTACGTTTTCATGCATTTTAGGAAAAATATAACATTTTAAGATAAAATAAGTAAAGTTCACATTTTCAAGCAAACCCTTACTGTTTGTCATTTTAAAGACTTATTCATATTTATGTAAAAAATGGTTCAACAAGAACTAAGAAGTCTTCAGTCTACCAACAGTTGAAAGAAGGGAGAAGAAAAGTACACAGCGACATATTTAGCAAAGTCACATGATGTGTTTAAATCAATGAATTTCCGCCACGTGCCACGTTAACATCATTAGAGTCACATGACTGCCCGTTGTTGGACTCGCATGCTAACTCGGTCATTCACGCCAGCGTGTGCGCCCTCTTGCTGCAGATCGTGGCCTTACGTGAGCAGAATGCTCACATCCAGAGGAAGGTGGCGTCGGGCGACGGCGGCGACGACATCCTGGAGGGCGGCGAAGCTCAGCAGAAGGTCCATGGAAAGGTGAGTATATTGTACTACTATGTGTATACTATAAATACTGGTATATACTCTACATCAAGTGTGTCCAAACATTTTCCCTGATGGACGCACACGGAAAAATCAAAGCATGCGGGGCCATTTTCAAAACCAATATAATATAGGGATTTTTTTTTTTTTAACAACAGGCTCCCCTAAAGTTTGGTGCCTAGGGACCAGGAAGGGTCTTAATCATAAAAATGTTAAAGATAAGTCGTAATCAAAAGTTGTTTTTGTTTTTTGTATTCAACGCTTAAATCCCTGAATCAACTTCAGGTCTATCTGTCAATATAATTTTTTTTTTTTTAATATATATTCTGTGACTTTTTGTCAAAACCCTGTTTTTATGGCAAAAACACAAAATACGCAATATTTTCGAGGACTGCGAATCATTGGACACCACACGATTTGATTAGATTCTTGCGGGTAAAGATTCTCGATTCAAAATCTATACTTTTTGAATAACATTGGATGCCAGTTCTATGATGAATTCTTCCATAAAAGAAACAGCTCTAAAGTAAATCTGTACAGAAAATTTACATCAAAAATATGATTTGCTTGAGTGTACATACAAGACAGATTGAAAAAAAAAGCATATATTTTTTTCTTTTTTAATCCATTAAGAAACGTTACCAATAAGAATCGCGATTAATGTTAAAATCGATTTTTTTTTTCACACCCATAATATTTTCCTTCAAAAAATGTTCAAAGTGGACTATTTGATGTGAAGTAATTAGAGCCTTAAATAGGTCAATAATTCATAACATTTAATTGATTAGTATTTCTTGAGCAATGACAGTTTTGTTTTTTTAAGTCCCGTTAAAATTATTGGGGAACCACAAGGACCCGACGCATAAAAGTGTTCAAAAATGTTAGTTGTTTTAACTTTCCAAGCTTGAGGTGGTTCTCAAACTTTTATTTACCAAGTACCACCTCAGAAAAAACGTGGCTCTCCAAGGACCACCATATTGACCCTACATTAAATTACAGCAGCGCAATAGGCCTAAGTATTCATTAAAAACAAGCCAGAGGTTTTATTTAACAAATGTATCTTTTTTTATTTTTGGCCACTGTAACATTACACACAGTTTGAACAGTAACACTGTGTTTGAAAATTCGGAAAATAAACCACTGTACTTTAATCGAGCGATTCTTTGGCGTACCACTAGATGGAGCCCACATAGTACCACAGTTTGAGAAGTACTGCTCTAGATCAACTTCAAATCTATCCGTCAATTATAAGTGTTTATTTGTTTTGTTTGTTTTATGTATTTTTCACAAAATATTCATTATTTCCCCAAAAATATTTTAAAGTGGAATTTCTGAAGTGAAGTAATTGGAGCCTTGAATAGGTCAATAATTCCTAACAACGCAGATTTTGATTCATTGTTGTTGTTTTTAACAATGGCTGCTATAAATAAAAAAAACAGCATGCATGGAAGCTGTGTGTTTTTTAGAGTCAACATTGCAACTTTTTCTCGTTACTTTTCACCTGTTTGCTCTTCTATTCCAACTTTGTTTATTCGGGTTTTTTTCCTAGTAGTATTTTTAGAATGTGCCACTGGACGTTGAAAAATTAGCCGCGGAACGCAAACGGCCCCCCGGGCCACACTTTGCACACCCCCTGCGCTACGTGCTAATGTCTACCCCCCCTCCCGTCCTCTCAGCGGCTGTCCAATGGCTCCCTGGAGTCGGCACGTGAGGCCAGCCAGGTGGTGGAGCTGCAGGACCTGCTGGAGAAGCAGAACTACGAGTTGGCCCAGATGAAGGAGCGCATGTCCTCGCTGTCGTCCCGCGTCTGCGAGGTGGAGCAGGAGCTGGAGACCGCTCGTAAGGACCTCATCAAGTCAGAGGAGATGAACAACAAGTACCAGCGGGACATCAAAGAGGTCAACATGACACACTTGCGTCCTTTCGTCCTTGAGTGTTGAAGAAATTGCCATTGAGCGTGTCATCAGTGGATCCAATCAGGAGTTGTTTTGCTCGGATTGCGTGGCGGGAAATGAATCTTGTTTCACGGACAGAACCAAAAACATGACAAACAAAAAGATACTTTTCTTAAGAACGACAAAGAAACTTTTTCCATCTCTTCTTTTTTCTATAATAATATCATGCATGCCACATGTAGCACAGTTAAATATGCAGATTACATATAGGGCTACAACTAACTACTAGTTTGATAGTCGACGAGTCATTGAACATTTTAGCGATTAGCCATCTAATTGTACACATATTCAGTGGATCTAATTTAGCCATCAGCTCTAAGATCCAGCTTGAAATATTTTGAGGAATGTGCTAAATAACAATAAGGATCACCACTTCATTCAAAAATATTTATGCATAGAGTTTTTTTTCCCGCCCGTTTGGTTGTTACAATAATAACTCAATTAAACTTTAGTCCATTTAAAAGCAAGGGCAGGCAAAATGTTGCTAAACACAAATACGTTTTGTACAAAATGTAAACTAACACCAAAGCTATCTAGCTTTCCCAAAATGAAAAGAGTATTTTGTGATGATGATGATGATGATAATGATGTTTAGAAAGATGCACCAAGGTAAAGTATATAGACAAAATTTAGCTGGTGGACTTGGGCTAAATTATATTTTAAGTCTATTTTTCACACAACTCCGTCTCTCTGTTGTTAACTAGCAAGTTAACAAGCTTACTACAATATTTTACAGAGAGTCGCAGACCGCACCCTCCAGATGTCCGACATGCCATACCCTTTAAAGAGGAACTGGGCAATCATTATGGAAAACAAGACAATGGATGTATTTTTTTTAATGCATTCTAACTTGTAAATTAACGTAAATTAAAGTGGAGCCAATGGTAGCCGCTTTATTCTGCCTATAAAGCCCTTAAAAAAACATCCAAAGACCTCCATCCATCCATCCATTTGCTACCAGGGTTCCAGGTTTGATTCCCGCTTTTGCCATCCTAGTCACTGCCTTTGTGTCCTTGGGCAAGACACTTTACCCAGCTGGTCCCAGTGCCACCCACATTTAAAAAAAAAAAATGTAACTTAGATATTGGGTTTTACTATGTAAAGCGCTTTGAGTCACTAGAGAAAAGCGCTATATAAATATAATTCACTTCACTTCACTTCACTACCGCTTGATCCCCTTTCGGGGTGCTGGAGCCTATCCCAGCTGCATTCTGGCGAAAGGTGGGGTACACCCTCTATTAAGGTTATATATACATGATGTAAGTATATATGTAATGTAGTAACAGGCACATTTATAATAACATTTAATATTTACATATTTTGATCATTTTAAGTAGAGATGTCCGATAATATCGGCCTGCCGATATTATCGGCCGATAAATGCGTTAAAATGTAATATCGGAAATTATCGGTATCGTTTTTTTATTATCGGTATCGTTGTTGTTGTTGTTTTTTTTATTACCGGTAAATCAACATAAAAAACACAAGATACACTTACAATTAGTGCACCAACCCAAAAAACCTTCCTCCCCCATTTACACTCATTCACACAAAAGGGTTGTTTCTTTCTGTTATTAATATTCTGGTTCCTACATTATATATCAATATATATCAATACAGTCTGCAAGGGATACAGTCCGTAAGCACACATGATTGTGCCTGCTGCTGGTCCACTAATAGTACTAACCTTTAACAGTTAATTTTACTCATTTTCATTAATTACTAGTTTCTATGTAACTGTTTTTATATTGTTTTACTTTCTTTTTTATTCAAGAAAATGTTTTTAATTTATTTATCTTATTTTATTTTATACATTTTTTTTTTAAGTACCTTATCTTCACCATACCTGGTTGTCCAAATTAGGCATAATAATGTGTTAATTCCACGACTGTATGTATCGGTTGATATTGGTATCGGTTGATATCGGTATCGGTAATTAAAGAGTTGGACAATATCGGAATATCAGATATCGGCAAAAAGCCATTATCGGACATCAATAATTTTAAGCATACGCTGTGCATTAATTTAAAACACTTTTTTTTCCAACATCACTGATTACTACAGTCATTGCCGACTTTATGAGAGCCAACAAACATAATAAAACATCACTTACTGTACAATGTCTGCTGTCATTAGGATGCCGACTGCTAGGATGTTGATATATTCCCATTTAGATGAAGAAGGGGGTGAAACTAAGCGTCTTTTCGTGTAGTTCTTGCCTTTCTGGGTCTAAATTGGCTGTCAAAAATGTACCAACTTGTCGGAATACGTCCTTATCCTTCTACTATCCAGGTGAGAGGCTGGATTATTTTGGCAAAGAAGACATGCTCACTAACACAGATTTAGACAGATTTGTGAACAATATTTGAGAGCAATAGGTCTTTTGTGTATACAGTAAAAGTTTTAGATCGTTGAAAGTAGAGATGTCCGATAATATCAGCCTGCCGATATTATCGGCCGATAAATGCTTTAAAATGTAATCTCGGAAATTATAGGTATCGTTTTTTTTATTATCGGTATCGTTTTTTTTATTTTTTTTTTTTTTTTTTTTTTTTTTTTAATTAAATCAACATAAAAAACACAAGATACACTTACAATTAGTGCACCAACCCAAAAAACCTCCCTCCCCCATTTACACTCATTCACACAAAAGGGTTGTTTCTTTCTGTTATTAATATTCTGGTTCCTACATTATATATCAATATATATCAATACAGTCTGCAAGGGATACAGTCCGTAAGCACACATGATTGTGCGTGCTGCTGGTCCACTAATACCGGTAGTACTAACCTTTAACAGTTAATTTGACTAATTTTCATTAATTACTAGTTTCAATGTAACTGTTTTTATATTGTTTTACTTTCTTTTTTATTCAAGAAAATGTTTTTAATTTATTTATCTTATTTTATTTTATACATTTTTTTTTTTAAGTACCTTATCTTCACCATACCTGGTTGTCCAAATTAGGCATAATAATGTGTTAATTCCACGACTGTATATATCGGTTGATATCGGTATCGGTAATTAAAGAGTTGGACAATATCGGAATATCGGATATCTGCAAAAAGCCATTATCGGACATCCCTAATTTTAAGCATGCTCTGTGCATTAATTTAAAAAACTTTTTTTTCAACATCACTGATTACTACAGTCATTGCCGACTTTATGAGAGCCAACAAACATAATAAAACATCACTTACTGTACAATGTCTGCTGTCATTAGGATGCCAACTGCTAGGATGTTGATATATTCCCATTTAGATAAAGAAGGGGGTGAAACTAAGCGTCTTTTCGTGTAGTTCTTGCCTTTCTGGGTCTAAATTGGCTGTCAAAAATGTACCAACTTGTCGAAATACGTCCTTATCCTATCCAGGTGAGAAGCTGGATTATCTTGGCAAAGAAGACATGCTCACTAACACAGATTTAGACAGATTTGTGAACAATATTTGAGAGCAATAGGTCTTTTGTGTATACAGTAAAAGTTTTAGATAGTTGAAAGTAGAGATGTCCGATAATATCGGCCTGCCGATATCATCGGCCGATAAATGCTTTAAAATGTAATCTCGGAAATTATTGGTATCGTTTTTTTTATTATCGGTATCGTTTTTTTTATTTTATTTTATTTTTTTATTTATTTTTTTTAAATCAACATAAACAACACAAGATACACTTACAATTAGTGCACCAACCCAAAAAACCTCCCTCCCCCATTTACACTCATTCACACAAAAGTGTTGTTTCTTTCTGTTATTAATATTCTGGTTCCTACATTATATATCAATATATATCAATACAGTCTGCAAGGGATACAGTCCGTAAGCACACATGATTGTGCGTGCTGCTGGTCCACTAATAGTACTAACCTTTAACAGTTAATTTGACTAATTTTCATTAATTACTAGTTTCAATGTAACTGTTTTTATATTGTTTTACTTTCTTTTTTATTCAAGAAAATGTTTTTAATTTATTTATCTTATTTTATTTTATACATTTTTTTTTTAAGTACCTTATCTTCACCATACCTGGTTGTCCAAATTAGGCATAATAATGTGTTAATTCCACGACTGTATATATCGGTTGATATTGGTATCGGTTGATATCGGTATCGGACAATATCGGAATATCAGATATCGGCAAAAAGCCATTATCGGACATCAATAATTTTAAGCATACGCTGTGCATTAATTTAAAACACTTTTTTTTTCAACATCACTGATTACTACAGTCATTGCCGACTTTATGAGAGCCAACAAACATAATAAAACATCACTTACTGTACAATGTCTGCTGTCATTAGGATGCCGACTGCTAGGATGTTGATATATTCCCATTTAGATGAAGAAGGGGGTGAAACTAAGCGTCTTTTCGTGTAGTTCTTGCCTTTCTGGGTCTAAATTGGCTGTCAAAAATGTACCAACTTGTCGGAATACGTCCTTATCCTTCTACTATCCAGGTGAGAGGCTGGATTATTTTGGCAAAGAAGACATGCTCACTAACACAGATTTAGACAGATTTGTGAACAATATTTGAGAGCAATAGGTCTTTTGTGCATACAGTAAAAGTTTTAGATCGTTGAAAGTAGAGATGTCCGATAATATCAGCCTGCCGATATTATCGGCCGATAAATGCTTTAAAATGTAATCTCGGAAATTATAGGTATCGTTTTTTTTATTATCGGTATCGTTTTTTTTATTTTAATTTTTTTTATTTTTTTTATTTTTTATTAAATCAACATAAAAAACACAAGATACACTTACAATTAGTGCACCAACCCAAAAAACCTCCCTCCCCCATTTACACTCATTCACACAAAAGTGTTGTTTCTTTCTGTTATTAATATTCTGGTTCCTACATTATATATCAATATATATCAATACAGTCTGCAAGGGATACAGTCCGTAAGCACACATGATTGTGCGTGCTGCTGGTCCACTAATAGTACTAACCTTTAACAGTTAATTTGACTAATTTTCATTAATTACTAGTTTCAATGTAACTGTTTTTATATTGTTTTACTTTATTTTTTATTCAAGAAAATGTTTTTAATTTATTTATCTTATTTTATTTTATAAATTTTTTTTTTAAGTACCTTATCTTCACCATACCTGGTTGTCCAAATTAGGCATAATAATGTGTTAATTCCACGACTGTATATATCGGTTGATATCGGTATCGGTAATTAAAGAGTTGGACAATATCGGAATATCGGATATCTGCAAAAAGCCATTATCGGACATCCCTAATTTTAAGCATGCTCTGTGCATTAATTTAAAAAACTTTTTTTTCAACATCACTGATTACTACAGTCATTGCCGACTTTATGAGAGCCAACAAACATAATAAAACATCACTTACTGTACAATGTCTGCTGTCATTAGGATGCCAACTGCTAGGATGTTGATATATTCCCATTTAGATAAAGAAGGGGGTGAAACTAAGCGTCTTTTCGTGTAGTTCTTGCCTTTCTGGGTCTAAATTGGCTGTCAAAAATGTACCAACTTGTCGGAATACGTCCTTATCCTTCTACTATCCAGGTGAGAGGCTGGATTATTTTGGCAAAGAAGACATGCTCACTAACACAGATTTAGACAGATTTGTGAACAATATTTGAGAGCAATAGGTCTTTTGTGTATACAGTAAAAGTTTTAGATCGTTGAAAGTAGAGATGTCCGATAATATCAGCCTGCCGATATTATCGGCCGATAAATGCTTTAAAATGTAATCTCGGAAATTATAGGTATCGTTTTTTTTATTATCGGTATCGTTTTTTTTATTTTTATTTTTTTTATTTTTTATTTTTTTTATTAAATCAACATAAAAAACACAAGATACACTTACAATTAGTGCACCAACCCAAAAAACCTCCCTCCCCCATTTACACTCATTCACACAAAAGGGTTGTTTCTTTCTGTTATTAATATTCTGGTTCCTACATTATATATCAATATATATCAATACAGTCTGCAAGGGATACAGTCCGTAAGCACACATGATTGTGCGTGCTGCTGGTCCACTAATAGTACTAACCTTTAACAGTCAATTTTACTCATTTTCATTAATTACTAGTTTCTATGTAACTGTTTTTATATTGTTTTACTTTCTTTTTTATTCAAAAAAATGTTTTTAATTTATTTATCTTATTTTATTTTATTAATTTTTTTAAAAGTACCTTATCTTCACCATACCTGGTTGTCCAAATTAGGCATAATAATGTGTTAATTCCACGACTGTATATATCGGTTGATATTGGTATCGGTTGATATCGGTATCGGACAATATCGGAATATCAGATATCGGCAAAAAGCCATTATCGGACATCAATAATTTTAAGCATACGCTGTGCATTAATTTAAAACACTTTTTTTTTCAACATCACTTATTACTACAGTCATTGCCGACTTTATGAGAGCCAACAAACATAATAAAACATCACTTACTGTACAATGTCTGCTGTCATTAGGATGCCGACTGCTAGGATGTTGATATATTCCCATTTAGATGAAGAAGGGGGTGAAACTAAGCGTCTTTTCGTGTAGTTCTTGCCTTTCTGGGTCTAAATTGGCTGTCAAAAATGTACCAATTTGTCGGAATACGTCCTTATCCTATCCAGGTGAGAGGCTGGATTATCTTGGCAAAGAAGACATGCTCACTAACGCAGATTTAGACAGATTTGTGAACAATATTTGAGAGCAATAGGTCTTTTGTGTGTACAGTAAAAGTTTTAGATAGTTGAAAGTAGAGATGTCCGATAATATCGGCCTGCCGATATCATCGGCCGATAAATGCTTTAAAATGTAATCTCGGAAATTATTGGTATCGTTTTTTTTTATTATCGGTATCGTTTTTTTTATTTTATTTTATTTTATTTATTTATTTTTTTAAATCAACATAAACAACACAAGATACACTTACAATTAGGGCACCAACCCAAAAACCCTCCCTGCCCCATTTACACTCATTCACACAAAAGGGTTGTTTCTTTCTGTTATTAATATTCTGGTTCCTACATTATATATCAATATATATCAATACAGTCTGCAAGGGATACAGTCCGTAAGCACACATGATTGTGCCTGCTGCTGGTCCACTAATAGTACTAACCTTTAACAGTTAATTTTACTAATTTTCATTAATTACTAGTTTCTATGTAACTGTTTTTATATTGTTTTACTTTCTTTTTTATTCAAGAAAATGTTTGTAATTAATTTATCTTATTTTATTTTATTATTATTTTTAAAAAGGACCTTATCTTCACCATACGTGGTTGTCCAAATTAGGCATAATAATGTGTTAATTCCACGACTGTATATATCGGTATCGGTTGATATCTGTATTGGTTGATATTGGTATCGGTAATTAAAGAGTTGGAATATCGGATATCGGCAAAAAGCCATTATCGGACATCCCTAGTTGAAAGACATGCACCTGGGGATAGGTTGATTGGTAACACTAAATTGGCCCTAGTGTGTGAATGTCAGTGTGAGTGTTGTCTGTGTATCTGTGTTGGCCCTACGATGAGGTGGCGACTTGTCCAGGGTGTACCCTGCCTACCCCCCAAATGCAGCTGAGATATGCTCCAGCACCCCCCGCGACCCTGAAAGGGACAAGCGGTAGAAAATGGATGGATGCATGGAGTTCAACTCATGAAAAATGGGAGCAAAAACAAAAGTGTCGCATTTATATTTGTATTCAGTATATCTACAAGTTAAAATGCATTAAAAAAAAATACATCTGCCGTCTTTCATAATGAACGATAGGCAACTTTTTTTTTTTTAATTGCAGTTCCCCTTTAAAAGCTGCCGCACCACAGACATACTGCTCATTAGCATTAAAGCTACGGACACACAAAACAACACATTCAAAGTCGGGCTTAGATTTTGAACACCACTACTAATACACTGTTGGGGCGCCTGAAAAGACCACAATGCGGGACAATTAATCCCTCTCTGACAGCGGGTAAGCGTTCCAAAACATGGTTGATGCTGACTGTGTGCCGTCTGCAGGCCATGTGCCAGAAGGAGGACATGGAGGAGCGCATCGTCACACTGGAGAAGCGCTACCTGAGCGCCCAGCGAGAGTCCACGTCGGTCCACGACATCAACGACAAGCTGGAGAACGAGCTGGCCAACAAGGAGGCCTTCCTCAGACAGGTCAGTGAAGCTTCCCCTGGAGTCCGATCACTCGTTGAGATGTCCTTAACTGTAAAGATGTCCCACGGTGATGAAGAACCCTCTAGACATCATGTCAGGAAAAAAGCAATTTTGGAGCTTCTTCGTCGAATAATTTATTTTCACCGTCTATCCCCAGCAGCAGCAGCTGCGCTCTTGATAGTTTTGCAACATGGAACACAAACAGGAGGATTGGGCAGACTAATATATTGGGGAACTGTACCAGACAACTTTATGTACACGCTCATATTCAATCTAGTCAACAGCGGAAGAGACAAACAATTCGGTTCACAGAGCACTTCGTATATACACGAGCGACAGGTGGCTGACAAAGTTGACTGATGGCCAACTATTAAAGAAACGTGTGTAAGAAGTAAGACTATGTAGAGATCTTGATCATATTTATCAGGGGTGTGGGAAAAAATCGATTCGAATTCAAATCGCCATTCTCACGTTGTACGATTCAGTATCAATTCTCATTTTTCAAAAATCTTTTCTTTTTTTTTTTAGTTATTTTAATATATTAATCAATCCAACAAAACAATACACAGCAATACCATAACAATGCAATCCAATTCCAAAACCAAACCCGACCCAGCAACACTCAGAACAGCAATAAACAGAGCAATTGAGGGGAGACACAAACACAATTCAAAAGTAGTGAAACAAAAATGAATATTATCAACAACAGTATCAATATTAGTTACCATTTCAACATAGCAGTGATTAATAATCCCTCATTGACATTATCATTAGACATTTATAAAAAAGAAAAAAGAACAATAGTGTCACAGTGGCTTACACTTGCATCGCATCTCATAAGCTTGACAACACACTGTGTCCAATATTTTCACAAAGATAAAATAAGTCGTATTTTTGGTTCATTTAATAGTTAAAACAAATTTACATTATTGCAATCAGTTGATAAAACATTGTCCTTTACAATTATAAAAGCTTTTTACAAAAATCTGCTACGCTGCTTGCATGTCAGCAGACTGGGATAGATCCTGCGGAAATCCTATGTATTGAATGAATAGAGAATTGTTTTGAATCAGAAAAATATCGTTTTTGAATTCAGAATCGTGTTGAATCGAAAAAAAAAAAAACGATTTATAATCGAATCGTAACCCCAGGAATCGATATTGAATCGAATCGTGGGACACCCGAAGATTCACAGCCCTAATATTTAGCTTATTCAGTGTTACCTCGGACTACGTGTTTGATTGGTTCTGTGGCAAAGCTCGTACCTCAACAAACCAAGTCATTGTCGCACATTGAAATTAATTACAATCAATTCACCGGTAGTCCAGGCTTGGCCCCCTCAAAACACCCCAATTTTTAGATAGGAAATATTGTATGAAAACAATACAATTGAATGTTTTACAGACAACCACAGTAGTTTTATAAAATATTATGATAATAATGTACAGTATTACGGAGATCAGACTTTTGCGGTATCTCGTCAAATACACAGTCAGTAGCCTCTCACATATTTTCATGGATAAATGTCCACCATTTAGATATTTTAGCCTTTAGGCTGGTGTTATCGACCCATTCTCCTTCAGTATGGGGCAGACTAGCACTGCTATGCTCTAATTGCTTCGCCAAGTAAGCTCAGTTATGTTTTTGATGATTTATTTCTTTAATTCAATGATTATCATCCACTTATTCTCAGCACTGTCCTTCTCACTCACTTTCTACCTTCCTGTGGTTGGAAAAACAAAGTTATATCCATATCTAGCTATAAGTTAATGCTCGAGAGTAAGACAGGATGTTTTGGTCGGATCTTACGGGTTTCAATGCGACATTCGCTACACTAACTAGAGGTGAGGAGGCTCGTAGCCTGAATTTTTGCTCACAATCTAGAGCATAACAATTATCCGAGAGACAGCTTGTTTCTCAAAAAAACAGTGGTACAGTACCACTGTATGTGTATATATGCCTATATGGCCTGCATATAGCTTTACCTTGTATTGTGAGTAACTTCTAGAGTTGGAGCTGATGATATCAGCTCCTCACGATGTAAAGAACGTGTGTCATCATTTGTGTGACCAGTCGAGCTGGAACAAGAAGACACCCGTTCATGTAATTAGCAGTGGAACCCCTGCAGCCTTTGTGCTGATGATGGAAACATGAATCAATGCTTCTTCAGGCTTCTTGGCACACTCGGGTCCAATGATGTCAGAACCAGCTGCCAGGCAGGACCCATTATGTGCTGAAATATTCCAAGCAGGAAATAAATCTGCTTATTCAAGGTCGATAGCTGGTGCTTAATAAGACGTGTTGTGTGGTGCTATTCTTGGATGGCACCGTGTCAGCATCCAGTCCTCCCACTCTAGATTCTAAGTTTACTTTTTAAGTCAGAAAAAAAAAAAGCTGGATTACTTTTCGAGGTTTTTAAATGTTCTGCTGTTAAACCTCCATAAAGCGCCGTGGGAATATTTAGCATCAATCTGCTAACGAATAAGTGAGGTTGTGCTTTGGGGGGGTCCCGGTGGGATTATATAGGCTTGCTTGTAAATTGTCAGATAGAAGCGCTCCAATGCAAGCAGTCCTGCAGTGCGCTTATTTGTCTAAACTTGTCTAAATATCCTCCAATTAGCACACAAGGTTGGTGTTTTGTTGTATTTAGTCATTTCCAAAATGTAATCATGGCAGAGTATAGGATACTAGGAGCTAGCAGCTACACAACAGCTAAGCACACAAACTACACATTCGTAATAAGTGTCCTTAATTGAACAATATTAGTCTAAAACGACACATTTGTTAATATAAACAAGTATCAAATAATTATAGTTGCATATTACCCACTCATAGAAAGTATTAGAAAGTGTCCAGTAACAAACCTGTCCGCATCATTCAACTTACTGTTTCATGAGCTTAACTTTATGAATAATTGTGATCACTAGGTGTCGCCAAAAAACAATTACCACTCCCTTTCAACTTTAAGGGGTTGTATTAGGATTTCCTGACTGTCTTCTCAGGATGCGCCGTTCAGTGGGTGGTCTTATTTATGTGGCTCCAATTCGATAGCGTCTTCTCCCCGTCATTTTCGTTGTAGTTTTTCGCGATTCAATAGCAAGTCCACTGAGAGATATACGTTGGAAACATACGCTACTTTGTTTTAGAAAAGGCAATCGGAGGAAGCACGTGTATGTACCAGCCAATGTGCCCCACAACAAGAAGATAGAGAAAAATCATATATGGAAAGTTCGCTTGTAGCACACTTAGGAAAAACGTCACCAATTGTGCAAATTCCAAACGGCTTGTTTCCCGGAAGTATGAAGGAAGGCAATATTGTTTTATGAATATCTTTGCAGTGCCTCCAAGGTTTGATTTTAAATGTTCAGGACTTATGCAGATCCCCAAAACACAACAACAGGTAGCAATAGGAAAGAAAAATTGGTTTTGCATGGTAGAGCCCCTTCTAAGAAAGCATATGTCCATACCAGATTGTTATTAATAAGCAGGTTTTCTTTTTCATACCTACTATTAACCTCTGTGGACTAATTTGTCTTGATTAAGCCTTTTCTAACATTACACTCTACAAAATAATAAAAGCATGTATGATTCTTGCTGATATCGTATCGGTATTGGCCAAAAAAATGCTCCAATATCGGTACGGTATCGTAAGGGAAAAGGTTATTACGGGACACCCCTAATTGCGCTTATACTTTGCTCACAACACTGTGCTTTCCAGTCATGCTTTTAATTTGAAATATACCCAGGAAGCTGTAATAGTAGAAAGACCAAGAAGGATAATGTAGATGAAAGCGGTGAATGCATGTCTTTGCTGTGCGTCCACAGATGGAGGAGAAGAACCGGCAGCTGCAGGAGAGGCTGGAGTTGGCCGAGCAGAAGCTCCAGCAAACCATGAGGAAGGCCGAGACTCTACCAGAGGTGGAGGCCGAGCTGGCCCAGAGGATTGCCGCCCTCACCAAAGTAGGCAATGTTTGTCCCTGCTCCTCGTCCAGTTGCACCTCATACCATCCTGGTTCTTTCAGTGGACGCCATCTTTGTCTGATGGCCTCCTAACGATTGTCTTTCCTCATGTGAGCGCGTGTGTCTGTGCAGGCGGAGGAGCGTCACGGCAGCATTGAGGAGAGGATGAGGCACTTGGAGTGCCAGCTGGAGGAGAAAAACCAGGAGCTTCTCAGGGTGAGGTCAAGTGTCCAGCATCCAATCATCACAGTGGAACAAAACTCCTCCATCTTGCATCCCAGGCTCGCCAGCGAGAGAAGATGAATGAGGAGCACAACAAGCGTCTCTCGGACACGGTTGACAGGCTCCTCACGGAGTCCAACGAGCGTCTGCAGCTTCACCTGAAGGAGCGGATGGCGGCTCTAGAAGAGAAGGTTCAGGGTGGCGGCGTAACAAACATCTCACTTGTGATTAGAGATCTAACCTTCAACTTGTTTGTGTCTTCAGAATCTGCTGATTCAGGACTCTGAGGGCTACAGGAAGCAGTATGAGGAGTCCATCCATGAAAAGGTAAAGGATGACATCTGTTTGGAAGACACAATAAAGTGAAGTCACGATTGTCTTGGTGCAGACGCACCTGGCCGGGGAGATCGAGAAGCTGAGATTGGAGTTGGACCAGTTCCGATTGAGGGCAGGATCCCTCACTGAACCTACCCTCTCACGGTAATCCTGCTGACTCTGCACCTTTGTTGGACTTTGACTGAAGGGAGCTATCCATCAGGTCTCATCTGGACACGTCCGGCGAGCTCCGGTTCTCGCTAGGCTCTCTGGCTGAGACCCAATCCGACCACTACCGCTCGGCCAAAGTCATCCGCCGGCCCAGGCGAGGTCGGATGGATCTGCATGACACCAAGGTGAAGAGAAGAAGTTCCTTGTAGATGTTCACCTTTTCTAACCGGCGTCGCTGTTGGCAGGCCAAGTCGCTGGGGGAGCACGAGTGGCGCTCGCAACAGCTCGGGGTTCTGGGGGGCCACCACTTCGAGAGCGACACAGAGATGTCTGACATCGACGACGACGACAGAGAAACGCTATTCAGCTCCATGGACCTCCTCTCGCCTGGCGGCCACTCCGACGCACAAACCCTGGCCATGATGCTGCAGGAGCAGCTGGACGCCATCAACAAGGAGATCCGGTTACTTTTTGTCCCTTCCCTCATGTGATCTAGAATGTTCTTCCACATGCTCACTGAGTCCGCCCTACAGGCTGATTCAGGAGGAGAAGGAGTCGACGGAGCTGCGGGCTGAGGAGATCGAGAACCGTGTGGCCAGCGTCAGCTTGGAGGGTCTCAACCTGGCACGGATGCACCATCACCACCACGGCGCCTCCATGACCGCCTCGGCCACCGCCTCCTCGCTGGCGTCGTCCTCCCCGCCCAGCGGACGCTCCACCCCCAAACTTGACCCCCGGAGTCCTGCTCGCGACATGGAACGTATGGGAGTGATGACGCTGGTACGGCCATGAAATGTGGACTTATTTGCAGAATAGCTGATAAATAACCATCCAAATATGCATTCTATTTATAATCCATAAACATTCATCTAAAAATCTATAATATTTCTGAGTATTTGTATAGATATTCATATATGTATACATTATATTCATAATTTACATTTATACTCATTAAGGCACCGAAAAAGCTGGAGCCTATGTTTTTTTTAAAATGTGACGTGAATATATAAATGTTTATTCATATCAATTATAAAATGTTGCATTTTAATTATTTGAACATAAATACTTAAATTATTACACCTTTTATTTATATGAATATTATATGTATGTATATATATATATATATATATATATATATATATATATATGCATTCTATGTACCGGTATATGAATATGTATATCCATTATTAAAAGTGAATTGTGTACATTATATATATAGTATTCATATGAATATAAGATGTGATAATTTAGATATTTATGTACATAAAATAATTGAATTACAAAATGTTATATTTAAGTATATTTTATAAATGTAATTGAGATATATATACTGTATATGTTTACATTATATATATATAGTTTATATATACCATATATATATAGCGTATATGTATACAAAATATGCATATTGATATTGATATAAAGTATATTTATATGAACATTTATATACTTTTAATGTATATAATTTGATTACAATAATTTATATAAATGTTTATTTATACTTGTAAATTTTCATAAAATATATTTATATGAACATTTATATACGATACATATAATATTTATGTGAAAACAAATACTATATATTAATATAAATATAATGCATATGTATGTTAACATTTGTATAATAAACATTATATTTATTAAAATGTTCATATAAATGTTATATTTATTTGGATTTTCATATAACTGTTATATTTATATAAACATTCATATACAGTTGAACTGTTCATATTTGTACTGCCTTCTGTATACTAATACTTAAGTCTAAGTATTGGTAGTAAAAGATATACAATATGACGGCTAGTATCCGCTTTTATTACGAGGTTTGGATATTTAATGATCCACACTTCCGTATCGATCAGTGAATAGGAGGAAGGCTCATGAGCTTCTAAAAGTTATTCATTTACAGCATGGAAACGTTTGTGCTTTTATCGACGCTGATTGATATTGATTTTTATCTCCCCGCAGCCCAGCGATCTAAGGAAGCACAGGAGAAAGGTAGATCCCGACCAGTCAGGGTGAATATGGCGCGTCTTTCAGTCGGGTTCTGACAGCGAATCTACTTCTCAGATAGCGGCGGTGGACGAAGACGGCCGTGAGGACAAGGCCACCATCAAGTGTGAGACGTCACCTCCGTCGACACCGCGCACCGTCCGGATGACGCACACGCTGCCATCCTCGCACAATGACGCTCGCGGGTACATAGTAGTGGTCTACGGCTGTTTTGTCCGCCGGTGCGACAGGATTGACGTCCTGTCGTGTCCACAGCTTTGCCTCTCTGGAAGCTGAAGGCACCCTGAGCAGCGTCGCCAGCAGCCAGGACTCCCTGCACAAGCAGCCCAAAAAGAAGGGCATCAAGTCGTCCATCGGGCGGCTCTTCGGCAAGAAAGAGAAGGGCCGACTGGCACATCTTGCACACAGACATGTCATGGTGGATCCACAAGGTTCTCAAACATCCACAGGTAGCAACATTGACAACGCATAGTGTGCTCATCAAGACTGTGTTCCACCTTCAGCCACCATGATGGACTCGGACATGTCGAGCCAAGACGTCGGCGTGGGCAAGCTTGGCACTCAGGCCGAGAAGGACCGCCGCTTGAAAAAGAAGTAAGTTCTCCTTCAGCCGCCGCTTTACTACACACACAAACATGAACGTCAGCTCTTGAAGGACATTTCTTGGATGTCTTGTGGGAAAAACGACGCACCTTTTGTGCAGAAACACAAACAAATACTTACTTCCTCCAATTAGTTCCTAGAACTAAGGTCAAAAAAGGAATCTTTATTCATTAGTTATATCTGGTTTCACTTCAAAAAATAATGGGTTGTTCCACTAAATCAGGGGTCGGCAACCCGCGGCTCTAGAGCCGCATGTGGCTCTGTAGCGCCGCCCTACTGGCTCTCTGGAGCTTTTTAAAAAATGTATGAAAAATGGAAAAAGATGTGGGGGGAAAAATATATTTTTTGTTTTAATATGGTTTCTGTAGGAGGACAAACATGACACAAACCTCCCTAATTGTTATAAAGCACACTGTCAGCTTCACTGATTCGAGTATTTGGCGAGGGCCGTTTTGTCCTACTAATTTTGGCGGTCCTTGAACTCACCATAGTTTGTTTACATGTATAACTTTCTCCGACTTCCTAGGACATGTTTTATTCCACTTCTTTTTCTGTCTCATTTTGTCCACCAAACTTTTAAGGGTGTGCGTGAATGCACAAAAGTCAGTTTTGTTGATGTTATTGACTTGTGTGGAGTGCTAATCGGGCATATTTGGTCACTGCATTACTGCAAGCTAATCGATGCTAACATGCTATTTAGGCTAGCTATATGTACATCATTATGCCTCATTTGTAGGTATATTTGAGGTCATTTAGTTTCCTTTAAGTCCTCTTAATTCAATTTATATCTCATGACACACTATCTGTATGTAATATGGCTTTTAATTTTTTGTGGCTCCAGACAGATTTGTTTTTGTATTTTTGGTCCAATATGGCTCTTTCAACATTTTGGGTTGCCGGCCCCTGCACTAAAATGATGTCACAATCTAAAAATGTACTCTTTTTTTTTTTTTTACTTTAAATCTGTTAAAACACACTAAAAACTGCAAATCTCAAGCAACTTTATTCCGTTTTCTGTAGCTGACTGTTTACATGTCTGAAAGTAACTTGGGTGAGTTTTTAACATAGAATTAGCAAATACATTAAATATAACCACATGACCATCCATCCATCTTCTTCCGCTTATCCGAGGTCGGGTCGCGGGGGCAGCAGCCTAAGGAGGGAAGCCCAGACTTCCCTCTCCCCAGCCACTTCGTCCAGCTCTTCCTGTGGGACCCCGAGGCGTTCCCAGGCCAGCCGGGAGACATAGTCTTCCCAACGTGTCCTGGGTCTTCCCCGCGGCCTCCTACCGGTCGGACGTGCCTCCCTAGGGAGGCGTTTGGGTGGCATCCTGACCAGATGACATTTGTGCTAAAAGTATGTTGACACTAAGCACATGACAAGGATTTATAAACAAAATGTATAATAAATAACATTAAAAAAATAATTTAGGTACAGGACTGTGCTAAGATTTTATTATACAGAAGAATAGAGTAATTAATTTTCGTTCTTCCCATGTTCTGCAGAGGACGTCAATCCTGCCCTGTGAATCATGTGACTCATTCCACTTTTTTCAGAGGGTAATGTGTTACATAACAGGACTGAGTGACACCACTTAAGTGTACATTTTAAATACATTTTTAGTATACAGTAGGTCAGAATAGTTCGGATAAGACACAAATATGTCAAAGAAAAATTTTAAGGATTATTATATTTTATAAATATAGTCTAATTTTAGGAAGTGGGGACAATCAACATATGCTAGTTTCAATTAATATTTTGAATTGTATTTAATAAATATGCAATCAGATTAATATACTTGTAAAAAGAAAAAAGAGTGTATTTTCACATTTTACGGTGGAATGACCCAGTCACATTTAAAAAAACAAACATATTTTTATCACCGGCCCCTTCATTTGGTCTAATGAAGGTCTAATCTAATGTACGCTGGCCGACAGGTGCAAACGTGCAACAACCTCCAAACACTCCAAATGCATAAATTATCCAAAATCACCTACACCTTAAAACAAAGACACAGGGAAAATGCTGTAAATTTCAAATTCTGTAAGAAAAGAAACTCATGCAAAAGAAAAATGCTGCAAATGCCAAACACATACCCCCCAAAAAACTGAAGTGCAGAAAAGCCGATAGACAGAAACAGAAGTTAGCAAGGATACCAGGAAGGTACACTTTCAGGAATTTTAAGTACATCTAGCAGCAGCTGCAGACACTCGAAGTCTAAGTCGCGCCCACTCTAAGCCGTGCCCCCTTAAAGACGTGCCCACAGGGGCGGCGACAACGAAAGTGAAGCTTGTCTTCAACGTAAGTGAAGCTGGAGAGACAATACTTAATTAGGAAATCAGTAATACATTTAAAAAATACTGTTGGAAAAAAGGTTAGGGTTGTATACAATCAGCCGAAAAAGCAATACATTCAACAACCGAAATAATAGCAACCATGGAGTGTTGCATCAGCCATCTTGGATCACGATGCAGTGTCCAGTCTCAAGCTGTCAGCGCCACTGTGGGCATGTCGTTAAGACACAGTTCACTTCCATTGTCGCCACCCGTGTGGGCGCAACTTAGAGTGGGCACGACTTTGACTGTCTGCAGCTAGACCCTTCTCAGGAAGTTAGCTATGTCACTGCCCAATGTACACTGCCATGCGCTCACATGATTTTTATTTTTATTTTTTATGACACAAAGTCATAAAACTGTAATAGCACGGCAGGAAGATGTCTCTGCACATGCGTATTACAAAAGTAGCGCATGCGCGAACAGATAGGGTAGCTCGGTAATTGGGCAGTGACAAGGCTATGCGAGAAGTTAGCTGGGCTACCAGGAAGTTAGCAAGGTTATCAGGAAATTAGCCAGGTTATCAGGAAGTTAGCTAGGTTATCAGGAAATTAGCCAGGTTATCAGGAAGTTAGCTAGGTTATTAGGAAATCAGCCAGGCTACCAGGAAGTTAGCTAGGTTATTAGGAAATCAGCCAGGCTACCAGGAAGTTAGCTAGGTTATCAGGATATTAGCCAGGCTACCAGGAAGTTAGCTAGGTTATCAGGTAATTAGCCAGGCTACCAGGAATTTAGCTAGGTTATCAGGAAACTAGCCAGGCTACCAGGAAGTTAGCTATGTTATTAGGAAATTAGCCAGGCTACCAGGAAGTTAGCTATGTTATTAGGAAATTAGCCAGGCTACCAGGAAGTTAGCTATGTTATTAGGAAATTAGCCAGGCTACCAGGAAGTTAGCTATGTTATTAGGAAATTAGCCAGGCTACCAGGAAGTTAGCTAGGTTATCATGAAATTAGCCAGGCTACCAGGAAGTTAGCTAGGTTATCAGGATATTAGCCAGGCTACCAGGAAGTTAGCTAGGTTATCAGCAAATTAGCCAGGTTATCAGGAAGTTAGCTAGGTTATCAGGAAATTAGCCAGGCTACCAGGAAGTTAGCTAGGTTATTAGGAAATCAGCCAGGCTACCAGGAAGTTAGCTAGGTTATCATGAAATTAGCCAGGCTACCAGGAAGTTAGCTAGGTTATCAGGTAATTAGCCAGGCTACCAGGAAGTTAGCTAGGTTATCAGGATATTAGCCAGGCTACCAGGAAGTTAGCTAGGTTATCAGGTAATTAGCCAGGCTACCAGGAATTTAGCTAGGTTATCAGGAAACTAGCCAGGCTACCAGGAAGTTAGCTATGTTATTAGGAAATTAGCCAGGCTACCAGGAAGTTAGCTATGTTATTAGGAAATTAGCCAGGCTACCAGGAAGTTAGCTAGGTTATCAGCAAATTAGCCAAGTTATCAGGAAGTTAGCTAGGTTATCAGGAAATTAGCCAGGCTACCAGGAAGTTAGCTAGGTTATTAGGAAATCAGCCAGGCTACCAGGAAGTTAGCTAGGTTATTAGGAAATCAGCCAGGCTACCAGGAAGTTAGCTAGGTTATTAGGAAATCAGCCAGGCTACCAGGAAGTTAGCTAGGTTATCAGGATATTAGCCAGGCTACCAGGAAGTTAGCTAGGTTATCAGGAAATTAGCCAGGCTACCAGGAATTTAGCTAGGTTATCAGGAAATTAGCCAGGTTATCAGGAAGTTAGCTAGGTTATCAGGAAATTAGCCAGGTTATCAGGAAGTTAGCTAGGTTATTAGGAAATCAGCCAGGCTACCAGGAAGTTAGCTAGGTTATTAGGAAATTAGCCAGGCTACCAGGAAGTTAGCTAGGTTATCATGAAATTAGCCAGGCTACCAGGAAGTTAGCTAGGTTATCAGGATATTAGCCAGGCTACCAGGAAGTTAGCTAGGTTATCAGGATATTAGCCAGGCTACCAGGAAGTTAGCTATGTTATTAGGAAATTAGCCAGGCTACCAGGAAGTTAGCTATGTTATTAGGAAATTAGCCAGGCTACCAGGAAGTTAGCTAGGTTATCAGGATATTAGTCAGGCTACCAGGAAGTTAGCTAGGTTATCAGCAAATTAGCCAAGTTATCAGGAAGTTAGCTAGGTTATCAGGAAATTAGCCAGGCTACCAGGAAGTTAGCTAGGTTATCAGGTAATTAGCCAGGCTACCAGGAATTTAGCTAGGTTATCAGGAAACTAGCCAGGCTACCAGGAAGTTAGCTAGGTTATTAGGAAATCAGCCAGGCTACCAGGAAGTTAGCTAGGTTATCAGGAAATTAGCCAGGTTATCAGGAAGTTAGCTAGGTTATCAGGAAATTAGCCAGGCTACCAGGAAGTTAGCTAGGTTATCAGGATATTAGCCAGGCTACCAGGAAGTTAGCTAGGTTATTAGGAAATCAGCCAGGCTACCAGGAAGTTAGCTAGGTTATTAGGAAATCAGCCAGGCTACCAGGAAGTTAGCTAGGTTATCAGCAAATTAGCCAAGTTATCAGGAAGTTAGCTAGGTTATCAGGAAATTAGCCAGGCTACCAGGAAGTTAGCTAGGTTATTAGGAAATCAGCCAGGCTACCAGGAAGTTAGCTAGGTTATTAGGAAATCAGCCAGGCTACCAGGAAGTTAGCTAGGTTATTAGGAAATCAGCCAGGCTACCAGGAAGTTAGCTAGGTTATCAGGAAATTAGCCAGGTTATCAGGAAGTTAGCTAGGTTATCAGGAAATTAGCCAGGCTACCAGGAAGTTAGCTAGGTTATCAGCAAATTAGCCAAGTTATCAGGAAGTTAGCTAGGTTATCAGGAAATTAGCCAGGCTACCAGGAAGTTAGCTAGGTTATTAGGAAATCAGCCAGGCTACCAGGAAGTTAGCTAGGTTATTAGGAAATCAGCCAGGCTACCAGGAAGTTAGCTAGGTTATTAGGAAATCAGCCAGGCTACCAGGAAGTTAGCTAGGTTATTAGGAAATCAGCCAGGCTACCAGGAAGTTAGCTAGGTTATTAGGAAATCAGCCAGGCTACCAGGAAGTTAGCTAGGTTATTAGGAAATTAGCCAGGCTACCAGGAAATTAGCTCGGCCAGCAAGGGGTTAGCTAGGCTACCAGAAGTTAGCGAAGCTACTTGAAAGTTGAGCAGGCTATTAGGAAGTGAGGGATGTTCCTCTCAAAAGACAGCAAGATAGATACCCAGAAGAAAACTGTCGGAGTGAAAAGATTTACAAATATTTTATTTTGCAAAAAAAAAAAAAAGAAGTGCTTCACACAGTTGTACGAGTGGTTAGCATGTTAGCCGCACTGTCAGAAAATGGAGTGTTGGAATCTCCTGCATCTTTGTGTGAGGTTTGCATGTTCTCCACGTGCTTCGGTGGGTATTTTTCCCGTGACTCCAGTTTCCTCACACATTCAAAAAGAAGCATGGTTTGCGAATTATGAACTGTAAATTTGCCCATAAGTGTGGATGGTTGTTCGTATATGTTTGCCCTCTGATTGGCTGGCGAACTGATAAGGACAAGTGTTCGATGAAGCATGATTTACGTAGCTAATGTTAGCGTAGCGTAGCCTGGCTAACTTCAATTGTGTTCTGTCAAACGTGCAGCATTTCTCTCATGCATTTGTTTTTGCTCTTGCAGCGTTTATGTGATATTGTATATTGTGTGAATGTGTTTGTCATGCCTAACGATGATTGCACACCTTGTTTGACTTGTGATGACCAACAAACTTTGCCTCCCGTGTAGTCGCTCGCAAGAGGTTGTGCTCTCCTCCTCCTCCCAGTGCTTGGACTTCCTCATAGCGGCGTCCGGGAGACACCAGCACTTTGCATCTTCCTTCTCCCTGCATGCTAGCAATCTGCCTGCCGCTCTACTTCCTGTTCCAGCATCTTGCTCCGTCACCGCCGCTAGTGCTGCTCTCCTTCCTGTTGTTGTTGTTGTTGTTGTTGTTGTTGTTGTTGTCTTTTTCGGGCAAAAGCACCTGATTGCCTCCTGAATCCTTCGCCGCTGCACGAGACGCCAAGGCGAGGTGTTGAAGCTTCCGGGTGGGATGACATGCGGGTGCACGACTTCTTCTACTTCTTGTCCTGGAAATGCCGACTAAGCTGTTAACATGTGTACTCTCTCTCTCCCTCATTGCCTCTAACAAAGCGGGTAAGTCGTCAGGATGTGACCTCCATGTGTCCACCGTCATGCCGCCTTCTTTCCTGTCCACCGGCGTCTCTTTCCCCCTCAAGAGCGCCATCGCTTTCTTTCTTTTGTGACGTTTCTTCCTGCCTTACAGCAGCCTCCAGATAGAGATTGCGCAGGGTCCGGTTTCCCCTTCTGGAATGCTATTTTTTGTTTCTTTGTTTGTCTGCCGTAACCAGCTGCATCATCTGGTTACGGCTTTATCTCTGTTGTATTTATGATTTGTCATAACCGTTTCCTTGCTTCCCTTTCCCCAGCTATGTTCAGTCACGAACATAAACATGAGCTGGCCTCATGTGCTGGACGGACAAGACCGACATATTTCAGTGTGTGTCTCTGGCGCCCCCTATGGCGACGTCTGTCATTCGTCGTATTCTCTGACAGCACACTCAATGGGGAATGGGTTGTTGCTTCAGAGTCCATTTAAAAGGAGTTTCAAATCCTTCAGGTTGATAAGCAAGCCTGTCAAATCTTGTGTTCATGTCCAACTACCTCATCAGATTTGAAGGCTCGTCTTATCAAGTGCAACAAGTGTTGTTTCCTGACACAGTTGTTGTCACTTTGAGCCTATCATCAAGTCGCCCTTTTTCGCTCTAGTTGTAGGTAGGAATATACCGGGCTGGAACATCGCAGCATGCCGAGTTCAAACCTTAAATTGGTTCTTTTTGGTGTGTCCCAATTAGGGATGGGTACTGATACGGTACAAATTTCCGATTCCTAGAGATCAATATGGTACTCATTGGTACTAATTTTTGGTACTTTTGTGTGTGTTCCTTCACATGGTAAGAAATGTTAATTTGTTTAATAATAGAATTTAAAAATATATATATTTAACATTTAACTATACCATGCAATATTTTTTTCCTACACTTCTGAATATCATTTGCAAGAATGGATTCTTTTTAGTTTGTCCAAGCTGTGTTGCTGTAGTCAGGAAGTAGTCTTTGCCATTAAGTTGATGCTGACTGTCTTGTAGGGGTGTGGGGAAAAATTGATTCGAATTCGAATCGCGATTCTCACGTTGTGCGATTCAGAATCGATTCTCATTTTTAAAAAATTGATTTTTTTATATATTTCATTTTTTATTTTTTATTAAAAAAAATATTTCATCAATCCAACAAAACAATACACAGCAATACCATAACAATGCAATCCAATTCCAAAACCAAACCCGACCCAGCAACACTCCGAACTGCAATAAACAGAGCAATTGAAAGGAGACACAAATACGACATAGAACAAACCAAAAGTAGTGAAACAAAAATGAATATTATCAACAACAGTATCAATATTAGTTACAATTTCAACATAGCAGTGATTAAAAATCCTTCATTGACATTATCATTAGACATTAGTAAAAACAAAAAACAGAACAATAGTGTCACAGTGGCTTACACTTGCAACGCATCTCATAAGCTTGACAACACACTGTGTCCAATATTTTCACAAAGATAAAATAAGTCATATTTTTGGTTCGTTTAATAGTTAAAACAAATTTACATTATTGCAATCAGTTGATAAAACATTGTCCTTTACAATTATAAAAGCTTTTTACAAAAATCTACTACTCTGCTTGCATGTCAGCAGACTGGGGTAGATCCTGCTGAAATCTTATGTATTGAATGAATAGAGAATTGTTTTGAATCGGGAAAATATCGTTTTTGAATCGAGAATCGTGTTGAATCGAAAAAAATCGATTTTGAATCGAATCGTGACCCCAAGAATCAATATTGAATCGAATCGTGGGACACCCAAAGATTCGCAGCCCTACTGTCTTGTCTTGTGTTGAGTCCTACAAAGCAAGGTGTTTACAGTGTAACTTTGTATTTGGATGGTGACAAGTACCTTATTTGTAATTTTTTAATACCAAATTTAAATGTGTAAAATCGCTTATGCTAATCGGTAGCATGTCCATGGTATTTCCAATGTAAATTAGCATCGAGCTAGCGCACTTTGAAAATTGTGAGTCATACTTTTCCGTCAAGCATGCTTGCTTTGTTGGTATAGAACATTTTATTATCGTAATCGGGAGTGACATCACATGTAACAAAGGTATCAAAATACGGTACATTTGGATTTTACGTGAATCGGTTTCCGGTAGTACCGACGGACTTTGGTCGGTGACTATAAAAACACTAAATTCTGTACCCAAAATTTGGTCAGTGCCTATAAAAACATTGATTCGGTACACAGTACTACTGACAGAATTTTGTCAGTGCCTATAAAAACATACAATTCGGTACCTGGTAGTACTGATGGAATTTGGTCGGTACCTAAAAAAAACTAACATAAACCAAATTTGGTCCCCATCCCTAGTCCCAATACAGTGGTACCTCGGTTCTTCGTACGCCCCACTTTTCGCGGGAAGCAGGTTTCAAATTTACTCGTATAAAACTGCGTATCAGTCTACGGAATCCCATACCCAAACAAAGAATCGCCTGCTTTGGGGTCTCTTAAATCATGCTCAAACAAAGCGCAGCCACATTCAAAACACAAAGTACGGAAATAAAGACCATTGCATCTATTAAACTGCATGGAATTCTGACCAAAATTGTGCGTACAAAATGAATAAACAATCATTCATTAAAGAGAAATGGTTGTTTTTGTTAGGGCTGTCAAAATTAATAAGTTAACTCATGTGATTAATCAAAAAGAATAATGGCATTAGTCATGTACAGACTTGGATTAACCATGCTGTTTATTTTGACCGTACAAGCTTTTTTTCCTTAACTGCTATCAGATCAATGGCAATTTCCACTCCAAAATATAGCCTGATAAAACTTACCAAGTTTTGTGCAAGTAAATGACACGCATTAAAGTAAAATGTTTAAAAACCTTCCTGGATGACATTATGACAATAAAAGTGCATTTGTGTACATATATACCACATTATATGTGATTAATCCAAATTCCAAAACGGGGTTAATCTGATTTTTTTTAAATATATAATTTTACAGCTCTGGTTTTTATAGATCAAATACTTTGCGTGGAAAACACAATGCACAACTGTTCGGCCCTGTTTTGCGCACATAAGCTTGATAGATGAGACCCCAGGATATGGGGGGAAAAGGCAAAAAGATACGCAAAATAATGCATCCGAGGTACAAATTACACTCTGAAGGGTCCGGTAATGACTCAGTGATTACAAACAACCGCTTCCTCAGACAAAATAAGAGCTCAGAACCGTAACTTATAGAAAAAGGACACAAAAAGCAAACATTGTCAAAATAAATTTGCAATGGACAGCACTTTGATAAAGAAGGTGAGAAACACTATTGAATTCAAGAAAGAACTCGTACCTCTCTGCGTATCGCTGTCTTCGCCAACAAATGTTCCGTAAAGGGGAAAGTAATGTTGAATGTTCATTTAGAAATTTCATTCATCATTTTAATGTATTTCTCTTTTTCTTCTGCATGTACAACTATAATTATTCTCTTTGAAATGTTGTTGTGGTCATATTTTTTGGTGTATGAAACAATTGGATTTACTTTATTTCTTACGAAAATGCTTCGGCTTTCGTCTGACCTTAGAGAATGAATTACTGAAAAAACCGAGGTAACACTGTATGTATTTTATATTGTGTACAGGCACTGTTCCTCCTAAAGGTACAGTCATGTACAGTATATTCTCTCGGAGAGTCTTAATAGGAAGATGTGTTCCTATTCAGGCTCGTGGGCGTCATTTGTTGGCACTCGTGCGCCTCTCGCAAGAGCGTAGGAGGATTCAAAGTGGAGCATCTTGAAGACAAGTTTCTGCATTATTCAAAAACCAGAAATCAGCTGAGAGCGGCACTGGGGGGGGGGGGGGGGGGGGGTGAAGTAGTATTCTGTAGGTCGTGATTGCGGGTGAGGGAGAGAAATGTCGCACGGGCAATAAGAAGCTGAAGGTCACGGAGGAAAAACGACAGCAGTTCACTCATGTCGGCATCGAACGCGCGCATGTTTGCGATGATAAACACTTGGCCTTTTGCAGCGCTAGTGGCGGAGATGAAACGTGTGCTGTCTGCAGGGAGGCTGTGTTAAAAAGTGATTATAAACGTCTGCATGATTTGTTCATGTTCCTCTCTGCAGACATGAACTCCTGGAAGAAGCCAGGAGGAAGGGCTTACCTTTCGCGCAGTGGGACGGACCCACTGTGGTGGCCTGGCTGGAGGTGAGCGTCATCAATTATTGTTTCTACCGTCTACTATTCGCTGCCTCGCTTCTCTTTATACTTGCATGATCAACCTTTGCTAACCAATGTACAAACCCCGTTTCCATATGAGTTGGGAAACTGTGTTAGATGTAAATATAAACGGAATACAATGATTTGCAAATCCTTTTCAACCCATATTCAGTTGAATGCACTACAAAGACAAGATATTTGATGTTCAAACTCATAAACTTTTTTTTTTTTTTTTTTGCAAATAATAATTAACTTAGATTTTCATGGCTGCAACACGTGCCAAAGTAGTTGGGAAAGGGCATGTTCACCACTGTGTTACATGGCCTTTCCTTTTAACAACACTCAGTAAACGTTTGGGAACTGAGGAGACACATTTTTTAAGCTTCTCAGGTGGAATTCTTCTTCTTGCTTGATGTACAGCTTAAGTTGTTCAACAGTCCGGGGGTCTCCGTTGTGGTATTTTAGGCTTCATAATGCGCCACACATTTTCAATGGCAGACAGGTCTGGACTACAGGCAGGCCAGTCTAGTACCTGCACTCTTTTACTATGAAGCCACGTTGAGGTAACACGTGGCTTGGCATTGTCTTGCTGAAATAAGCAGGGGCGTCCATGGTAACGTTGCTTGGATGGCAACATATGTTGCTCTAAAACCTTTATGTACCTTTCAGCATTAATGGCGCCTTCACAGATGTGTAAGTTGCCCATGTCTTGGGCACTAATACACCCCCATACCATCACAGATGCTGGCTTTTCAACTTTGCGCCTATAACAATCCGGATGGTTCTTTTTCTCTTTGGTCCGGAGGACACGACGTCCACAGTTTCCAAAAACAATTTGAAACGTGGACTCGTCAGACCACAGAACACTTTTCCACTTTGTATCAGTCCATCTTAGATGAGCTCAGGCCCAGCGAAGCCGACGGCGTTTCTGGGTGTTGTTGATAAACGGTTTTCGCCTTGCATAGGAGAGTTTTAACTTGCACTTACAGATGTAGCGACCAACTGTAGTTACTGACAGTGGGTTTCTGAAGTGTTCCTGAGCCCATGTGGTGATATCTTTTACACACTGATGTTGCTTGTTGATGCAGTACAGCCTGAGGGATCAAAGATCACAGGCTTAACTGCTTACGTGCAGTGATTTCTCCAGATTCTCTGAACCCTTTGATGATATTACGGACCGTAGATGGTGAAATCCCTAAATTCCTTGCAATAGCTGGTTGAGAAAGGTTTTTCTTAAACTGTTCAACAATTTGCTCACGCATTTGTTGACAAAGTGGTGACCCTCGCCCCATCCTTGTTTGTGAATGACTGAGCATTTCATGGAATCTACTTTTATACCCAATCATGGCACCCACCTGTTCCCAATTTGCCTGTTTACCTGTGGGATGTTCCAAATAAGTGTTTGATGAGCATTCCTCAACTTTATCAGTATTTATTGCCACCTTTCCCAACTTCTTTGTCACGTGTTGCTGGCATCAAATTCTAAAGTTAATGATTATTTGCAAAAAAAAATTTTTTTTATCAATTTGAACATCAAATATGTTGTCTTTGTAGCACATTCAACTGAATATGGGTTGAAAATGATTTGCAAATCATTGTATTCCGTTTATATTTACATCTAACACAACTTCCCAACTCATATGGAAACAGGGTTTGTAGTTCACTCATGCAGAACAACAACGTCCTAATATAAAAGAGTAAGCAAAACAATCAAAACAGTAATTATCTTTAGGCGTGCGCCGATTGATCAGCCACTGATCAGTATTGGATGATTTACGTGAAAAAAATTGTGATTTGCCAACGCAGATTTTCAATGCCGATCACAAAAGCCGATCCCATCTGGCTGATACTTTAATTGGTCCCTCCAGTGCAGCAGTTAATAGGCATTCATTGTGTAATACGTTTATACACAGTGTGCAGCCGCTCCTCTAAGTTAATAATCACCACTTTCATTGCGGAAAATAAACTGCCTTTCGTTGAATCATCATGTACCATTATCACTGGAGGCTGAACATGTTAGGCACTGAGTAGGGGCAAGCATGCTAATTGCTACTCTCGCGGATGTTCTCCCGAAATGTCTTTGTCATTCTTGTTTGGTGTGGGTTCACAGTGTGGCGCATATTTGTAACAGTGTTAAAGTTGTTTATACGGCCACCCTCAGTGTGACCTGTATGGCTGTTGACCAAGTATGCGTGGCATTCACTTGTGTGTGTGAAAAGCCACATATATTATGTGACTGGGCTGGCACGCAAAGGCAGTGCCTTTAAGGTTTATTGGCGCTCTGTACTTCTCCCTACGTCCTTGTACACAGCGGCGTTTTAAGAAGTCATAAATTTTACTTTTTGAAACCGATACCGATAATTTCCGATATTACATTTTAAAGCATTTATCGGCCGATAATATCGGCAGTCCGATATTATCGGACATCTCTAATTATTATTATATTTTTTTGTTAAATCTTAAAGCACTATTGCTAATAATCTATTTTTACATACAGCAGCTTTATTTAATCCGTATTCTCACATGTCTGCTGTCACTTTAGAGTTGAGAGGCTCCTTTTACCAAATACTGTATGGTCAAAGCATCACTTCCTCCTCATTCGCCGGCGTGTCTTCACGATTTGGTCTTACTGAAACAAATGTCGTCCGTCTGATCCACATTCTCCATGTTCGTTCTTCCTCCCATAGTTGTGGCTGGGAATGCCGGCCTGGTACGTGGCGGCGTGCCGCGCCAACGTCAAGAGTGGCGCCATCATGTCGGCCCTCTCCGACACGGAGATCCAGCGGGAGATCGGAATCAGCAACCCTCTCCACCGCCTCAAGCTCCGCCTCGCCATCCAGGAGATGGTCTCCCTCACCAGCCCGTCGGCGCCGCCCACCTCCAGAACTGTGAGTCCAAACGGGACCCGGGGTGTGCACTTTTGTGTGTGGCGGCGTCGCGCGCGCTAATTGCATGCTAACCGGTCTGTGCGCACCGGAGCTGTGTCGTGCTGTGTGTTCCGTCCCCCGCCCTTTGACCCCCTGGCCGGGTGAGCCGGGCCCATTGGTGGTCCTGACTGTGATGCAAAAACACTGTCGGCTTACAGCGGTGCTGCTCTTCTTCTTTAACACTGCTTGCGCCTCCTGTTGGACATCTTCCACTACTACCACCGCTGCCCTTGTAGCCGTCTGGCAACGTGTGGGTGACCCACGAGGAGATGGAGACCATGGCGGCCCCTTCCAAAACGGTCAGTTCCCCTCCAACGCTTTCTCGCCGCCTTCTTTTCTCTCGTGTGCCGCTTTTTGAGTCTCCTGACCTCAATGGAGCGTTTTGCTAAAACTGTTTTTGTGCCTCTCTCAGAAGTCCCAGTCTGACGAGGGCAGCTGGGCTCAGGTAATGAGAAGCGAACTTCACCATGGGATCGTCTGGGAAATGTTCATGCTTGCTTTCTTCCGCTGCGAAGACGCTGGCGTACGGCGACATGAACCACGAGTGGATCGGGAACGAGTGGCTGCCCAGTCTCGGACTACCTCAGTACCGCAGCTACTTCATGGAGTGCCTGGTGGACGCGCGCATGCTGGACCACCTGACCAAGAAGGACCTGAGGGTGCACCTGAAGATGGTGGACAGCTTCCACAGGTAACAAAGCGCCGCCGACCGTACTTTTGCTTACAAGACTACAATTGGTTTGCGGTATATATTCCATATAATTTAGAGATGTCCGATAATGACTTTTTTGCTGATATCCCATATTCCGATATTGTCCAACTCTTAATTACCGATTCCGATATCAACAGTCATGGAATTAACACATTGTTATGCCTAATTTTGTTGTGATGCCCCGCTGGATGCATTACTCAATGTAACAAGGTTTTCTAAAATAAATCAACTCAAGTTATGGAAAAAAATGCCAACATGGCACTGCCATATTTATTATTGAAGTCACAAAGTGCATTCTTTTTTTTTAACATGCCTCAAAACAGCAGCTTGGAATTTGGGACATGCTCTCCCTGAGAGAGCATGAGAAGGTTGGGTTGGGGGGGGCGGGGTTGAGGTTGGGGGGTAGGAGGTAGGAGGTAACGGGGGGTGTATATTTTAGCGTCCCGGAAGAGTTAGTGTTGCAAGGGGTTCTGGGTATTTGTTCTGTTGTGTTTATGTTGTGTTACTGTGCGGATGTTCTCCCGAAATGTGTTTGTCATTCTTGTTTGGTGTGGGTTCACAGTGTGGCGCATATTTGTAACAGTGTTAAAGTTGTTTATACGGCCACCCTCAGTGTGACCTGTATGGCTGTTGACCAAGTTTGCTTGCATTCACTTGTGTGTGAAAAGCCGAAGATATTATGTGACTGGGCCGGCATGCAAAGGCAGTTTATTGGTGCTCTGTACTGCTCCCTACGTCCGTGTACACAGCGGTGTTTTAAAAAGCCATAAATTGTACTTTTTGAAACCGATACCGATAATTTTGATACCGATAATTTCCGATATTACATTTTAAAGTTTTTATCGGCCGATAATATCGGCAGTCCGATATTATCGGACATCCCTAATATAAATGATTTTAATTAGGCATACAATATTCCAAAACAATCGTCATATCGTGATAAAACATGTTGATGACACATTCTAGCGACAAGTTAGCGGCTAGCGTCCCTCCATAGCGCAAAACCACTTCCAAGTCACTAATCTTCACCTCCATGGCGGCAAAAAGTCAGTAATTTAACATTATCACTGGAGGACGAGGAATAGCTCAACATGCTACACTACACATCGTAGAAGGATATGCTAACCGCTAAGCTAGAGCTCTTGAATATAAACAAGTGTGGCCAGACCAATACAAATATTGACATTAATGATACTAAGTGTAGTATCAGTATATTTTAAATAGTGTTTGGAAAATTACTTTTAAAAAGTAATTAATTATAGTTATTTGTTACTTTGCCAAAAAAATTATTTAATAACAAACGGAAATATTATTTAATAAATGTAATTAATGCCTAGGGTGGGGGTCTGCAACGCGCAGCTCTCGAGCCACATGCGGCTCTTTAGCGCCGCCCTAGTGGCTCCCTGAAGCTTTTTCAAATATGTATAAAAATGGAAAACGATGAGGAAAAAATTTTTTTTGTTTGTTTTAATATGGTTTCTGTAGGAGGACAAACATGACACAAACCTTCCTAATTGTTAGAAATCCCACATAAACATGCTTCACATAGTTTGTTTACATGTACAATTTTCCTTGATGCTGCCACAGAAAGACGTGTTTTATGCCACTTCTTCTTTGTCTCTATTTGCCCACCAAACTTTTTATGCTGTGCTGAATGCACAAAGGTGAGCTTTGTTGATGTTATTGACTTGTGTGGCGTGCGAATCAGGCATATTTGGTCACTGCATGACTGCAAGCTAATCGATGCTAACATGCTATTTATGCTAGGTGTATTTAAGGTCATTTAATTTGCAGTTTCCGTTTCTTTCAACTTAAAAACACACATCTTTACCTTTGGTCATTCTAAGCCAGTAATTTCCAGGAGTTATCACACCCTCTCAAAAGCTTTCGTTTTACTAATGCTTTCCAATGTTGTAAAAATGTGTAGGATGAATATTACATTTCATCATTTCTGTCAACCAAGATTTGCGCTAACCTGCGACACATAAACATTTTGATAGTAGGCTAATATAGACACTTACATCATGTGTTGCCTTCATTATAACACTTATATAAGACTTTTAAAGTCATTTTGATAGTAGGCTAATATAGACACTTACATCATGTGTTACTTTCATTGTAACTCTTATATAAGGCTTTACATTTTTTGCGGGTCCAGAGAGATTTTTTTTTTTGTATTTTTGGTCCAGTATGGCTCTTTCAACATTTTGGGTTGCCGACCCCTGGCCTAGGGGAAGTCATTATTGCGTAACTTTAAACAAAAAAAATACTATCTGGCATCTGCAGTTGAGATGAGATGAAGGCAGAGTGTGTGTATGTGCCTGTTGCTAAGTGACGAGTGATGTCAGCGCCCAGACAGAGCAGCATTAGCTAAGCTGTGTTTGTTTGCTCAGACTTGCAGTTTGCGGGTAGTGACGCCATCTCTGTTGAATCTTCTCACTGGATTGTGTTAGTACGAGTTAATAAAGAGGCAGAATGTTCTTCCATGGCTGTATTCTCCTTCACGAAATGGGTATTGTCGGATTGCAAGCTTGTCACTTCAATTATTGATCTGTTGTCCATTATTCCCTCAAAGTAGAAGTGTGTCTGTGCGTGTACTTACATGTTTGCTGTGTAATGTTGCCTCTACCTAATTGATATCAAATTCATTTCAGTGTGGTGCCGGTTATTGCTTTCAACAGTAAAAAGATATTTCCTGCATTGAACTTGCTGTGCTTCTGACGCTGTCTTGTCAACCACAACAAAAGCAGCGTGCCACGTGACATCAAACGTCTCGCTAACGGCGTTGTGACCTACATAAAAGTAATTAGATTACTCGTCACTAGTAAAAGTAACAGCGTTGAAAGTAACACTGTTGACTCTAACGATATTTTTTATTATCACAAAACAATTTTTTTGTCGTTTTTGGTATTGTTTACAAACTCGGGGAAGAAGTCCCTGGACACAGGAAGACTTTAAGAACAAAAACCAAAAGATTAAAATCAGAGCCAATATTACTTTTCGCTTATGTTTGTTTATTTTGCTCAAAATGTTTTATGTAGTAAAATTAGATGAGGAAATCATTTAAATATTTAATTGATATTTTTACACAGTCATCCTGTTTTTTATCTGGTTATAATAGTGATAAAAAAGGAATTAGTCAATGATCCTTAAAATGTGACGTATCAGCATTGGTATGACCGAACAGCCCCTGTAACTACTTGGTATTGGATTGATACCTAAATTTGTAGTATCGCCCAAAACTAATGTAACGTATCCAAACAACAGAACAATACGTGTTTGTTACATTTTAATAGAAGTGTAGATAGAACAATGTTACAGCAGAAAATAACCAGTAAATTAGCAAGTAGATTAATAATATCCATCCATCCATCCATTTTCTACCGCTTATTCCCTTTGGGGTGGCGGGGGGCGCTGGAGCCTATCTTAGCTACAATCGGGCGGAAGGCGGGGTACACCCTGGACAAGTCGCCACCTCATCGCAGGGCTAGATTAATAATAGTTTTGAGAAAATAATGGAACTGAAAATGATGCAATATGTAACTGCTTATATCAGCAACTAAATTAGTAGCCTTTTAAAGCCGTTTTGGAATGGTTTTATTATCATTTACATTCCAAATAATATATTGTGACATATATATAATACATAACCTGAGGGTTCCTGGTTCGATCCCCAGCTTCTGTCATCCTAGTCACGTCTGTTGTGTCCTTGAGCAAGACACTTCACCCTTGCTCCTGATGGGTCGTGGTTAGGACCTTGCATGGCAGCTTCCCACACATTCAGTGTGTGAATGGGTGAATGTGGAAATAGTGTCAAAGAGCTTTGAGTACCTTGAAGGTAGAAAAGCGCTATACGAGTATACATTTACCACATCGTTATCGCAGGAGGCTGCAATATATATCAGGATACAGATTTTAGGCCGCACCGCTCATCCCTAACTACAAAGTGTTTGAATCCCAGAACTAGTTTACAGTACGGCATCATGGGTCTGAAGAAGCTCAACTACGACAGGAAGGAGTTGGAGCGACGGCGGGAGACCAGCCAGCACGAAATGAGAGGTGAGCTCCTGTCGCTCAAGAACAAAAAATAGCGAGAAGGAATTTATTAATTGTTTCCCCTCCCTGCAGACGTTCTGGTGTGGAGCAACGAGCGCGTGGTCCGCTGGGTGCAGAGCATCGGCCTGAGGGACTACGCCGGCATCCTGCACGAGAGCGGCGTGCACGGAGCGCTGGTCGCCCTGGACGACAACTTTGACTACAGCAGCCTGGCTCTGGTGCTGCAGATCCCCAACCAAAACACTCAGGTAACTTCTGGAAGTCACAGACGCTTTTAGGGAGGAGGAGATGAATTTTTGATAACACTAAATTGTTGAAGTCCTGCGTGAAGCTTTTAGACCACTTTTAGCTTCGTCTGACTTTTAAGAAGTTCAACAAACAATTTTAAAGTTCACTTCAACCTGCACATCATCTCTTTTATCTTAACTCTGAATTAAGAATTGCATTGTTAATTGCTGTGACAATATTTTGTTTATTTACCAAATAAGAAAAGTTAATTTGTAGAGATGTCCGATAATATCGGACTGCCGGTATTATCGGCCGATAAATGCTTTAAATGTAATATCGGAAATTATCGGAATCTGTTTCAAAAAGTAAAATGTAGGACTTTTTAAAACGCCGCTGTACGGAGTGGTACACGGACGTAGGGAGAAGTACAGAGTGCCAATAAACCTTAAAGGCACTGCCTTTGCGTGCCGGCCCAATCACATAATATCTACGGCTTTTCACACACACCAGTGAATGCAAATCATACTTGGTCAACAGCCATACAGGTCACACTGAGGGTGGCCGTATAAACAACTTTAACACTGTTACAAATATGCACCACACTGTGTACCCACAAGAATGACAAACACATTTCGGGAGAACATCCGCACCGTAACACAACATAAACACAACAGAACAAATACCCAGAACCTCTTGCAGCAGTAACTCTTCCGGGACGCTACAATATACACCCCCCGCTATCTCCCCCTCACCTCAACCCCGCCCACCTCAACCTCCTCATACTCTCTCAGGGAGAGCATGTCCCAAATTCCAAGCTGCTGTTTTGAGGCATGTTAAAAAATGAATGCCCTTTGTGATTTCAATAATAAATATGGCAGTGCCATGTTGGCATTTTTTTCCATAACTTGAGTTGATTTATTTTGGAAAACCTTGTTGCATTGTTTAATGCATCCAGCTGGGCATCACAACAAAATTAGGCATAATAATGTGTTAATTCCACGACTGTATATATCGGTATCGGTTGATATCGGAATCGGTAAATAAGAGTTGGACAATATCGGATATCGGCAAAAAAGCCATTATCGGACATCTCTATTAAATTGTGAAAACAATTTAGTTGAATTTGCTTCGCCCCCTTGCGGCTTGATATGGTATAAACCACAGATAGTAGTTGATGTGCTTATCTTTGCGCCATATTTATATTCAGTGTTTTATTATTATTATAGTTAGAGGGGTTTTTTTAGGAAACAAAAAGTTTGTAGACTATTCGACGATTCGATTCAAAGGAATCTGATTCGACTGTCAACATTGCAGTCATTGAGTCAATGCAACACACAAAGGGAAGCGAGTTAAGTACCCAATGTTCCCCTTGCTATCTAACATGCTAGCGTACGTGTTAGCATGAATGAAACTTACACATTAGTAAACATACTAGCTTATGTATAACATGCATGCTAGAGTATGTGTAGCATATACATGCTAGCATACATATATAACATACATGCTAGCGTATGTGTAAAATATACATGCTAGTGTATAGGCTAGCATACTCGCTATAGCGTACATGCTAGAATACACGCTGGTATACATGTTAGCATACACGTAGTGTACATGTCAGCCCACACATAGAATAGATGTCAGCAAACACATAACATGTACAGTACAGGCCAAAAGTTTGGACACACCTTCTCACTTCAATGCCTTTTCTTTATTTTTAATGACTATTTACATTGTAGATTGTCACTGAAGGCATCAAAACTATGACACCTGTGAAGTGAAAACCCTTTCAGGTGACTGACTACCTCTTGAAGCTCATCGAGAGAATGCCAAGTGTGTGCAAAACAGTAATCAAAGTAGAGGGTGGCTATTTTGAAGACACTAGAATATAAAACATGTTTTCAGTTATTTCACCTTTTTTTTTGTTAAGTACATAACTCCACGTGTTCATTCATAGTTTTGATGCCTTCAGTGACAATCTACAATGTTAATAGTCATGAAAATAAAGAAAACACATTGAATGAGAGGGTGTGTCCAAACTTTTGGCCTGTACTGTGTACTAGCATACATGCTAGCATACGTCCGAGCATACATAACAGCATACTTTCCAGTGTACATGCTAGCATACGTGTCGCATACATGATAGCATACGCAAAGCATACTTGCTAGCATAGGCTACCGTTTATGCAGGTATATGTATAGCACACATGTTAGCATATCGTCGTCGGCGATCACTCGAAACGAGTATGATTGTCCTCCTGTTGGTGGGATTGCCTTCAGGAGAACGCCTGTGCGCTTTTAAAGTGGGGAGACTGGTGCACAGACAGCCACCACACTGTCTTTGGCAAAGAGAAGGCCAGGGTCCAATGGCATGGAGACCAAGACAATTGGGGGCCCATCTTTGCTGCAGCCTTCTTCTGCTTTTGTGACCGTTGTGGAGCTTCTATGCAACCATCATCTGCCCACTCCGCCGTTGAGGTCTTTTTCGACGAGGGAGACACGCAGACTCCGTCACTTCTTCGCTGTGGGGAGCTGTATCCGGTGGCAAGGGAAACCCAGGACGACCGGCACGTCCTCACAGCTGCAGGAGGCTGCCGGAGCCCCGGTCTGTCGGAGGACCGCCTATGGTGGGCCTACCAGCACTTGCTTTTCTCTCAGGGTGTGCTCCCCTAGCCTTTTGTCTTCCCAGACTAACCCACAAGGCAGCGGGGCAGTGGTTGGGTGATGACAGGGCGTGTCCACAATGCGGCCTGCGCATCACGCCTCTGGGGACCACATGTTGTTAAATAAATAAATGGGTTATACTTGTATAGCGCTTTTCTACCTTCAAGGTACTCAAAGCCCTTTAACAGTATTACCACATTAACCCATTCACACACTGATGGCAGGAGCTGCCATGCAAGGCGCTAACCAGCAGCCATCAGGAGCATGGGGTGAAGTGTCTTGCCCAAGGACACAACGGACGTGACTAGGATGGTAGAAGGTGGGGATTGAACCCCAGTAACCAGCAACACTGTGATTGCTGGCACGTCCACTCTACCAACTTCGCCACGCCGTCTGTTAGCATAAGAATCAGAATCAGAATCAGCTTTATTGTCATTACGCAAGGTAACGAGATTGAGGCCATTCCATACAGTGCGATGTGTGCATGCTAGAAAAACAATGTGCAAATATATAGAAATATAAAAAATGTAGAAGTGCAATGAATATGGTGTGAAATGAATATATACATGAAAAAAACAAAACAAAAACAGGGTGGTTGGTGGAATGGGTTATTGCACCGAAGAGAAGGCAGTTATGAGGGACAATGGGGCAGTCCGTTCAGGATGGTTATGGCCCTGGGGAAGAAGCTGTTTTTTAGCCTGTTTGTTTTGGTTTTAATGCACCTGTAGCGCTTCCCAGAGGGCAGCAGGTGGAACAGGTCAGAGCCAGTGTGGGTGCTGTCCTTGATGATGGCACTGGCTCTGTTGTAGATGTCCGTCAGAGAGGGGAGAGGGCGGCCGATGATCTTCTGAGCCGTCTTGACCACTCTTTGCAGCCTCTCCCTGTCTGCTGCAGTGCAGCTGCCGTACCATACCGTAATACAGTAGGTCAGCAGGCTCTCGATGGATGAGCGGTAGAAGGTCAGCAGCAGGTCAGGCTTCAGGTTGTACTTCCCGAGGACTCTAAGGAAGTGTAGCCGCTGCTGAGCCTTCTTGATGATTGATGTGGTGTTGACTGTCCAGGAGAAGTCATTAGAGATGTGGACTCCAAGGTACCTGAAGTATATATAGTATATAGCATACGAGCACAGATGCTAGAATACACAAAAAATGTCAACATAGTCAACAATCAGTGAACTACTGAATGTCGACGATATGCAAAATCTAACAAATCTAATTGGACTGAGAAAGCCTTCAGTGGAAGACATCGCTAAAAACGGGTGCAAAGAACAAAAAATATAAGACATGTCAGTGAAATGGACTCCAGTTTCTAAAATAAACCAAAACCAAAACTCTCTGATCTGCCAGCTGTCACTCTGGCAGCACTTCCCATCTCCTCGTGCTAAAAATAGCCTTTGTGTCGTCATCAGGCCCGTCAGATCCTGGAGCGCGAGTACAATAATCTCCTGGCGCTTGGCACCGACCGGCGGTTGGATGAGGTGAGTGACGTTTGACTTTTGCAATGTCAGCATTTTATTATTACCAAGATGCTGATTCATCCCCCTTGCCCCCCTCAGTGCGACGACAAAGACTTCCGAGGTCCGTCGTGGAGGAGACAGTTCCCGCCGCGGGACGTGCATGGGATCAGCATGATGCCCGGCTCGGCCGAGACGCTGCCGGCCGGCTTCCGTCTCACCACCACGTCGGGTTACTCGCGGAGGTTACCCCCTGACGGTAAGTGACCCCCCCTCCCCATCCCCTCCCACATCGTCCAAACATCCAGCATGCGTCCTGAGATGTCTCTCTGTCCTCAGTCCTTTACGAGGACGGCGTGTATGTGGATTGGTTTTAAGGTCAGCTATGCCCCGCCCCCTTTCCTCCCTTTTAAAGGACAGTCTGGTGCTCCCCCCACTCCACCTTTCCCCCAAGTCACCTTGCACCTCTGTGTGGGTTTTGCCGAGTTGCAAAACAGTGCAGAGGTGACGCCAGCGGCGGCCACGCTTGATGGCGCCAGCGCTTATCAGGGTTAAACGAGGTTTGCTGGAGCGTGGAAATCAGCCCTAAATCTTGGCGGCGTTCAATTGGTTGCTGTCCTCCTCCTTTGTCCCTGTGCTGTGTGCTTCCTTATCCCGCTTCTGACGCCACCGTCCACGGGTTTTGGCCTGACCTTTCTGCCACTGTCGCCCCCTACAGTCGGACCCTCTGCAGTGCAGCGGCTGGACAGCTCCACGGTGAGAACCTACTCGTGCTGAGAGAGAGGAGACGGACCTTAAACTGTACCCTGTATGTAAGACACAGACCCTCTCTCCCGCCCGCTTGCTAGCTAGCTAGCTACGCCTTGGCCGTGCTGTGCAGCGTTTAATGTGTTTCCAGCAAATGCAAAAAAGTACCGTATTTTTCGGAGTATAAATCGCTCCGGAGTATAAGTCGCACCGGCCGAAAATGCATAATAAAGAAAAAAAACATATAAGTCGCACTGGAGTATAAGTCGCCTTTTTTGGGGCAATTTATTTGATAAAACCCAACACCAAGAATAGACATTTGAAAGGAAATTTAAAATAAATAAAGAATAGTGAACAACAGGCTGAATAAGTGTACGTTATATGACCCATAAATAACCAACTGAGAACGTGCCTGTTATGTTAACGTAACATATTATGGTAAGAATCATTCAAATAACTATAACATATAGAACATGCTATACGTTTACCAAACAATCTGTCACTCCTAATCGCTAAATCCCATGAAATCTTATACGTCTAGTCTCTTACGTGAATGAGCTAAATAATATTATTTGATATTTTACGGTAATGTGTTAATAATTTCACACATAAGTCGCTACTGAGTATAAGTCGCACCCCCAGCCAAACTATGAAAAAAACTGCGACTTATAGCCCGAAAAATACGGTAAACGCCTTATTAAAAGTGACTATGTGGGTGTTATTTTATGTCCAGAGGGCGGCCTAATATTAAAACATATTTAGAAAGTCATAAACATTTTTTTTATGTTATAGCTATGAAAATATTCCGTTCATAAATTAACTAATTTACCACGGTTAACAGCGATAAACGACGGTTTACTGTATTATTCTTTGCCACCACAAGTACATTTTGTAGTGCCCTAGAGCAGTGTTTTTCAACCACTGTGTGCCGTGAGATACAGTCTGGTGTGCCGTGGGAGATGATCTAATTTCACCTATTTAGGTTAAAAATATTTTTTGCAAACCAGTAATTATAGTCTGCAAATGATGTGTTGTTGTTGAGTGTCGGTGCTGCTTAGAGCTCAGCGGAGTAACCGTGTAATACTCTTCCAGCGGGAAGCAGCGTGCAGGTAAAAAGGTATCTAATGCTTAAACCAAAAATAAACAAAAGGTGAGTGCCCCTTAGAAAAGGCATTGAAGCTTAGGGAAAGCTATGCAGAACGAAAATAAAACTGAACTGGCTACAAAGTAAACAAAAACAGAATGCTGGACGACCGCAAAGACTTACAGCGTGTGGAGCAGACGGCGTCCACAAAGTACATCCGTACATGACATGACAATCAACACCAAAATAGGAGCGAGGACAAGAACTAAAACACTACACACAGGAAAACACCGAAAAAATCAAAATAAGTCACTGCGGGATGTGACAGGTGGTGGCAGTACACCTACTTTGAGACAAGTGCTATAGTGATGCATGGTTGGTTATGATTTATATCCGGCAACAACTTTTTACTGTCAACTGAGTTCAGTTTTTTAACGATTTCTGCTGGTGGTATGGCTCTGCATTTTTTCAATGAAAAAAATGTGCCTTGGCTCAAAAAAGGTTGAAAAACACTGCCCTAGGGGGCCGCCAAAAAATGTTTCTTTCTCAGCTGTGGTTCGTATGAGGTACTCCGTTGTAATACATGTTTTCCACCACTTGTGGCAGTAATGAAAATATCTAAATAACAGAAGAAGTACGGAGCCAGAGTCATAGAGAAGTTTTTGAAGCACAAAAATTATGACTTAAGTGGTGAATCTGTATTTTCATTTGCTCTTTAATTTTACTGGCAGTTTATATAAGAAATATATATATATATATTATTGATTCAGTTTATTCATTTTAACACAACATAATTGTATGAATATTTATGAGTACTTTCTTATGCAGTATATTTGGTTAGTATTTATTTTTCTAATCAGCCTGACCTACACCCAATGTTTATGTGTTAAATAAGTAATCATTTAATATCATTTGACAAGGTTGTAAACTGTAAGTAGGTTACATGTAATTATTGAATATGATTAAAATTTAGAGTAAGATTGGATTAAGAGAGTACAGTAAAATGGAAAAGTCAGGCCCCGAGGTCAAAAAGGTTGAGAACACCTGTTGTAATGTGTGCATAAAAGACAACCAACGAAAATGCAGTTCAAGTATGTTTATAATTAGATATTAAGAAATTGTTATTCACATTTTACAAGTTATGTAAAGGTGTGTTACAACAATCAATGTAAATATGAAAAATGGGTCGCAGCCTCGACAAAAGTTCATATTTTAGCCAAGGTTTGTACACTTTAAACACGATAGGGCTTGAAAGTGACGTGGAAACGCATTGCATTGTGGGTCTTGCTGGACTCTAAATATCTTATTTACATGGCTGAGTACAAGACTCTGTGCTTAAGTTTTGTTTTTTTAACAAGTTCAAAACAGCGCGCAAACTTGCAACATCATTAACTGCCACAATCATGGTTTTGATCACTTCAGGGGGAAAAAAGGATATGAAGTTAAAGTTAAAGTTAAAGTACCAATGATTGTCACACACACACTAGGTGTGGCGAAATTATTCTCTGCATTTGACCCATCACCCTTGATCACCCCCTGGGAGGTGAGGGGAGCAGTGGGCAGCAGCGGTGGCCGCGCCCGGGAATCATTTTTGGTGATTTAACCCCCAATTCCAACCCTTGATACTGAGTGCCAAGCAGGGAGGTAATGGGTCCCATTTTTATAGTCTTTGGTATGACTCGGCCGGGTTTTGAACCCACAACCTACCGATCTCAGGGCGGACACTCTAACCACTAGGCCACTGAGTAGGTGGTGAGATGTTTCTCATTTTCGGCGTGAAAACAAAGCCGAAGGAAGCTAATAAAGAGACGACGAATAGCCTGGATAGCAGCCGTGAGACAATCAAACATAACTTTTACCGGCATCACCTGGTACACGTTGCCGTGTTCACAGCATTTTCAAAGCATGTTTTATTCCGTTTCACACGTAGCACTTAGCAGGCTGGTAACGTTAGCTAAGCTTGCCCGCTGCAGGCTACAAACAACGTACAGTTTTTTGGGGAAAAAACATGTTTACTTTTAGTCATGGTGGCTATCTGTGTTGGCCCTGTGATGAGGTGGCGACTTGTCCAGTTGTCCAGGGTGTACCCCGCCTTCCGCCCGAATGCAGCTGAGATAGGCTCCAGCACCCCCCGCGACCCCGAACGGGACAAGCGGTAGGAAATGGATGGATGGATGGTAAGCACAAAAATAAATATTATCTTTGAAGAAGTATAGCGCAGTGATCAAAGTATTTAAAAGTAATAATGGGCTTATTTTTTCAGAGAAACATGATAATGAAATGAGGTTGGGCACCCTCACTCTATATCGAACACATAAGAGATGAAAGTCGTAAATGATGCACAATTTGAATGGAGGACAATGAGCCCTAAATTCTTCATCGGTATAAAAACTGACTCGGTTGACGACATATATACAAGTTTGACTTCGACAATGGTGGTAACTTACTCAAGTCTCGTCCACTGGATGTGTTTATATGGACCAATTCCACCAATGTTGTTTTTTCGACGTAGCAAACCTTTGGAATAGGGTATATATTGTCTTGGTGCGGTCCTTGATTTTTTATTTTATTTTGTACGATCCATTTTAATCCAGTCTCTACAGTACAGCCATGTAAACAAAACCTATGTCCAGCAGAAATGTCTACCCGGCACCCACAATGCATTGCAAAATCACATTCCCTTTCGAGCCCTATACACTGCAAAAAGTCAATGTTCAAAAACAAGAAAAAAAAAAATACAAAAATTAGGGGTATTTTATTTGAACTAAGCAAAATTATCTGCCAATAGAACAAGAAAATTTGGCTTGTCAAGACTTTCTAAAACAAATAAAATTAGCTAACCTCAATGAACCCAAAAATACCTTAAAATAAGTATATTCTCACTAATAACAACTGTACTACTATATGAGTACGTATTTTCTGTTTCATTGAAAATAAAACAGCAAAGTCCATTTGGCTGTCATCTGTTTTAATTATGAGACACAATTGTGTCATGCTTGAAATAAGAAATGATTTCTTTAAAAAAGTAGTTTTATACTTGTGAGTGTTGATGACACAGCTTTGCATCAGTTAATATTCTAGTTTCAAGCATGTTTTACTCAATATAGGTCATAAAATCTCAGCAACAAGCTGTAATATCTTACGTAGATCATTTAGGACCAAAACCCTTAAAACAAGTAAAAGACTCTAACATAAAATCTGCTTAGTGAGAAGAATTATCTTATCAGACAGAAAATAAGCAAATATCACCCTTATTTGAGATATTTAATCTTACTTAGATTTCAGTTTTTGCAGTGTATAAAGTACTATATCAAACAAACATACAGTAGGAAGGGGATTCGTATGGACCCATTCATCGCGGTATACCTGACACACAAAACGTGACGAATTGTGGGGGGTGCACTATCCACTTTAGCCGCCGGATGGCAGTAGAGTGTTGAAAATCTTAAAATGTGTTTCGTGGCAATTCCAACTTTGACCACAGTGTCAGTTGTTATGTAGAGTGGCGCTTTCCATCATTTTCCGCAGACTGCATCACGCCAGATCCACCCAGGAATGGGACCATATAAGTCCCAAGGAAGTGATAAATCAGCTATTTCTTTATAAACAAGCTAAAATAACAACAACAAGCTTAACTGTTCTGTATGCGCACACACAGGTGCCCTCACAAATAATCAGAAATCACATAAACTCCTACATTTAAGAACCATATTGCTACAATAATAAACATTTCAAAATGTAAAATCTACTTACATTACATGAAGCCTATTCTGATTCACACCGGCAAAGGTAAATAAACAGACGAGAGAAAAGGGAGGGGGTAGGGGCCGTGTGTGTGTGTGTGTGTGTGTGTGTGTGTGTGTGTGTGTGTGTGTGTGTGTGTGTGTGTGTGTGTGTGTGTGTGTGTGTGTGTGTGTGTGTGTGTGTGTGTGTGTGTGTGTTTTGATGATTTGAAGTGGCAACAAATGAAAATCCAAAATTCCGTGTGTCACAAAATTAGAATATTACTTAAGGCTAATACAAAAAAGGGATTTTTAGAAATGTTGGCCAACTGAAAAGTATGAAAATGAAAAATATGAGCATGTACAATACTCAATACTTGGTTGGAGCTCCTTTTGCCTCAATTACTGCGTTAATGCGGCGTGGCATGGAGTCGATGAGTTTCTGGCACTACTCAGGTGTTACGAGAGCCCAGGGGGGGGGGGGGGTGTTCAAAAGTGCGGTCTCATCACAATTAAACAGCTGCTGTGGTACAAAGCCAGCTTCCTCAATCTCTTCAATACGAGCAAGCACAAAAATTCTGCCAGCGGGACACAAAATTAATGAAGCGTTCGCACAAAGACACATATTTGATACATATTTGATACATATTTGGCACGATTCAAAAGTTTGTAAACCGAAACTCCACAAATAGAGGGGTTCGTAAATCCAGGTTCCACTGTATGTAACAAAAAGACTCAATTGACAACTACAATTCAGTTCAATCCATCCATCCATCCATCTTCTTCCGCTTATCCGAGGTCGGGTCGCGGGGGCAGCAGCCTAAGCAGGGAAGCCCAGACTTTCCTCTCCCCAGCCACTTCGTCCAGCTCCTCCCGGGGGATCCCGAGGCGTTCCCAGGCCAGCCGGGAGACATAGTCTTCCCAACGTGTCCTGGGTCTTCCCCGTGGCCTCCTACCGGTCGGACGTGCCCGAAACACCTCCCGAGGGAGGCGTTCGGGTGGCATCCTGACCAGATGCCCGAACCACCTCATCTGGCTCCTCTCGATGTGGAGGAGCAGCGGCTTTACTTTGAGCTCCCCCCGGATGACAGAGCTTCTCACCCTATCTCTAAGGGAGAACCTCGCCACCCGGCGGAGGAAACTCATTTCGGCCGCTTGTACCCGTGATCTTGTCCTTTCGGTCATGACCCAAAGCTCATGACCATAGGTGAGGATGGGAACGTAGATCGACCGGTAAATCGAGAGCTTTGCCTTCTGGCTCAGCTCCTTCTTCACCACAACGGATCGATACAGCGTCCGCATTACTGAAGATGCCGCACCGATCCGCCTGTCGATCTCACGATCCACTCTTCCCTCACTCGTGAACAAGACTCCGAGGTACTTGAACTCCTCCACTTGGGGCAAGATCTCCTCCGCAACCCGGAGATGGCACTCCACCCTTTTCCGGGCGAGAACCATGGACTCGGATTTGGAGGTGCTGATTCCCATCCCAGTCGCTTCACACTCTGCTGCGAACCGATCCAGTGAGAGCTGAAGATCTTGGCCAGATGAAGCCATCAGGACCACATCATCTGCAAAAAGCAGAGACCTAATCCTGCAGCCACCAAACCAGATACCCTCAACGCCCTGACTGCGCCTAGAAATTCTGTCCATAAAGGTTATGAACAGAATCGGTGACAAAGGGCAGCCCTGGCGGAGTCCAACCCTCACTGGAAACGTGTCCGACTTACTGCCGGCAATGCGGACCAAGCTCTGACACCGATTATACAGGGAGCGAACCGCCACAATAAGACAGTCCGTTACCCCATACTCTCTGAGCACTCCCCACAGGACTTCCCGGGGTACACGGTCGAATGCCTTCTCCAAGTCCACAAAGCACATGTAGACTGGTTGGGCAAACTCCCATGCACCCTCAAGGACCCTGCCGAGAGTGTAGAGCTGGTCCACAGTTCCACGACCAGGACGAAAACCACACTGTTCCTCCTGAATCCGAGGTTCGACTATCCGGCGTAGCCTCCTCTCCAGTACACCTGAATAGACCTTACCGGGAAGGCTGAGGAGTGTGATCCCACGATAGTTGGAACACACCCTTCGGTTCCCCTTCTTAAAGAGAGGAACCACCACCCCGGTCTGCCAATCCAGAGGTACCGCCCCCGATGTCCACGCGATGTTGCAGAGTCTTGTCAACCAAGACAGCCCCACAACATCCAGAGCCTTAAGGAACTCCGGGCGGATCTCATCCACCCCCGGGGCCTTGCCACCGAGGAGCTTTTTAACTACCTCGGCAACCTCAGCCCCAGAAATAGGAGAGCCCACCACAGATTCCCCAGGCCCTGCTTCCTCATAGGAAGACGTGCTGGTAGGATTGAGGAGGTCTTCGAAGTATTCTCTCCACCGATCCACAACATCCGCAGTCGAGGTCAACAGAGCACCATCCCCACCATACACGGTGTTGACACTGCACTGCTTCCCCTTCCTGAGGCGGCGGATGGTGGTCCAGAATTGCTTCGAAGCCGTCCGGAAGTCTTTTTCCATGGCCTCACCGAACTCCTCCCATGTCCGAGTTTTTGCCTCCGCGACCGCTGAAGCCGCACACCGCTTGGCCTGTCGGTACCTGTCCGCTGCCTCAGGAGTCCCATGAGCCAAAAGAACCCGATAGGACTCCTTCTTCAGCTTGACGGCATCCCTCACCGCCGGTGTCCACCAACGGGTTCTAGGATTACCGCCACGACAGGCACCAACTACCTTGCGGCCACAGCTCCAATCGGCCGCCTCGACAACAGAGGTACGGAACATCGTCCACTCGGACTCAATGTCCAGCGCCTCCCTCGGGACATGTTCAAAGTTCTTCCGGAGGTGGGAATTGAAACTCTCTCTGACAGGAGACTCTGCCAGGCGTTCCCAGCAAACCCTCACAATGCGTTTGGGCCTGCCAGGTCTGTCCGGCATCCTCCCCCACCATCGCAGCCAACTCACCACCAGGTGGTGATCGGTAGAAAGCTCCGCCCCTCTCTTCACCCGGGTGTCCAAAACATGAGACCGCAAATCCGATGACACAACTACAAAGTCGATCATGGAACTGCGGCCTAGGGTGTCCTGGTGCCAAGTGCACATATGGACACCCTTATGTTTGAACATGGTGTTTGTTATTGACAATCCGTGACGAGCACAAAAGTCCAATAACAAAACACCACTCGGGTTCAGATCCGGGCGGCCATTCTTCCCAATCACGCCTCTCCAGGTTTCACTGTCGTTGCCAACATGAGCGTTGAAGTCCCCCAGTAGAACGAGGGAATCAGTTCAATCCAATATGTTCAATAGTTATATTCCAGATAATGTCCAAAGTTTACATGAAAATGTGTTAATGGTCCAAAGGGAAATACAAGTATTTATTTTCTACTGCAGTGAAGCCAATTCAAAACTGCTACACCACTTTAACATTAATTGAAAAAGTAAACAAAACACAATAAATGGGCAGAAATGATGAAAAAACATTTGTTCTCTAGACATGATATATTTAGGGGAAATGTTCGGCTACAATATAAATGTAAACATTTCAGTCGTCTTAGAAATACAGTGGTAAATATGTCACCATGACGACATTCGAAGCCACGGTAAATTAGCAATTATCTCTTTGGGCGTTTGAATGGACATAGCTGCGATGCTGTTGAATAAAAGTGACCAAGCAAACACCTGCAGAGCACGACGACCGCATTGATGATCAACTACTGAAATGGCCCCGAGAGTGTTTATGCCAGAGGCCGGCCCCGCAGCTTGTGAGGGAGGGAGCTTTTCAAAATAAAAGTTTCAATAGCCTCCTGAGCGAAACAAAGAGATGAAAGCCAGGTAATGACGCGAGGACTGCAGAGCGATCACATGAGGGAGGAATGTGATCAAAATGCATTAAAGGTAGGCCAGGGAGAAGGAGGGCGTTTTACAAAGTAGAAGAAGAAGCAATTTAATAAAGAAGAAGAAGAAGAAGACGTCTTATGAGGCTCATCATTCTCTTCATTTTGATTGCTCATCATTTTGAGGCCTGCATGACTCCCAAGGAGTCTCTGACATGCAGCACTTTAAATGTACATATTGTAGCCACGCCCACCAGCTCACCTGCTAGTCATCTGCAGCCCCCTGGTGGATCGGTGCACAGTTGCAAACAAAAAACTCGGCAAAAATGTACGTTTGAAAATGTTTACTGGAGTCTTCAGCAATATCCTAGTAAGTGAGGTGTGGTCAAAGATGGCAGACTGAGAATGTGACACATTTAAGACCAAGTTAACAAAAATATTGCAAGTACTGCTATTACTACTACACCTACTAATTATAATACCGTGCTGCTGCTATTACTACTACTTCCCTGTTTCTACTACTAATACTGCTCCTGCATGACATTGGTAAGCTGCAAATAGTTCTAATCTGGGTTTCCCAAACTTGGTAAGATGAAAACACACACTGATAATAAAGAACACATGAATAATGACATGAATGAAATAGAGAATACTATTTTAAACTGACTTATTTAATAAGATTTTAGTTTGGGAAGCCTCGATTTTAATGCGAATGCTGTGGAAAAAATGTCTGCATGAATCCTAAAAGATCAGAAAGCCTCATCACAAATACTCACTTATATGCTGTATATTATTATTTATGATTATGGACCTTTACACTGAATTGGTGCCGTTTTCTTGTCGTAAATCTTTCAAAATACACGTAAATGTAGTCCTTTTTCAACTTTAAATCTGATGAAGCGCATGTTAAAATACAACTTTATTTTATTTTAAGCTGAACATGACTCATTTGAGTAACAGGATTGAGGTTTTTATCGTAGGATTAGCAAACACAAGAACTATAACCACATTTATGCTGTTAGCTTGTTGACATTAAACACATTAGTGATTCTACATCAATTAGGTAGGTCTGTGCTGAGTTGAAATATCATCAAATATACAGAAAAATATGTTTATGTTGGCGTCCCGTGCATCATGTGACTTGTAAAATATTCCACGTTTTTCAGAGGGAGTAATATGTTAAGGTAATAGGACTGACTGAAAATTGAGGGACACCACTAGAGTGTAATTTTCTTTAAATATGTCAAATATAAGTATAGTTGTGACAGGCAGTGACACATATGTCAAAATTATTATTATATTACTATTTCATAGTAAAGTCTCATTTTAGGAAGCAAGACTGTCAACAAAGGCTATTTTTCCAGTGTTCAAAGTAGTTAAAAGTACAGGTAAAAGCCAGTAAATTAGAAAATTTTGAAAAACTTGATTTATTTCAGTAATTGCATTCAAAAGGTGTAACTTGTACATTATATTTATTCATTGCACACAGACTGATGCATTCAAATGTTTATTTCATTTAATTTTGATGATTTGAAGTGGCAACAAATGAAAATCCAAAATTCCGTGTGTCACAAAATTAGAATATTACTTAAGGCTAATACAAAAAAGGGATTTTTAGAAATGTTGGCCAACTGAAAAGTATGAAAATGAAAAATATGAGCATGTACAATACTCAATACTTGGTTGGAGCTCCTTTTGCCTCAATTACTGCGTTAATGCGGCGTGGCATGGAGTCGATGAGTTTCTGGCACTGCTCAGGTGTTATGAGAGCCCAGGTTGCTCTGATAGTGGCCTTCAACTCTTCTGCGTTTTTGGGTCTGGCATTCTGCATCTTCCTTTTCACAAAACCCACAGATTTTCTATGGGGCTAAGGTCAGGGGAGTTGGCGGGCCAATTTAGAACAGAAATAGCATGGTCCGTAAACCAGGCACGGGTAGATTTTGCGCTGTGTGCAGGCGCCAAGTCCTGTTGGAACTTGAAATCTCCATCTCCATAGAGCAGGTCAGCAGCAGGAAGCATGAAGTGCTCTAAAACTTGCTGGTAGACGGCTGCGTTGACCCTGGATCTCAGGAAACAGAGTGGACCGACACCAGCAGATGACATGGCACCCCAAACCATCACCCAACCATGCAAATTTTGCATTTCCTTTGGAAATCGAGGTCCCAGAGTCTGGAGGAAGACAGGAGAGGCACAGGATCCACGTTGCCTGAAGTCTAGTGTAAAGTTTCCACCATCAGTGATGGTTTGGGGTGCCATGTCATCTGCTGGTGTCGGTCCACTCTGTTTCCTGAGATCCAGGGTCAACGCAGCCGTCTACCAGCAAGTTTTAGAGCACTTCATGCTTCCTGCTGCTGACCTGCTCTATGGAGATGGAGATTTCAAGTTCCAACAGGACTTGGCGCCTGCACACAGCGCAAAATCTACCCGTGCCTGGTTTACGGACCATGCTATTTCTGTTCTAAATTGGCCCGCCAACTCCCCTGACCTTAGCCCCATAGAAAATCTGTGGGGTATTGTGAAAAGGAAGATGCAGAATGCCAGACCCAAAAACGCAGAAGAGTTGAAGGGCTCTATCAGAGCAACCTGGGCTCTCATAACACCTGAGCAGTGCCAGAAACTCATCGACTCCATGCCACGCCGCATTAACGCAGTAATTGAGGCAAAAGGAGCTCCAACCAAGTATTGAGTATTGTACATGCTCATATTTTTCATTTTCATACTTTTCAGTTGGCCAACATTTCTAAAAATCCCTTTTTTGTATTAGCCTTAAGTAATATTCTAATTTTGTGACACACGGAATTTTGGATTTTCATTTGTTGCCACTTCAAATCATCAAAATTAAATGAAATAAACATTTGAATGCATCAGTCTGTGTGCAATGAATAAATATAATGTACAAGTTACACCTTTTGAATGCAATTACTGAAATAAATCAAGTTTTTCAAAATGTTCTAATTTACTGGCTTTTACCTGTATATTTATTAAATATGCAATCAGTTTCCTTTATATTTTTTTAATCAAATATATCGTGCATTAATTATTTTTTATTTATTTCCCGGGGACACAAACGGCACTGACTCGGTGGAAGGGCTCATAAAAATTCAAATTGCTGTTATTGTGCATGTAAAATATGAGTTTTTAGGCTATTTTCAGACCCCAGCTCATTTTTTATTGCCCAAAATTTGTAGAAATAAAACAAATTGATTATTTATGAGCTATTATGTTTTCTATTACACTAATTTTTTATTTTTTGTCTGTCCTTTTAAAAGTTACTTGTATCGCCTATCCCGTCAACAGCCGCTAGAGGGCGCGTGTGCACGCTGTGTGTAAGAGGACCTGTTTGTTGTTCCCTTTAGGCCCAGTTCTGAATGGAGCTGCTGGACAGGCCAAAATGGCTGGAGGGGTTCAGGTGTGGTCGGGGGGGGGGGGACAGTTGGGGGCACGCCATTGGGACAACTCGCACTGCCAAGAAGCCCCCATCTCCAAACCTCACCAACCAGCCCCTCCCTCGCTTCTAACGTGGCCTCCAGCCGCCGGTGCTAAACTAAAACTATCCTGCAGGCTGGTGGCCATTTCTACCTTTTACATGTAAAGCATACGACGTACTGTCTTATTTATTTCTTCTACAAAACATGTTGTAGGTTATCTGTAAATTAATATAAATATGCCATTTTTTAATATACATACACACACGTCTATGTGTAAAAAAAAAAAAAAAAAAAAAAAATACAAAAAACCTCTTGTGCAAAGAAATGTTAGTGGACCATAGATAATATAATGCTGCTCTCAGAACACATCATCCTGACATCCTTCTATTTTTTCATTGTGCTGAGACGAGGGCGCCCTCTAGTGGTTGCTGCGAGCCATGTTTCTTCCAGGGAGGACGAGCACCGAGCTTCAACCAATAGGAACGCGTTTAGACATCCAGCCCCGCCCATTTGGAGGTTAACCAGGAAGACGGACTTCCGGTCACCATCATCGTGTGCGTAGATTGTTGACAAAACAACGTGAGGTGACTTCAGAAATGCTTGCTGTGACATTTTGGTGTCTTGGGACCTCGTTTTTGTCTTTTTCGCCATCAAGTTATGTCCGCTTTTTTTTTTTTAAAACATCTTCAATTTGCACGAACAAGGACTCATGATGACATCTTGTGTGTATATTTTCATTGATTTATGACTTGTACGTATGTTGTGGTGAGCAAAAGAAATTAAAAAGAAAGACTGAGTAAAATGACTTTATTATTTCAACAAAATGTTTGAATGGAAAAAGTCATGTAAACATCTTTACGGAACATGTTGTGCAAGTATTGCAGACACTCAAATACACCAGCACGGAGTCGATGTGCTAACGTTAGCAAGTGATTAGCGTTATGGTGGTGGTGCGTTCAGGCACCGTGGGGCCTGAGAACTTTCTCCACCATGGTCTCGACGTCCTTGAACACATCAGGATCCTCGATGGTGGGCGTGATCTAGGGTGGAGGGGGGGGGGGGGGGGGGGGGTAATGCTTTTATTGGCATTGTTGGATCGTAATCAATTAACACATCACCATAGCAACTGATTAGTTATGTAATAATCACTTTTAAAGATGATGATTTTGACGAGCTCTTTACCGGATGATTTTGTCAAAGGATTTTTGAGTAACGGTTTGGTGGTCATCCCTAAAAACAGGAGGATTTTGTCGTACAAATGACCTTTGAATAGTGATTTTGTATTCGCCCCTTTAAAAGGTGGATGATATTGTCATATTAAGGATCTTTGACTAGTGTTTTTGCATTCACCCTAAAAAAGGGGGATGCTTTTGTCGAATAAAGGATGTTTAACCAGTGTTTTTGTATTCCCCCTTTAATTGTGTCATATAAAGGATCTTTGACTAGTGTTTTTGCATTTGGACCTGAAAAAGGGGATGATTTGGTCATCAAATTTATATGACCAAATCATCCCAATTTTTAAGGAGCAAATAAAAAAAGCACTGGTGAAAGATCCTTTATATGACACAATTAAAGGTGGAATACAAAAACACTGGTTAAAGATCCTTTATTCGACAAAATCATCCCCCTTTTTTAGGGTGAATGCAAAAACACTAGTCAAAGATCCTTAATATGACAAAATCATCCACCTTTTAAAGGAGCGAATACAAAATCACTATTCAAAGATCATTTGTATGACAAAATCATCCCTTTTTTCAGGTCCAAATGCAAAACCACTAGTCAAATATCATTTATACTATAAATGATCTTTGACTAGTGTTTTTGCATTTGCTCTTTAATTTTGTCATACAAGGATCTTTGACTAGTTTGTTTGTATTCAACACTGAAAAAGTTCGAATGATTTTGTCATAATAAGGATCTATGACGAGTGTTTCTGTATTAACCCCTTTAAAAAGTGGATGATTTTGTCCGTCATATAAAGGATCTTTGACTAGTGTTTTTGCATTTGGACCTGAAAAAGGGATGATTTGGTCATCAAATTTATATGACCAAATCATCCCAATTTTTAAGGAGCAAATAAAAAAAGCACTGGTGAAAGATCCTTTATATGACACAATTAAAGGGGGAATACAAAAACACTGGTTAAAGATCCTTTATTCGACAAAATCCTCCCCCTTTTTTAGGGTGAATGCAAAAACACTAGTCAAAGATCCTTAATATGACAAAATCATCCCCCTTTTTTAGGGTAAATGCAAAAACACTAGTCAAAGATCCTTAATATGACAAAATCATCCACCTTTTAAAGGAGCGAATACAAAATCACTATTCAAAGATCATTTGTATGACAAAATCATCCCTTTTTTCAGGTCCAAATGCAAAACCACTAGTCAAATATCATTTATACTATAAATGATCTTTGACTATTGTTTTTGCATTTGCTCTTTAATTTTGTCATACAAGGATCTTTGACTAGTTTGTTTGTATTCATCACTGAAAAAGTTCGAATTATTTTGTCATATTAAGGATCTATGACGAGTGTTTCTGTATTAACCCCTTTAAAAAGTGGATGATTTTGTCCGTCATATAAAGGATCTTTGACTAGTGTTTTTGCATTTGGACCTGAAAAAGGGGATGATTTGGTCATAAAATTTATATGACCAAATCATCCCAATTTTTAAGGAGCAAATAAAAAAAGCACTGGTGAAAGATCCTTTATATGACACAATTAAAGGGGGAATACAAAAACACTGGTTAAAGATCCTTTATTCGACAAAATTATCTCCCTTTTTTAGGGTGAATGCAAAAACACTAGTCAAAGATCCTTAATATGACAAAATCATCCACCTTTTAAAGGAGCGAATACAAAATCACTATTCAAAGATCATTTGTATGACAAAATCATCCCTTTTTTCAGGTCCAAATGCAAAACCACTAGTCAAATATTTATACTATAAATGATCTTTGACTAGTGTTTTTGCATTTGCTCTTTAATTTTGTCATACAAGGATCTTTGACTAGTTTGTTTGTATTCATCACTGAAAAAGTTCGAATTATTTTGTCATATTAAGGATCTATGACGAGTGTTTCTGTATTAACCCCTTTAAAAAGTGGATGATTTTGTCCGTCATATAAAGGATCTTTGACTAGTGTTTTTGCATTTGGACCTGAAAAAGGGGATGATTTGGTCATAAAATTTATATGACCAAATCATCCCAATTTTTAAGGAGCAAATAAAAAAAGCACTGGTGAAAGATCCTTTATATGACACAATTAAAGGGGGAATACAAAAACACTGGTTAAAGATCCTTTATTCGACAAAATTATCCCCCTTTTTTAGGGTGAATGCAAAAACACTAGTCAAAGATCCTTAATATGACAAAATCATCCACCTTTTAAAGGAGCGAATACAAAATCACTATTCAAAGATCATTTGTATGACAAAATCATCCCTTTTTTCAGGTCCAAATGCAAAACCACTAGTCAAATATCATTTATACTATAAATGATCTTTGACTAGTGTTTTTGCATTTGCTCTTTAATTTTGTCATACAAGGATCTTTGACTAGTTTGTTTGTATTCATCACTGAAAAAGTTCGAATTATTTTGTCATATTAAGGATCTATGACGAGTGTTTCTGTATTAACCCCTTTAAAAAGTGGATGATTTTGTCCGTCATATAAAGGATCTTTGACTAGTGTTTTTGCATTTGGACCTGAAAAAGGGGATGATTTGGTCATAAAATTTATATGACCAAATCATCCCAATTTTTAAGGAGCAAATAAAAAAGCACTGGTGAAAGATCCTTTATATGACACAATTAAAGGGGGAATACAAAAACACTGGTTAAAGATCCTTTATTCGACAAAATCATCCCCCTTTTTTAGGGTGAATGCAAAAACACTAGTCAAAGATCCTTAATATGACAAAATCATCCACCTTTTAAAGGGGCGAATACAAAATCACTATTCAAAGATCATTTGTACGACAAAATCATCCCTTTTTTCAGGTCCAAATGCAAAACCACTAGTCAAATATTATTTATACTATAAATGATCTTTGACTAGTGTTTTTGCATTTGCTCTTTAATTTTGTCATACAAGGATCTTTGACTAGTTTGTTTGTATTCATCACTGAAAAAGTTCGAATTATTTTGTCATATTAAGGATCTATGACGAGTGTTTCTGTATTAACCCCTTTAAAAAGTGGATGATTTTGTCCGTCATATAAAGGATCTTTGACTAGTGTTTTTGCATTTGGACCTGAAAAAGGGGATGATTTGGTCATCAAATTTATATGACCAAATCATCCCAATTTTTAAGGAGCAAATAAAGCACTGGTGAAAGATCCTTTATATGACACAATTAAAGGGGGAATACAAAAACACTGGTTAAAGATCCTTTATTCGACAAAATCATCCCCTTTTTTAGGGTGAATGCAAAAACACTAGTCAAAGATCCTTAATATGACAAAATCATCCCCCTTTTTTAGGGTAAATGCAAAAACACTAGTCAAAGATCCTTAATATGACAAAATCATCCCCCTTTTTTAGGGTAAATGCAAAAACACTAGTCAAAGATCCTTAATATGACAAAATCATCCACCTTTTAAAGGAGCGAATACAAAATCACTATTCAAAGATCATTTGTATGACAAAATCATCCCTTTTTTCAGGTCCAAATGCAAAACCACTAGTCAAATATCATTTATACTATAAATGATCTTTGACTAGTGGTTTTGCATTTGCTCTTTAATTTTGTCATACAAGGATCTTTGACTAGTTTGTTTGTATTCATCACTGAAAAAGTTCGAATTATTTTGTCATATTAAGGATCTATGACGAGTGTTTCTGTATTAACCCCTTTAAAAAGTGGATGATTTTGTCCGTCATATAAAGGATCTTTGACTAGTGTTTTTTCATTTGGACCTGAAAAAGGGGATGATTTGGTCATCAAATTTATATGACCAAATCATCCCAATTTTTAAGGAGCAAATAAAAAAGCACTGGTGAAAGATCCTTTATATGACACAATTAAAGGGGGAATACAAAAACACTGGTTAAAGATCCTTTATTCGACAAAATCATCCCCCTTTTTTAGGGTGAATGCAAAAACGCTAGTCAAAGATCCTTAATATGACAAAATCATCCCCCTTTTTTAGGGTAAATGCAAAAACACTAGTCAAAGATCCTTAATATGACAAAATCATCCACCTTTTAAAGGAGCGAATACAAAATCACTATTCAAAGATCATTTGTATGACAAAATCATCCCTTTTTTCAGGTCCAAATGCAAAACCACTAGTCAAATATCATTTATACTATAAATGATCTTTGACTAGTGTTTTTGCATTTGCTCTTTAATTTTGTCATACAAGGATCTTTGACTAGTTTGTTTGTATTCATCACTGAAAAAGTTCGAATTATTTTGTCATATTAAGGATCTATGACGAGTGTTTCTGTATTAACCCCTTTAAAAAGTGGATGATTTTGTCCGTCATATAAAGGATCTTTGACTAGTGTTTTCGTATTCCAACCTGCAAAGGGAAGTACGAAAGATCCTTGACCAGAGTTTTTGTATTTGTTCTAAAAAAAATGTTTGATTACTTTGTCATATAAAGAATATTTGACAAGTGTTTTGTATTTGCCATTTAAAAGTGTGGATGATTTTGTCATATAAAGATCTTTGACCAGTGATTTTGTTGCAGGGCATTTAAAAACGGGCTGATTTGGTCATATAAAGAATCTTTAACTTTGTATTTGCCCCTGAAGAAGGGGATGATTATGTCATGTAAAGGATATTTGACAAGTGATTTTATATTTGCACCTGAAAAAGGGGAGGATTTTGTCATATAAAGAATCTTTGACTTTGTATTTGCCCCTGAAAAAGGGGATGATTGTCTACGAGAGGATCTTTGACTAGTGTTTTTGCATTCGCCCTTTAATTTTGTCATATAAAGGATCTTTGACTAGTGTTTTGCATTTTCCCCTTAATTTTGTCATATAAAGGATTTTTGACTAGTTTTCTTTGTATTCACCCCTGAAAAAAGGGATGATTTTGTCCGTCACATAAATGATCTTTGACTAGTATTTTTGTATTCGAACATGCAAAGGGTATTATTTTGCAATATGAAGGATCTTTGACCAGTGTTTTTGTATCTACCCTAAAAAGGGGAGTGATTTTGTCATATGAAAGATCCTTGACCAGTGTTTTTGTATTTGTCCTAAAAAATTGGGATTATTTTTTCATATGAATAATATTTGACGGGTGTTTTGTATTTGCCATTTAAAACTGTGGATGATTAAGTCATAAATATCAGTGATTTTGTTGCAAGCCAATTTAAAAATGGGCTGATTTTGTCATATAAAGAATCTTTAACTTTGTATTTGCCCCTGAAGAAGGGGATGATTATGTCATATAAAGAATCTTTGACTTTGTATTTGCCCCTGAAAAAGGGAAGGATTGTCTACTAGAGGATCTTTGACTAGTGTTTTTGCATTCGCCCTTTAATTTTGTCATATAAAGGATCTTTGACTAGTGTTTTGCATTTTCCCCTTAATTTTGTCATATAAAAGATTTTTGACTAGTTTTCTTTGTATTCACCCCTGAAAAAAGGGATGATTTTGTCCGTCACATAAAGGATCTTTGACTAGTATTTTTGTATTCGAACATGCAAAGGGTATTATTTTGCAATATGAAGGATCTTTGACCAGTGTTTTTGTATCTACCCTAAAAAGGGGAGTGATTTTGTCATATGAAAGATCCTTGACCAGTGTTTTTGTATTTGTCCTAAAAAATTGGGATTATTTTTTTCATATGAATAATATTTGACGGGTGTTTTGTATTTGCCATTTAAAACTGTGGATGATTTAGTCATAGAAATATCAGTGATTTTGTTGCAAGCCAATTTAAAAACAGGCTGATTTTGTCATATAAAGAATCTTTGACTTTGTATTTGCCCCTGAAGAAGGGGATGATTATGTCATATAAAGGATATTTGACAAGTGATTTTATATTTGCACCTGAAAAAGGGGATGATTTTGTCATATAAAGAATCTTTGACTTTGTATTTGCCCCTGAAGAAGGGGATGATTATGTCATGTAAAGGATATTTGACAAGTGATTTTATATTTGCACCTGAAAAAGGGGATGATTTTGTCATATAAAGAATCTTTGACTTTGTATTTGCCCCTGAAAAAGGGGAGGATTGTCTACGAGAGGATCTTTGACTAGTGTTTTTGCATTTGCCCTTTAATTTTGTCGTATAAAGGATCTTTGACTAGTGTTTTGCATTTTCCCTTTAATTTTGTCATATAAAGGATTTTTAACTAGTTTTCTTTGTATTCACCCCTAAAAAAATGGATGATTTTGTCCGTCACATAAAGGATCTTTGACTAGTATTTTTGTATTCGAACATGCAAAGGTTATTATTTTGCAATATGAAGGATCTTTGACCAGTGTTTTTGTATCTACCCTAAAAAGAGGAATGATTTTGTCATATGAAAGATCCTTGACCAGTGTTTTTGTATTTGTCCTAAAAAATTGGGATTATTTTTTCATATGAATAATATTTGACGGGTGTTTTGTATTTGCCATTTAAAACTGTGGATGATTTAGTCATAGAAATATCAGTGATTTTGTTGCAAGCCAATTTAAAAACAGGCTGATTTTGTTATATAAAGAATCTTTGACTTTGTATTTGCCCCTGAAGAAGGGGATGATTATGTCATGTAAAGGATATTTGACAAGTGATTTTATATTTGCACCTGAAAAAGGGGATGCTTTTGTCATAAAAAGAATCTTTGACTTTGTATTTGCCCCTGAAAAAGGGGAGGATTGTCTACGAGAGGATCTTTGACTAGTGTTTTTGCATTTGCCCTTTAATTTTGTCGTATAAAGGATCTTTGACTAGTGTTTTGCATTTTCCCCTTAATTTTGTCATATAAAGGATTTTTGACTAGTTTTCTTTGTATTCACCCCTGAAAAAAGGGATGATTTTGTCCGTCACATAAAGGATCTTTGACTAGTATTTTTGTATTCGAACATGCAAAGGGTATTATTTTGCAATATGAAGGATCTTTGACCAGTGTTTTCATATCTACCCTAAAAAGGGGAGTGATTTTGTCATATGAAAGATCCTTGACCAGTGTTTTTGTATTTGTCCTAAAAAATTGGGATTATTTTTTCATATGAATAATATTTGACGGGTGTTTTGTATTTGCCATTTAAAACTGTGGATGATTTAGTCATAGAAATATCAGTGATTTTGTTGCAAGATGTTGCATGATTTTGTCGTGTAAAGGATCTTTGACAAGTGTTTTTCGTTGTAGGCCTTTAAAATCGAGATGATATTGTCTTATAAAGGATCTTTGATGGATGTTGCAGAATCAAGTCGTACCTTATACGGCTTGCCATTGACCAGGTTGGCCAGCGACGAGCGCGGGATCTTTCCAGAACGTGTCTTGGGAAGTCCGTGGACAAAAAGCACGTTCTTGAAGGCGGCCACAGGTCCCACAGTGTCCCTCACCAGCTGGACCATCTCCTTTGCGATCTCTTCCCGGTCTTGTCTCACACCTGAAGGACCCGGATGAGATGACACCATGAGTGGCTTACGCTTCCATTCGGGAATCGCCTGGCTGCTTCCTCACCGTTTTTCAGCACGCACAAGGCCAGAGGGACGTGTCCCTTGAGCGCGTCTTCCAGGCCCACCACGGCGCAGTCGGCCACGGCCGGGTGCTGCAACACCGACTGCACACAACACAAGCGTGAGACTGAGACGTTTTTTGAGCCGAACGTCCCTCGAGGGTCCTCTACCTCCTCCAAGGCTCCGGCGGACAGCCTGTGGCCGGCCACGTTGATGACATCATCAGACCTGGACATGATGTAGAGGAAGCCCTCGTCGTCCATGTAACCGGCGTCCATGGTGTCGTAGAAGCCCTGAAGAAGACACAAACACTTAAATGATTGTCAGCACTTCCTTCCTTCCTTGTCTTTCCAACAGAGGGCGCTCTGTGACCACTCAGCATGGCCTCCATCAACAATGGCTGCCCGAAGACCAAAATAAAGTCAACAAACCGGGAATTTGGAGAAGTAGATCTCCTTGAAGAGCTCAGAGTTCTGCCACAAGGAGGAAGCAGCACCGGGAGGCAAAGGTAATCTATTACAAAGACAAAGAGAGTACAGTAGATCCCTGCTATTTGTGGTGTTATGTTCCAAGACCCCCAGCTAATGATGCAAATGTCTTCTTGGTAGTCTTCACCAAGGGTGTCCAAACTTATTCCACTGAGGGCCACACACTGAAAAATTAAAGCATGCGGGGGCCATTTTGATATTTTTCATTTTCAAAACCAATACTTTTGTCTACTTGTAGTCCATAAGTGTCCCAATACTTTTGCCTAGTGTTAGTCCTTAGTGTCCCAATACTTTTGTCTAGTGTCACTCCTAAGTGTCCCAATACTTTTGTCTACGTGTAGTCCATAAGTGTCCCAATACTTTTGCCTAGTTTTAGTCCTAAGTGTCCCAATACTTTTGTCTAGTGTTAGTCCTAAGGGTCCCAATACTTTTGTCTAGTGTCACTCCTAAGTGTCCCAATACTTTTGTCTACGTGTAGTCCATAAGTGTCCCAATACTTTTGTATGCTTGTAGTCCATAAGTGTCCCAATACTTTTGCCTAGTGTTAGTCCTAAGTGTCCCACTACTTTTGTCCAGTGTTAGTCCCAAGTGTCCCAATACTTTTGTCCACTTGTAGTCTATAAGTGTCCCAATACTTTTGCCTAGTGTTAGTCCTAAGTGTCCCAATACTTTTGTCTACTTGTAGTCTATAAGTGTCCCAATACTCTTGCCTAGTGTTAGTCCTAAGCGTCCCAATACTTTTGTTCAGTGTAAGGCCTAAGTGTCCCAATACTTTTGTCTACGTGTAGTCCATAAATGTCCCAATACTTTTGTATGCTTGTAGTCCATAAGTGTCCCAATACTTTTGCTTAGTGTTAGTCCTAAGTGTCCCACTACTTTTGTCCAGTGTTAGTCCCAAGTGTCCCAATACTTCTGTCCTATTGTAGTCTATAAGTGTCCCAATACTTTTGCCTAGTGTTAGTCTTAAGTGTCCCAATACTTTTGTCTACTTATAGTCTATAAGTGTCCCAATACTTTTGCCTAGTGTTAGTCCTAAGCGTCCCAATACTTTTGTCCAGTGTAAGGCCTAAGTGTCCCAATACTTTTGTCTACTTGTAGTCTATAAGTGTCCCAATACTTTTGCCTAGTGTTAGTCCTAAGTGTCCCAATACTTTTGTCTACTTGTAGTCTATAAGTGTCCCAATACTCTTGCCTAGTGTTAGTCCTAAGCGTCCCAATACTTTTGTTCAGTGTAAGGCCTAAGTGTCCCAATACTTTTGTCTACGTGTAGTCCATAAATGTCCCAATACTTTTGTATGCTTGTAGTCCATAAGTGTCCCAATACTTTTGCTTAGTGTTAGTCCTAAGTGTCCCACTACTTTTGTCCAGTGTTAGTCCCAAGTGTCCCAATACTTTTGTCCACTTGTAGTCTATAAGTGTCCCAATACTTTTGCCTAGTGTTAGTCCTAAGTGTCCCAATACTTTTGTCCACTTGTAGTCTATAAGTGTCCCAATACTTTTGCCTAGTGTTAGTCTTAAGTGTCCCAATACTTTTGTCTACTTGTAGTCTATAAGTGTCCCAATACTTTTGCCTCGTGTTAGTCCTAAGCGTCCCAATACTTTTGTTCAGTGTAAGGCCTAAGTGTCCCAATACTTTTGTCTACTTGTAGTCTATAAATGTCCCAATACTTTTGCCTAATGTTAGTCCTAAGTGTCCCAATACGTTTGGGCCAGTGTTAGTCCTAAGTGTCCCAATACATTTGTCTACCTGTAGTCTATAAGTGTCCCAATACTTTAGCCTAGTGTTAGTCCTAAGTGTGGATATATTTTTTATACTTTCCATGCGGAAAAAGAAGAAAAAAACCAACACTGTTTTTTTATGGCAAAACCACAAAATATGCAATGTTTTCCTCCCCAAAAATGTTCGAAGTGGAATATATACCTACTCAGTGGCCTAGTGGTTAGAGTGTCCGCCCTGAGATCGGTAGGTTGTGAGTTCAAACCCCGGCCGAGTCATACCAAAGACTATAAAAATGGGACCCATTACCTCCCTGCTTGGCACTCAGCATCAAGGGTTGGAATTGGGGGTTAAATCACCAAAAATGATTCCCGGGCGCGGCCACCACCGCTGCCCACTGCTCCCCTCACCTCCCAGGGGTTGATCAAGGGTGATGGGTCAAATGCAGAGAATAATTTCGCCACACCTCGTGTGTGTGTGACAATCATTGGTACTTTAACTTTAACTTTATAAGTAACTGTAGCTTTAAATAGGTAAATAATTAATGACAACATTGCTTTTGATTCAATATAATTTTTTGAACAATGCATAATAATCCAAAAGGCCCCCACTCATAAAAGTGTAAAAAAAAAAATCATATATTAATACACAGTACAGGCCAAAAGTTCGGACACACCTTCTCATTCAATGCATTTTCTTTATTTTCACGACTATTTACATTGTAGATTGTCACTGAAGGCATCAAAACTAAGAATGAACACATGTGGAGTTATGTACTTAACAAAAAAAAGGGGAAATAACTGAAAACATGTTTTATATTCTGGTTTCTTCAAAATAGCCACCCTTTGCTCTGAATACTGCTTTGCACACACTTGGCATTCTCTCGATGAGCTTGAAGAGGTAGTCACCTGAAATGGTTTTCACTTCACAGGTGTGCTTGAAGCTCATCGAGAGAATGCCAAGCGTGTGCGAAAAAGTAATCAGAGTAAAGGGAGGCTATTTTGAAGAAATCAGAATACAAAACATGTTTTCAGTTATTTCCCTTTTTTTGTTAAGTACATAACTCCACATGTGTTCATTCATAGTTGTGATGCCTTCAGTGACAATCTACAATGTAAATAGTCATGAAAATAAAGAAAACACATTGAATGAAGAGAAGGTGTGTCCAAACTTTTGGCCTGTACTGTATTATTTATACTACGACGCGGAAAAAAACAATATATATTATTTTATATATTAAAAAAACAATATATATTATTTTATATATTAAAAAAACAATATATATTATTTTATATATTAAAAAAACAATATATATTATTTTATATATTAAAAAAACAATATATATTATTTTATATATTAAAACATACTTGCCAACCCTCCCGGATTTTCCGGGAGACTCCCGAAATTCAGCACCTCTCCCGAAAACCTCCCGGGACAAATTTCCTCCCGAAAAACTCCCGAAATTCAGGCGGAGCTGGAGGCCACGCCCCCTCCAGCTCCATGCGGACCTGAGTGACGTGTTGACAACACACAACAACAGCGTCTACCGTAAAGCAGTTCGTCTGCCGTAAACAGCAATGTTGTGACACTTTTAAACAGGACAATACTGCCATCTACTGTACATGCATATGTGACCCACCCATAATGTGTCACAATATTGTGTTGATTTATTTATTTTATTTTGTGGTTTGAATTCGTTTTTGGAGCTGTCATTACACATTTATCAGTATTCACATTGGTCAGTAGGGGGCAGTAGGGCGTTTCTTCCCAATTGAATGCTATCACCTGCAGACCGGAAGTGTCTTGTCATTCTGATGAGCGCGACCAGTCTGTGAACAATTGAAACGTCCTGTGTGCTTTTTCCTCCTGTATAACAGGTTAGTTTTGGTGAATCAACTCACTGAATAATATCCATGTGATCTTTATACGTTTAAGTACACATTCTGATGGTGGAGCCTAACTCTAAAGTGTTTGCGAGTTGTAGTTTGTATTTGTGAATGAATCCAGTGCACAGCTGCAGTAATCAATACAAAAAGGCGACGTGAGTGCGCAATGTTTATATAGGAACTTCTGATCCTAATTCAGACTCCCAAATTAGAGCTCCCGTTTTCTTATTGATTTTATAATGTATATTTGTATAATGTGTGTGTTCTGAAATAGTGACAGAGAATAGAACAAGGATAGACAATTCAACCCTTAACTCAACAATGAGTAGATGAGTGTTATGTGTGTGTATATGTGTAAATAAATGAACACTGAAATTCAAGTATTTATCTTATTTATATATATATATATATATATATATATAGCTAGAATTCACTGAAAGTCAAGTATTTCTTATATATATATATATATATCTTAACCACGCCCCCCGCCCCACCCCCGACCACGCAAAGCCCCCACCCCCCACCTCCCGAAATCGGAGGTCTCAAGGTTGGCAAGTATGTATTAAAAAAACAATATTATTCTTTACTTTCAATGCTTTAATCGCAACAAAGATCAACTTTAGATCTATCCGTTGATTATAAGTTGCTTATTATTTTTGAGCAATGCCAGTTTTAAAGTAAAAAACTGCCTGCATAGAAGTTTTGTGTTATTAGTCGTAATATTGCAACGATTTCTTGTTGCATTGCACCCGTTGGCTCTTTTATTAAACTTTTTTCTGTTTGTTTTTTTAATAGTATTTTTTTAAACGTACCGTCGGCCTTAAAAACAATTCCACACTTTGGACACCCCTGGTCTACACCTCTTAATACGCCGTTCATAGTTTTTAGAGATATTTAAAAATCAGTTTAGTAACAATTACATACATTATTATAAATAGTAGTATCTTATTCTGCCACTCATTTGGTGGCCTTGATGATGATGATGATGATGATGATGATGATGATGATGATGATGATGATGATGCTTACCCCACAACAATATTTCCCAGAGTCCCCGGCTTCACTTGTCTCATGTCGTCGTCAATGACGGACACTGCAGGAGACGGCGTTAAACAACTTGAAGGAGTGGTTGTTATTGGTACCCGCGTCTTTATTTACCCTTGTATCCGGGCACAGGTTTGCCTGCCTGACCTGCAGGGGGCGCCAGCGAGTTGCCCAGGCCGAGGCACGTGGACGTGATGGGAGAGCCCGTCTCTGGTGAGTAGAAAAAAACACATCAATTTATTGCGTCTTCCATGTTGTTGTTCAACATTTGTCGAGTGCATGCCTAAACCTCTAACTATATGGGTGTAAACCTCTAACTATATGGGTGTTTTAGTCAATCACAAGCCACTCAGTGGCCTAGTGGTTAGAGTGTCCGCCCTGAGATCGGTAGGTTGTGAGTTCAAACTCCGGCCGAGTCATACCAAAGACTACAAAAAAAATGGGACCCATTACCTCCCTGCTTGGCACTCAGCATCAAGGGTTGGAATTGGGAGTTAAATCACCAAAAATGATTCCCGGGCGTGGCCACCGCCGCTGCTCACTGCTCCCCTCACCTCCCAGGGGGTGAACAAGGGGATGGGTCAAATGCAGAGGACACATTTCACCACACCTAGTGTGTGTGTGGTACTTTAACTTTAACTTAAGAACGTCACTTCCTGGGAAAAAGCACAATAGTAACAATGGCGGATGAAGCAATCTTGCGATAGTAGCAAACTAAACAAGTAAATAACAACACCCAGACATGCTCTTATTATGACCCAAGTGTATGCAAAGAGTATGCAGTTGTTTAATATAAATAATGATGTGGAGGCCATGAGAAAGTGGGGAAAAAAAACCTAGTTATTTCTGACCACATGTATGTTAACACAACACTAAACAATGTTGTAACAGCGGTCAGGAGAAAAACTGCCGAGTCAGCACTATTAGCGATGGTAAGTGTAACGCGTTCACGCAAATGGCCGAGTAGCAACTTTTTCAAGTGCGTGCGGAGCGAGATGAAACTGACCACTCGAATGAATCTTGTAGAATTTATTTCAAAACGCCACAAGGAGGTTGCCTACAGCCACAGTGCTGATTACAGTCCTCAGCGGTCATTTGGTTTCGTAGAACACGTACCCTGCGACTTTAGGAGACGGTGGTGGATTGAAGTATTTTCAAAAACATGCGTGTTTAAGACCGCAGGCTCGCTGTTTTAATTCAAGTCATTAAACATTAAGAAAGTAAAGAAAGTGACCGTGGTGAATCACGGACTTGATGCGTGTTTCCAAGCTTGGACAAGCTTCTTGCTGAGGTCCCAACAGGATGCACATTTATTAGGAGAGAGGCAAGGGATTAGGCTACCATGAAGCTACCATGAAACTACCATTGAGTTATCATTACGCTATAATAAAGCTAACATAAAACTACCATGAAGCTACTATGAACCTACCACGACGCTATCATGAAGTTACCATTAAGTTATCAATGAAGCTATCATGAAGATATTATAAAGTTATCTTGAAGCTATTATAACCTATGTGTCAAAGTCAAGGCCCACGAGTCAGATCCGGCCCACGAATGAATTATCTATGGCCCCCGGGGTGATATCTGATTAGTATTAGAACCGGCCCGCAGGCCACAGCCGCCTGCTGCTGTTTTGCACGCACCAATACTCCATCAGTGTTGGCGCTAGGAATTTTCCAAATGGGGTCCCAGGGACCCCATCAGGTCATAAAAATGGGGTCCCACAGTAAATTTTTGGGGTCCCACTTTTTTTGTAACCGTTTTCAAAACAAATGATACATGTATGCATTATCCTGTTATATCTCACATCTATATTGTGTTTTGGGAAATTGTTGTCATAAACATTACTTAATTCATAAAAAAAACAAAAAAAACAAACAAAAACACATTTTTATGCATATGTAAATGTATTCAGTTATAAACATTCACTTTCTTCTTTCCTTCATGGATCTAAACTTTACCGCTGCCGGTATTGTTTTCTATATTTTTATTGTAATATTTTCAGAATGTGTTTGTTCTATTTTTGGCCAAAGTAAGGCAAAGAAAACAATCTGAAGTTGTCTTTATTTTTTTTTTTTTTTAATATTATGATTTTTAATAGTCCGGCCTGCCTGTGCACAGATTTTCCTCCATGCGGCCCCTGAGATCAAATTAGTTTGACACCCCTGTATTATAAAGTTATCATGAAGTTGTCAAGAAGCTACTATAAAATTATCATGAAGCTATAAAGAAGCTACTATGTTATCATGAAGCTACTATAACGTTTTCATGAAGCTACCATTAGGTTACTATCAAGTTATCATGAAGCTTCTATAATGTTATGAGGCTATCAATGAAGCTACCATAAAGCTATTATGAAGTTATCATGGAGCTACCATGAACTAATCATGAAGTTACTATGAAGTTATCATGAAGCTACTATGAAGCGATCAGGTTGCTGCGGTGACCCCGTCCAAGAAAAACCCAACATGCTCACCAAATGAGGCTCTTCCACACCAAACTCCCTCAACAGTCATGCTGGGAACAGAATGGGGCGTTCCCCACAACGTTGCAAAACATTGCGATCCATTCTTCCAAAGTCCCCAAAAGTTTCTGCTAGATTTGTCGCTTTTTTTGCTAAAGCGTTTCTAAGTGGCTGTGATTACTCGCTAAATATAGCATCAGTGTTGCTAAGGTGGCTACACCGATAATCCTTCTTGCTTTGTCTTCTTATTTTCTGGCAGACCAGCGGCTTTACAACATTTGTACAAGTAGTGCCAAATTTAAACGAGGCGGGTCACAATAAATTAAAACACTTACACTCTTGTAGTGGACTCTGAATCACAGAGAGGATTTCTTTAACTCGCTACTGAGAGACTATCCAGCCGCTCATAACATAAGGAAAGTGTAATATTTGTCCTAAAAGACGTTTGTTCTTGAGTGTGTGAAAATGTCAATACTTTAAAATGTAATATCGGAAATTATCGGTATCGTTTTTGTTATTATCGGTATCGTTTTTTTTTGTTTTTTATTATTAAATCAACATAAAAAACACAAGATACACTTACAATTAGACCACCAACCCAAATAAACCTCCCTCCCCATTCACACTCATTCACAAAAAAGGGTTGTTTCTTTCTGTTATTAATATTCTGGTTCCTACATTATATATCAATATATATCAATACAGTCTGCAAGGGATACAGTCCGTAAGCACACATGATTGTGCCTGCTGCTGGTCCACTAATAGTACTAACCTTTAACAGTTAATTTTACTCATTTTCATTAATTACTAGTTTCTATGTAACTGTTTTTTTTTATTGTTTTACTTTCTTTTTTATTCAAGAAAATGTTTTTAATTTATTTATCTTATTTTATTTTATTAATTTTTTTAAAAGTACCTTATCTTCACCATACCTGGTTGTCCAAATGAGGCATAATAATGACGACTGTATATATCGGTATCGGTAATTAAAGAGTTGGACAATATCGGATATCGGCAAAAAGCCATTATCGGACATCCCTAAATACAATGTTTAGCTTTTATAAATTCAACATTAATATTAGGTCACAATCTGCAACAATGCCCAAAGTACGGCATACGGTGCCACAACCCTACCGCTTGGGAGCACACATTTGTTGCCTGGCAACACTGCTGACATCAGCACCGACCCCCTCCCTACCTCTCGGCTCCTAAAAATAGCACAGGGATTAATATCAGGCCTGAAAATGGCAGACGGCGAGCGACACGTGCAACACGTCGTCGTCGCCTATGCGCCGCTTCATCTGACAAGATCCACTGTCAAATATCACCATGGCTACCAGGATAATGATGCTTATGAAGCATCATCCTGAAGGCTGTTTCTAATATGACTTTATATTAATTTAGCAACATGAGAGAGTCGGAATGTTAGGAACATTCAAAGTGTCTAATACTGGTTCAACCCACACAGCAATTCATTGTACAAAACCCAAAACCAGTGAAGTTGGCACGTTGTGTAATTCGTAAATAAAAACAGAATACAATGATTTTCAAATCCTTTTATTCAATTGAATAGACTGCAAGTACAAGAAATGTAATGTTCTAACTGAGAAACGTAAACATTTTTTGCAAATAATCATTAACTTAGAATTTAATGGCAGCAACACATTGCAAAAAAGTTGTCACAGAGGCATGTTCACCACTGTGTTACATGGCCTTTCCTTTTAACAACACTCAGTAAACGTTTGGGAACTGAGGAGACACATTTTGAAGCTTTTCAAGTGGATTTCTTTCCCATTCTTGCTTGATGTACAGCTTAAGTTGTTCAACAGTCCGGGGGTCTCCGTTGTGGTATTTTAGGCTTCATAATGAGCCACACATTTTCAATGGGAGACAGGTCTGGACAACAGGCAGGCCAGTCTAGTACCCGCACTCTTTTACTATGAAGCCACGCTGTTGTAACACGTGGCTTGACATCGTCTTGCTGAAATAAGCAGGGGCGTCCATGGTCACGTTGCCTGGATGGCAACATATGTTGCTCCAAAACCTGTATGTACCTTTCAGCATTAATGGTGCCTTCACAGATGTGTAAGTTACCCATGCCTTGGGCACTATTACACCCCCATACCATCACAGATGCTGGCTTTTGAACTTTGCGCCTATTACAATCCGGATGGTTCTTTTCCTCTTTGTTCCAGAGGACATGACGTCCACAGTTTCCAAAAACAATTTGAAATGTGGACTCGCCAGACCACAGAACACTTTTACACTTTGCATCAGTCCATCTTAGATGAGCTCGGGCCCAGCGAAGCCGGCGGCGTTTCGCCTTGCATAGTAGAGTTTTAACTTGCACTTAAAGATGTAGCGACGAACTCTAGTTAATGACAGGGGTTTTCTGAAGTGTTCCTGAGCCCATGTGGTGATATCCTTTACACACTGATGTCGGTTTTTGATGCAGTACCGCCTGAGTGATCGAAGGTCACGGGCTTAGCCGCTGACGTGCAGTGATTTCTCCAGATTCTCTGACCCTTTTGATGATATTACAGACCGTAGATGGTGAAATCCCTAAATTCCTTGCAATAGCTCGTTGAGAAATGTTGTTCTTAAACTGTTGGACAATTTGCCCACGCATTTGTTGACAAAGTGGTGACCCTCTCCCCATCCTTGTTTGTGAATGACTGAGCATTTCATGGAAGCTGCTTTTATACCCAATCATGGCAGACACCTGTTCCCAATTAGCCTGTTCACCTGTGGGATGTTCCAAATAAGACCATGTAGTGTCTATTGACTTTATTTTTCACAAATATCAGCCTGCATTGTAACGTTTTTATTTATTTATTTTTTGTACTATTGATATATTATGTTTGTTACATTGTTGCTTTTTGGTTATCTTGCACACTTTTTGTAGTAAAACATATCATTAAGGGTTTATTATTTATTATTTATTAAAAACACTTTTGTTTCCATAAAATATGTTTCCTGTGATGTCATAATCATAATCAACTAACTTGGGGCAAATTCACAAATTATGATGACATTTTAAGTCAAAAGTATCGGTATCGGCAACACTAACCCTGTATTTACCCAGTATCAGATCGATACCAAAATTATCAGTATCGCCCATCCCCACGATGAGCTCAGGTTAAGTTTACAACAAAAAAAGAAAAAGAGCGCTTGATTTTCACATTCATTGGAGTTTTTTTTTATTAATCAGTGCTATTTTTAATGTTATTGGATTTAGCGGTATGATGTCATAATTCCTCGTATCTGTGTGATATTTATTGTACTAGACCAGTGGTTCTTAACCTGGGTTCGATGGAACCCTAGGGGTTCGGTGAGTCGGGCTCAGGGGTTCGGCGGAGGTCAAGACACACCCGACTCATCGTGTAAATACAAACTTCTCCCTATCGGCGTATTACGGATACGGCAACAGCAGAAGACTGATTTGCAGGTGTGTCATTTGTTGTGAGTTTAAGCACTGTGTTGGTTTTGTTCTTTGAACAAGGTGATGTTCATGCACGGTTAATTAGTAAAAAAAACATGGTAACACTTTAGTATGGGGAACATATTGTATTTTTTACCTTCTTGAGACTTCTGAAAAATGCCTACCTCTTTAGGACCACCCTTTCTAGATATATAAAGATTTGTATTTACAACATTAATAATATACAAAAACTATGTAAATATAAAAAGCTTATTGTGAAAAAATAGTTGGAATTGTCATGTCTGTGTGATCATGTTTTGTTTTAGTCATGTTCGGTTTTGTTTTTGGACTTTTTGTGCACTTTTGTTTGTTTTGTCACCATAGCAACCATTAGTTTTCACCTGTCACGTCACGCACCTGTTTCACGTTTTGAGTCACGCACCTGTTTTCACTAATCATGTCTGTAGTATTTAAGTTCATTGTTTTCAGTTTGTCTGTCTGGCGATATCCCACATGTATGCTCTGCACATTCCTGACACTTGTTTTCATGTCAATCGTTCATGCTGCTCCTTTAGTCCATGCCAAGTAAGTTTTTGTTTATTAATGCCACAGTTAGTGTTTTTTGTTGTTCATAGTTTCTGCCTTTGTGCAAGTTTTGTGTTTATAGCCAAGTTTTGTACCTCCACTGTGAGCGCCTTTTGTTTGTTCCCTTTTTTTGAGTGTTAATATTAAATCATGTACTCACATTCCCGTCTCGCCCGAGCCAACTTTCCGTTGCCTTCTGGAAAAACTAAAACCAAGGACCAAGTCTTGACAGGAATTTCACAAGAAAAACTTTAAAGTTTGGCAGTATTATAATAAAAGTCGTAATTTTACTCAACGCAAGTCAAAATGTTACGAGAAAAACTGAACATTTGTGCGATATTATGATAAAAGTTGGAATTTTACTCAATAACAGTCGCAATTTTACAAGAAAAGCCTAACATTTTATGAAGAGTCGTAATTTTACTCGACAAAAGTCACAATTTTATAAGAAAACTTGAAAAATGTTGGCAATATCCATCCATCCATCCATTTTCTACCGCTTATTGCCTTCGGGGACGTGGGGGGCGCTGGAGCCTATCTTAGCTACAATCGGGCGGAAGGCGGGGTACACCCTGGACAAGTCGTCACCTCATCACAGGGCCAACACAGATAGACAGACAACATTCACACACTAGGGCCAATATAGTGTTGCCAATCAACCTATCCCCAGGTGCATGTCTTTGGAGGTGGGAGGAAGCCGGAGTACCCGGAGGGAACCCACGCAGTCACGGGGAGAACATGCAAACTCCACACAGAAAGATCCAGAGACCGGGATTGAACTCACGACTACTCAGGACCTTCGTATTGTGAGGCAGACGCACTAACCCCTCTTCCACCGTGCTGCCCTGTTGGCAATATTATAATAATAATAATTGGAATTTCACTTGGCAACATTATGACAAAAGTCATAATTTTACTCACAAAATGTCACTATTTTACAAGAACACCAAAAAAATTGGCAATATTGTGATAAAAGTCTGAATTTTATATGACAAATGTCACCATTTTACATTAAAAAGTAACAATTTTAAATGAAAAAGTACAAACCCCGTTTCCATATGAGTTGGGAAATTGTGTTAGATGTAAATATAAACGGAATACAATGATTTGCAAATCCTTTTCAACCCATATTCAGTTGAATGCACTACAAAGACAAGATATTTGATGTTCAAACTCATAAACTTTATTTTTTTTTTGCAAATAATAATTAACTTAGAATTTCATGGCTGCAACACGTGCCAAAGTAGTTGGGAAAGGGCATGTTCACCACTGTGTTACATGGCCTTTCCTTTTAACAACACTCAGTAAACGTTTGGGAACTGAGGAGACACATTTTTTATGCTTCTCAGGTGGAATTATTTCCCATTCTTGCTTGATGTACAGCTTAAGTTGTTCAACAGTCCGGGGGTATTTTAGGCTTCATAATGCGCCACATATTTTCAATGGGAGACAGGTCTGGACTACAGGCAGGCCAGTCTAGTACCCGCACTCTTTTACTATGAAGCCATGTTGATGTAACACGTGGCTTGGCATTGTCTTGCTGAAATAAGCAGGGGCGTCCATGGTAACGTTGCTTGGATGGCAACATATGTTGCTCCAAAGCCTCTATGTACCTTTCAGCATTAATGGCGCCTTCACAGATGTGTAAGTTACCCATGTCTTGGGCACTAATACACCCCCATACCATCACAGATGCTGGCTTTTCAACTTTGCGCCTATAACAATCCGGATGGTTCTTTTCCTCTTTGGTCCGAAGGACACAACGTTCACAGTTTCCAAAAACAATTTGAAATGTGGACTCTTCAGACCACAGAACACTTTTCCACTTTGTATCAGTCCATCTTAGATGAGCTCAGGCCCAGCGAAGCCAACGGCGTTTCTGGGTGTTGTTGATAAACGGTTTTCGCCTTGCATAGGAGAGTTTTATCTTGCCTTTACAGATGTAGCGACCAACTGTAGTTACTGACAGTGGGTTTCTGAAGTGTTCTTGAGCCCATGTGGTGATATCCTTTACACACTGATGTCGCTTGTTGATGCAGTACAGCGTGAGGGATCGAAGGTCACGGGTTTAGCTGCTTACGTGCAGTGATTTCTGCAGATTCTCTGAACCCTTTGATAATATTACGGACTGTAGATGGTGAAATCCCCAAATTCCTTGCAATAGCTGCTTGAGAAGGCTTTTCTTAAACTGTTCAACAATTTGCTCACGCATTTGTTGACAAAGTGGTGACCCTCGCCACATCCTTGTTTGTGAATGACTGAGCATTTCATGGAATCTACTTTTATACCCAATCATGGCACCCACCTGTTCCCAATTTGCCTGTTCACCTGTGGGATGTTCCAAATAAATGTTTGATGAGCATTCCGCAACTTTATCAGTATTTATTGCCACCTTTCCCAACTTCTTTGTCACGTGTTGCTGGCATCGAATTCTAAAGTTAATGATTATTTGCAAAAAAAAAAAATGTTTATCAGTTTGAACATCAACTATATTGTCTTTGTAGCATATTCAACTGAATATGGGTTGAAAAGGATTTGCAAATCCTTGTATTCCGTTTATATTTACATCTAACACAATTTCCCAACTCATATGGAAACGGGGTTTGTAATTATTTTAGGAGAAAATATTGCAAAATAGTAACATATTGGCTCTTAACTAGTCATTATTAATGCCTTATTCGGCATGGCCTTATTATAACCCTAACCCTGGCCCTAACCAAATAACTCTAAATTAAGTCTTTGTTACTTAGAATATGTTCCCCATACTAAAGTGTTACCAAAAACATATAACTTTGTCTTGAATTTGAAAAAAAAAACATTTTATTTTTCATTGAAGAAGGGTTCTGTGAATGCGCATATGAAACTGGTGGGGTTCGGTACCTCCAACAAGGTTAAGAACCCACTGTACTAGAATAACGTGTTTGTGTGTGCTCCATAACACACATTATGCATTGTCGTTAGTGACTCAAGTGTTTTCCTCCACATAGCACCATAGTAATATTTCCGATATTGTACCAGCAGGTAATAAATAGCATTGTAGAAATGCTAATAATAGCATACTGGGCCATGTTAGTGAAGGTAAAAAGTTTCCGTGTCAGCAGGATGCCCAGTGATTGAGGTGTCTGCACATGGGAATAACGATAAGAGCACCACAAAGCGGAAGCTAATCTCTCCCTAAATGCTAAATGAGCCAAAAAAGGTTAATTTAAACAACTTTCCTCTAAAAGGTGAGCACCAGCATTTGAAGCTGAGGAGAGTGAGGTGCTGAGGCGTGAAGAAGGTGAATAACACATTTAGATCGCAGGCTGACGGATATTCACTTCAGTCTTAAGCACTCAGACACACAGAAATGAAGTCGGCGCCGGCGGCTTTTCTTTCCTCGCCGCATAAATCAGCCGATGGAGGGTATTGTTCACAAGTCAGCTGGAACTAAAACCGACAAGTTCAATCAGATTGGGTGCAACTCTAACGGAAGGGTGCCAAAAAGTGGTAATGAGGTATTTAGGTAGCCTTCACAACTGCATACCGTATCAAAAGGAAATACATGATGAGGATTATGGAGAACACACAGTCTCTCTAGGCCAGGGGTGTCAAACTCAAATACAGAGTGGGCCAAAATGTTAAAACTGAACAAAGCCGCGGGCCAAGGTTGAACAAATTACCCTTTTAATAGGGACCCAAACAAGTTTTGCATTGAATATTGAACAAGCAAGGCTTATATAACTTTATAGTGACATGCAAAATAGAGTTTCAAATAATAATAATAATAATAAAAAAATATCAATGGTATATCAAATAAAATAAAATAAAAATTGAATGCCTCTGTCATGTCTGTGTAATCATGTTTTGTTTTAGTCATGTTTTTAGTTATTGGACTCTTTAGTTTCTGGCTTTTCACTCCCTTGTCTTGTTTCCATGATTACCCATTAGTTTCACCTGTTCCACGTTTGGACTCATTGTGCACTCTTGTTTGTCACCATAGCAACCCATTAGTTTCCACCTGTCACGTCACGCACCTGTTTCACGTTTTGAGTCACACACCTGTTTTCGTTAATCATGTCTGTAGTATTTAAGTTCAGTGTTTTCAGTTTGTCTTTCTGGTGACATCCCCACATTTATGCTCTTCATACCCCTGTCACACTCGGTTAACCTCTGCGCACTTCATAACATGTCCAAGTAAGGTTTCTTTATTCATGCCATAGTTTGCAAGTTTTGTTTAATTGTTCATAGTTTCTGCCCTTGTGCAAGTTTTGTGTTTATAGTCAAGTCTTGTACTTCCCCCCTTGTGCGCGCCTTTTGTTTACTTCCTTGTTTTGTAGTTATAGTGTTAAACAAAAATGTACCTGCATTCCCGTCTCGCCCGAGCCAACTTTCCGTTGCCTTCGAGAAAAACTAAACCCCAGGACCAAGTCATGACAGCCTCTTTTCTATTTGCGGCCTTCTGAGGTAAATATCAACATTAACTTTTTCCACAAGCTAATAATAAATTTGAAAATAAAATATCAATAATGAATGAATCAAACATTCAAGCCTTGAAGTAGCAAGAGAAAGTGCATGAATAAAATGTTAATTATTGCTCAGTTTGCTACACTGATTTGCTTTAACACTGAATATGGAACAAGCAACGCTTATATAACTTAATAGTGCAAAATCAACTTTCAAAAAACAAATGTAAAAACATCAATGGTACGATATATTAAATCAAATTTAAATAAAAAATTTAATGCCTCTTTTCTATTTGCAGCCTTCTGAGGTAAATATCAACATTAACTTTTCCCACAGACTAATAAATTTCAAAATAAAATAACAATGAATAAATCAACCATTCAGGCCTTTTTACTGCTCAGTTTGCAACACACTGATCTAATCTGATGTGCCCAAGCCAGATACCTGCCATCTTTTCTGGGATGCTAGTTCATTAATGTCGGGGCTCAGGTGGGCGGGGTTGGGGGGGGCGGGGTTTGGTGATAGCGGGGGGTGTATATTGTAGCGTCCCGGAAGAGTTAGTGCTGCAAGGGGTTCTGGGTATTTGTTCTGTTGTGTTACGGTGCGGATGTTCTCCCAAAATGTGTTTGTCATTCTTGTTTGGTGTGGTTTCACAGTGTGGCGCATATTTGTAACAGTGGTAAAGTTGTTTATGCGGCCACCCTCAGTGTGACCTGTATGGCTGTTGATCAAGTGTGTGTAGAAACCGCATATATCATGTGACAGGGGCCGGCACGCTGTTTGTATGGAGGAAAAGCAGACATGACGACAGGTTGTAGAGGACGCTGAAGGCAGTGCCTTTAAGGTACGCCCCTAATATTGTTGTCCGGGTGGAAATCGGGAGAAATTCGGGAGAATGGTTGCCCTGGGAGACTTTCGAGAGGGGCACTGAAAATCGGGAGGGTTGGCAAGTATGAGTATTAGCAGTGAATGCGGTGTTAATACCGGCGGGCCAGCTCTAATGTTAATTTGATATTGCCTCAAGGGCCAAATGAAATTACACGGCGGGCCAGAGTTTGACACCCATGCTCTAGTCCAGTGGTTCTCAACCTTTTTTCAGTGATGTACCCCCTGTGAATTTTTTTTAAATTCAAGTACCCCCTAATCAGAGCAAAGCATTTTTGGTCGAAAAAAAGAGATAAAGAAGTAAAATACAGCACTATGTCATCAGTTTCTGATTTATTTAATTGTATAACAGTGCAAAATATTGCTCATTTGTAGTGGTCTTTATTGAACTATTTGGAAAAAAAGATATAAAAATAACTAAAAACTTGTTGAAAAATAAACAAGTGATTCAATTATAAATAAAGATTTTTACACATAGAAGTAATCATCAACTTAAAGTGCCCTCTTTGGGGATTGTAATAGAGATCCATCTGGATTCATGAACTTAATTCTAAACATTTCTTCACAAAAAAACAAATCTTTAACATCAATATTTATGGAACATGTCCACTAAAAATCTAGCTGTCAACACTGAACATTGCATTGTTGCATTGTAATGAATGGAATAGCCTACTTGATTTGATGTTCAGTTTATGAACTTACATTCACATTTTGTTGAAGTATTATTCAATAAATATATTTATAAAGGATTTTTGAATTGTTGCTATTTTTAGAATATTTAAAAAAAATCTCACGTACCCCTTGGCATACCTTCAAGCACCCCCAGGGGTACGCGTACCCCCATTTGAGAACCACTGCTCTAGTCCTTCAATTGTGATGTGCTTTTTTTAAATATATAAACTAAAACATTACATTACTAGTACAAACTGACCAAAAGTGTTTCAATAACTAACATGTGCTACCAACCAGACCCGTCTCGTCGCCCAAACGAATGCCCTTTGACCTCCGACGGGGTTGCGCGACATAGGCAATATAAATGATATCAATTTAGCCGACGATACAGCTTTTAAGACCATCGTCATGTAGTGATATGCATGTTGATGACACATTCCTACTGTGGCCAGCAAATTTGACAGTGAAAAGCCAGCAAAGGATTCCTCAACGCAATGTAGCATCCTCCCTAGCGGCTAACGTCCCTGCAAAGCACAGATTCTAAATCACCAATATTAACATACATGGCAGAAAATGAACTGTTTCTTACAAGTATCATTATCACTGTAGGAAAAGGACGAGCTAAACATGGTACATTACACGTCGTAGGAGGATACAAAAAAACATAGCCAACCGCTGAGCGAGAATTATTGAATGGAAACAAATGGTAGGCGGATCGATACAAATATTGAATGTAACGATACCAAGGACAGTATCAGTAAATTGTTGATACTACAGTGATTTGATTGATATTCTTACTATAACAAAAAAAACGTTTTTGTTGTTGTTTACAAATTCAGGAAATAAGAGCCAAGTGCTTTTGTTTAGTTATTTTGCACCATTTACATTACCGTATTTTTCGGAGTATAAGTCGCTCCGGAGTATAAGTCGCACCGGCCGAAAATGCATAATAAAGAAGAAAAAAAACATATATAAGTAGCATTTTTGGGGAAATGTATTTGATAAAACCCAACACCAAGAATAGACATTTGAAAGACAATTTAAAATAAATAAAGAATAGTGAACAACAGGCTGAATAAGTGTACGTTATATGAGGCATAAATAACCAACTGAGAACGTGCCTGGTATGTTAACGTAACATATTATGGTAAGAGTCATTCAAATAACTATAACATATAGAACATGCTATATGTTTACCAAACAATCTGTCACTAAATCCCATGAAATCTTATACGTCTAGTCTCTTACGTGAATGAGCTAAATAATAGTATTTGATATTTTACGGTAATGTGTTAATAATTTCACACATAAGTCGCTCCTGACTATAAGTCGCACCCCCGGCCAAACTATGAAAAAAACTGCAACTTACAGTCCGAAAAATACGGTATTATAAATGGTGTACAAAAAGGAATGAGGAAATTACTTAAATATTAATCGATATTGTCAGATTATAGTTGAATGAACCAAACTGAATTGTTTATTGATCCTGAAAATTTCAAGTATTAACATTGATATGACCAATACTGTCCCTGTAACTCTTTGGTGTTGGATCCTTACAAACATTTGTAGTATTGCCCAAAATTAATATCAAGTATCCAAACAACAGAAGAATACATGCATATCACATTTTAACGGAAGTGTAGATCAGTGTTTTTTTTTTTACCAAATACCACCTTTAGAAAACGCTTGACTCTCCAAGTACCACCATAAAGGCCGACATTAAAATACAGTAGCGTAGTAGGCCTAAATAGTCATTAAAATCAAGGCAGAGGTTTGATGTATAAAGTATATTGAATACTTTTGGTCACTATCACATTACACACAGTTTTTTTTTTTTTTTTTAAGTAATTATTTGGCGTACCACTGGTATAGATAGAAACGTGTTACAACAAAAAGTAAACATATATTATCAGTAAATTAGCAAGTAGATTAACAGTTTTAAGTAAATAATACCATTGACAACGACACAGAATGTTAAAGAATACGTCAGCAGTTAGATTGGGAGCCTTTTTAACCAGTTTAGAAATGGTTATATTATCATTTATATGCCAAATAATACATAGTGATTAGGGATGTCCGATAATGGCTTTTTGCCGATATCCGATATTCCGATATTGTCCAACTCTTTAATTACCGATACCGATATCAACCGATACCGATATCTACCGATATATACAGTCGTGGAATTAACACATTACTATGCCTAATTTGGACAACCAGGTATGGTGAAGATAAGGTCCTTTTTTTAAAAACAAAATAAAATAAGATAAATAAATTAAAAACATTTTCTTGAATAAAAAAGAAAGTAAAACAATATAAAAACAGTTACATAGAAACTAGTAATTAATGAAAATGAGTCAAATTAACTGTTAAAGGTTAGTACTATTAGTGGACCAGCAGCACGCACAATCATGTGTGCTTACGGACTGTATCCCTTGCAGACTGTATTGATATATATTGATATATAATGTAGGAACCAGAATATTAATAACAGAAAGAAACAACCCTTTTGTGTGAATGAGTGTAAATGGGGGAGGGAGGTTATTTGGGTTGGTGTACTAATTGTAAGTGCATCTTGTGTTTATGTTGATTTAATTAAAAAAATGCCTGGGCAGATATTTCGGTCACAACTGTGGTCCGAGCTTTCCGGAAGGCAGGATTCACAGAACTGCTGCACAACAACAGCGACACTGAATCCGATGACTTCGACGAGACGGAGCCGGCCATTTTTGGATCCCACGCTTGCGCAACTTTTCAATTCGGACACCGAAGACGAAGAATTCGAAGGATTTACGAATGAAGAATAACTTCAGAAGGTGAGCGCTATGTTTATTTTGTGTGTTGTGACATTAACGTTCGAGCAACATTATGTTGCTTTTGCTCTACACCATTTTGAATTTTACTATGTTTGTGATTGCACATTTGCGTACATTTTGGGACAGAGTTGTTAGAACGCTGGTTTTCAATATATTATTAAAGTTTGACTGAACTATCTGACTGTTTTTTTTGACATTTACTTTAGCGCAGCGTTTTTTTGACATTCACTTTAGCGCAGCGTAGGCGCGGCTTATAGTCCGGGGCGGCTTATTGGTGGACAAAATTATGAAATATGTAATTCATAGAAGGTGCGGCTAATAATCCGGTGCGCCTTATAGTGCGGAAAATACGGTAATAAAAAAAAAACACCAAAAAACGATACCGATAATAAAAAAAAAACGATTCCGATATTACATTTTAAAGCATTTATCGGCCGATACTCTAATAGTGATATATATTGTTATTACATGAGGCTCCAATATATATCATGATAATTAATTTTAGGCCATATTAACCACCCCTAACCTCCACTTTTACAGTCCCGCCTTTGTGACGTGCATGTTGAGTGTGTTCTTCTGTCCGCGTGCTGTGATGGACAATCCGCTACTCGCTCGTAACGCAACTGATGCTAATTAGCTTAGCATTGAGGAGCATTTGTCGTGTTTTTCCCAAGCTTTTACAATCCGCCCAACCCAGGTTCAGGTACCACAGATGCAAACTGAATACATCATTTTAGGCTTTACCTACCCGTCTGCCACCAGTGATCCAGGACTGGAGCCCTGAAAGTCCTCTTCGCCCACTCCAGCGTCTCCACGTCACAGCGCTCTCCCGCCAGGAATATGGACCTCAGCCTGGAAGGACACGCGTCTGTCAAGCATCGCATCCAAGTCTACGATCAGAGTCAGGACGCTTACTTGGGCAGGGAGTATGCAGCCGCGCTCTCGGCGTGGGGGTCCTGCTGGCGAATGGCTCGAATGGCGGTGGGCGCGGTGAACATGCCGGCCGCGCCGTGTTCGGACAGGACGCGGAAGAAGGCGCCGGGGCCCGGAGTCCCTACGGGTTTACCCTGAAGACAGCGAGTTACAAAGTTAGTGTATTTTTCTTTTTCATTCCACCATCTTTCTGTTTCAGATCTACAAACCCCGTTTCCATATGAGTTGGGAAATTGTGTTAGATGTAAATATAAACGGAATACAATGATTTGCAAATCCTTTTCAACCCATATTCAATTGAATGCACTACAAAGACAAGATATTTGATGTTCAAACTTATAAACGTTTTTTTTTTTTTTGCATATAATAATTAACTTAGAATTTCATGGCTGCAACACGTGCCAAAGTAGTTGGGAAAGGGCATGTTCACCACTGTGTTACATGGCCTTTCCTTTTAACAACACTCAGTAAACGTTTGGGAACTGAGGAGACAGGTGGAATTCTTTCCCATTCTTGCTTGATGTACAGCTTAAGTTGTTCAACAGTCCGGGGGTCTCTGTTGTGGTATTTTTGGCTTCATAACACGTGGCTTGGCATTGTCTTGCTGAAATAAGCAGGGGCGTCCATGGTAACGTTGCTTTTGATGGCAACATATGTTGCTCCAAAACCTGTATGTACCTTTCAGCATTAATGGCGCCTTCACAGATGTGTAAGTTACCCATGTCTTGGGCACTAATACACCCTCATACCATCACAGATGCTGGCTTTTCAACTTTGCGCCTATAACAATCCGGATGGTTCTTTTCCTCTTTGGTTTGGAGGACACAGTTTCCAAAAACAATTTGAAATGTGGACTCGTCAGACCACAGATCACTTTTCCACTTTGTATCAGTCCATCTTAGATGAGCTCAGGCCCAGCGAAGCCGACGGCGTTTCTGGGTGTTGTTGATAAACGGTTTTCGCCTTGCATAGGAGAGTTTTAACTTGCACTTACAGATGTAGTGACCAACTGTAGTTACTGACAGTGGGTTTCTGAAGTGTTCCTGAGCCCATGTGGTGATATCCTTTACACACTGATGTCGCTTGTTGTTGTAGTACAGCCGGAGGGATCGAAGGTCACGGGCTTAGCTGCTTACGTGCAGTAATTTCTCGTGATTCTCTGAACCCTTTGATGATATTACGGACCGTAGATGGTGAAATCCCTAAATTCCTTGCAATAGCTGGTTGAGAAAGGTTTTTCTTAAACTGTTCAACAATTTGCTCACGCATTTGTTGACAAAGTGGTGACCCTCGCCCCATCCTTGTTTGTGAATGACTGAGCATTTCATGGAATCTACTTTTATACCCAATCATGGCACCCACCTGTTCCCAATTTGCCTGTTCACCTGTGGGATGTTCCAAATAAGTGTTTGATGAGCATTCCTCAACTTTATCAGTATTTATTGCCACCTTTCCCAATTTCTTTGTCACGTGTTGCTGGCATCAAATTCTAAAGTTAATGATTATTTGCAAAAAAAAATGTTTATCAGTTAGAACATGAAATATGTTGTCTTTGTAGCATATTCAACTGAATATGGGTTGAAAAGGATTTGCAAATCATTGTATTTCGTTTATATTTACATCTAACACAATTTCCCAACTCATATGGAAACTGGGTTTGTATATTCAACCCCAGCTCTCCTTCTAGTGAGCTGGCGGGAATACTGAACAGCTTCAACTGTCACTTCCACTCTCCCTCACCGTTTGGGTTTGCAGAGTTGGCACCAGGAGCCCCGACTGGACATCTGGAGGTGAGTTTTTAAGTTGAACGGATGGATAAAACCGAACAACCTTTGTGGTCCATGTTGGCTAGAGGCTAATGTTCAATTTCAGGCAGACGTGTCCGTACGACAATGAAGCATCTTTTCTTGGAGTAGCAGCTTGACTAGCGCTTTTGCAATAGGTCTTAAAAAAAACAGCAGAGCGCTCCTGTCAAATAGAGGGTCTTTAACTGGTGCGCTTCTGTCAAAGAGGATCTTTTGACTAGTACTTTTGCAATATGTCTTTAAAAAACAGCAGCACGCTCAGGTCAAAAAGAGGTTATTTGACAAGTGCGCTCCTATCAAATAGAGAATCTTTGACTAGTGATTTTGGAATACATTTTTAATTAGAAACAAAACAGCAGAGCACTCCTATCAAATAGAGGATCTTTGACTAGTGATTTTGGAATATATTTTTAATTAGAAACAAAACAGCAGAGCACTCCTGTCAAATAGAGGATCTTTTACTAGTGCGCTCCAGTTAAATAGAAAATCTTTGACTAGTACTTGGGCAATATGTTTTTTGTTTTTTTTAAAGAGCAAAACGCTCCTGGTAAAAAGAGGATCTTTGACTAATGCTTTTGCAAACGGTCTTTAAAAAAAAACAGTAACGTGTTCCTGTCAAAAAGAAAATGTTTGACTCGTGCTTTTGCAGTAGGTTTTAAAAAACAGAGTTCTCCTGTAAAATAGAGGCTCTTTGACTAGAGTTATTGCAGTAGGTCTTCAAAAATACCAGAGTGCAACTGTCAACTAAAGGATCTTTGCCTAGAGCTTTTGCATAAGTTCCTTGAAAAACAGCATAGTGCCCTTGTGAAATAGAGGATCTTTGACTAGTGCTTTTGCAATATATCTTTAATTAGAAAAAAAACAGCAGAGCACTCCTGTCAAATAGAGGATCTTTTACTAGTGTTTTCCTGTCAAATAGAAGTTATTTGACTGGTACTTGAGTAATATGTATATTTTTAAAAAGAGCAGAACGTTCCTGTGAAAAATTGGATATTTGACTGGTGCTTTTGCAATATGTCCTAAATAAAAACAGCATAGCGCTCCTGCTAAATACAGGATATTTGACAAGTGTGCTCCAGTTAAATAGAAGATCTTTGACTAGTACTTGAGCAATATGTATTTTTTTTTTAGAAAAAGAGCAAAACGCTCCTGTCAAAAAGAGGATCTTTGACTAATGCTTTTGCAAACGATCTTTAAAAAAAAAACAGTAACGTGTTCCTGTCAAATAGAAAATGTTTGACTCGTGCTTTTGCAATAGGTCTTAAAAAAACAAGAGAGTTCTCCTGTAAAATAGAGGCTCTTTGACTAGAGTTAATGCAATAGGTCTTCAAAAATACCAGAGTGCAACTGTCAACTAAAGGATCTTTGCCTAGAGCTTTTGCAAAAGTTCCTTGAAAAACAGCATAGTGCCCTTGTGAAATAGAGGATCTTTGACTAGTGCTTTTGCAATATGTCTTTAATTAGAAAAAAAAACAGCATAGTGCCCTTGTGAAATAGAGGATCTTTGACTAGTGCTTTTGCAATATGTCTTTAATTAGAAAAAAGAGTGCAACTGTCAACTAAAGGATCTTTGCCTAGAGCTTTTGCAAAAGTTCCTTGAAAAACAGCATAGTGCCCTTGTGAAATAGAGGATCTTTGACTAGTGCTTTTGCAATATGTCTTTAATTAGAAATTGGTAAAAAGAGGATCTTTGACTAATGCTTTTGCAAACGGTCTTTAAAAAAAAAAAAACAGTAACGTGTTCCTGTCAAATAGAAAATGTTTGACTCGTGCTTTTGCAATAGGTCTTAAAAAAACAAGAGAGTTCTCCTGTAAAATAGAGGCTCTTTGACTAGAGTTATTGCAATAGGTCTTCAAAAATACCAGAGTGCAACTGTCAACTAAAGGATCTTTGCCTAGAGCTTTTGCATAAGTTCCTTGAAAAACAGCATAGTGCCCTTGTGAAATAGAGGATCTTTGACTAGTGCTTTTGCAATATGTCTTTAATTAGAAAAAAAACAGCAGAGCACTCCTGTCAAATAGAGGATCTTTTACTAGTGTTTTCCTGTCAAATAGAAGTTATTTGACTGGTACTTGAGTAATATGTATATTTTTTAAAAGAGCAGAACGTTCCTGTGAAAAATTGGATATTTGACTGGTGCTTTTGCAATATGTCCTAAATAAAAACAGCATAGCGCTCCTGCTAAATACAGGATATTTGACAAGTGTGCTCCAGTTAAATAGAAGATCTTTGACTAGTACTTGAGCAATATGTATTTTTTTTAGAAAAAGAGCAAAACGCTCCTGTCAAAAAGAGGATCTTTGACTAATGCTTTTGCAAACTGTCTTTAAAAAAAAAACAATAACATGTTCCTGTCAAATAGAAAATGTTTGACACGTGCTTTTGCAATAGGTCTTAAAAAAACAAGAGTGCTCCTGTCAAATAGAGGCTCTTTGACTAGAGTTATTGCAATAGGTCTTCAAAAATACCAGCATGCAACTGTCAACTAAAGGATCTTTGCCTAGAGCTTTTGCAAAAGTTCCTTGAAAAACAGCATTGTGCTCTTGTGAAATAGAGGATCTTTGACTAGTGCTTTTGTAATATGTCTTTAATTAGAAAAAAACAGCAAAGCAGTCATGTCAAATAGAGGATCTTTTACTAGTGTGTTCCTGTCAAATAGAAGATCTTTGACTGGTACTTGAGCAATATGTATATTTTTAAAAAGAGCAGAACTTTCCTGAGAAAAATTGGATATTTGACTGGTGCTTTTGCAATATGTCCTAAATAAAAACAGCATAGTGCTCCTGCTAAAACAGAATCTTTGACAAGTGTGCTCCAGTCAAATAGAGGATCTTAAACTAATGCTTTTGCATTAGTTAAAGGTCTTAAAAAACAACAGTGAGCTCCTGTCAAGTGCTTTTGCAATAAAACAGCAGAGTGCGCTCTAATGTGCGCTCAATTGCAGCGGCAACTATGTCCCTGGTATTCCATGCTGTCTGGATATTAACATTTTTGTATTAGCTACACTCCCTAAATGATTAATCAAAGCAACCAAACGCAAATTGAAGCTGTTTTGCAGCTCTAGTCATATTGTGAATTTGTCTCTAGATTGTTGAATGTGACTATAACACAGGGAAAATATTTTACTCAAATAAAATTATTTTTTTTAACTTACTGCTTCGATATAAAACAGTGGTTCTCAAATGGGGGTACGCGTACCCCTGGGGGCAGGGCCGGCCCGTGACATAGGCCGTATAGGCAAATGCTAAGGGCGCCGTCTATCAGGGGGCGCCACGCCAGTGCCACAAATGTTGGAGAAAAAAAAAAAAGAAAAAAAAAAGTTGGTACTATTATTTCTAAATACAAAAAATAATCCCACGTTAATTAAAATGCAAAGTAAAGCCTATTTAATAGAAATATTATTTGTTACAACATTACGCACGGTGCGCCCCCTCCCTTCCCGTATCATGACTCTTTTTGGACGTCACCACATCAAAAAATCAACACAAGATGTCAAAACGGCCCAAACTGTCAGGTGCCCAGGGAAGAAAAAAAAGAAAAGAAGAGGAGGAGAAACGAGAAAAGACAGAGGTAGCAGGTAGGTAACGTTAGCCTACATGAAATGATTTGTCTGTTACAGAATGTGATAGTAACCTGGCTTTTTAGCATTAAGCTAATGTTACATGATTCGGCAATTGCTAATCAATAAATAGCTAGTTCTGTTTTAACGTCGGGTTAATATTGTGGAGGGGGCTAAATTGTTATGGAAAATAATAATGTAACGTTAGGTAATTACAGTACTCCCACCTTACATTCCTCAGGGACATTTGTATTAGATCTTTTAAGCAGGTGTTTTTTGTTTACATTGTTATTGCCTTCTGGTTAGCTAATGTTTGCTCTGCAGGTAATAGTCACTTTTCCACCCCTTTATATATTAGGTATAGTTGTAAGTAAAAAAAAAAGGTCAAAGACAAAGCTATTCGGGTTCTTGTGAGTATATACACTTCACTGCCAATGTGGGGGGGCGCCACCTAATATCTTGCCTAGGGCGCCAGATTGGTTAGAGCCGGGCCTGCCTGGGGGTACTTGAAGGTATGCCAAGGGGTACGTGAGATTTTTTTTAAATATTCTAAAAATAGCAACAATTCAAAAATCCTTCATAAATTTATTTATTGAATAATACTTCAACAAAATATGAATGTAAGTTCATAAACTGAACATCAAATCAAGTAGGCTATTCCATTTATTACAATGCAACAATGCAACAATGCAATATTCAGCGGTGACAGCTAGATTTTTTGTGGACATGTTCCGTAAATATTGATGTTAAAGATTTCTTTTTTTGTGAAGAAATGTTTAGAATTAAGTTCATGAATCCAGATGGATCTCTACTACAATCCCCAAAGAGGGCACTTTAAGTTGATGATTACTTCTATGTGTAGAAATCTTTATTCATAATTGAATCACTTGTTTATTTTTCAACAATTTTTAGTTATTTTTATATCTTTTTTTCCAAATAGTTAAAAAAAGACCACTACAAATGAGCAATATTTTGCACTGTTATACAATTTACTAAATCAGAAACTGATGGCATAGTGCTGTATTTTACTTCTTGTTCTCTTTTTTTCAACCAAAAATGCTTTGCTCTGATTAGGGGGTACTTGAATTAAAAAACATTTCACAGGGGGTACATCACTGAAAAAAGGTTGAGAACCACTGATATAAAACAATGTGTAACAATAAAAAAAAAAATGAAATCATTATTATCATCTTTAACTACATTACATTATTTAAGAACAAAGTGACTGGTGTAAAATAACACAAATGTCAACAAAAAAACAAAAATAACTTCCATTGAAGTGAGATATTGGTAAAAAAAAATAAAGTTAATAGTAAGTGAAGTGGGTTTGCCTGAGTGAGCAGAAGAGATAGCGAGAGTCAGTGCACTGACAGACTCGGAGAGACACTGCGGTCGCATAAACGCTGAGGAAAAGCGAGTAGTTTGCGAGAACCGAGAAACTGCCGCTTAAGTATCGATCCCATCGCGCTATTATTGATCCAATACCAATACCCACCTTGCTATTAATACTATCAATATTTAGATCAATACGCACACACTTAGCTTTTGCAATGGGTCTTTCAAAAAAACAGCACAGCGCTCCTGTCACTTAGAGAATCTTTGACATATTGCTTCCGTTTTATTTTACTTAAGACTGTATTCATCATTATTATTATGTACAAAATAAGAATAATAGCAAGAGAAGGAACAAGGAACTTGAACATATTCATTAACATTAAAAAAGACACCCACCTCATAGAGGATGGTGGTGTTTCCATGGAGCAGAGGAGCATAGCAGATGTAGGAGTGGCCCACCACCCAGCCCAGGTCTGACGCCGCCCACCAAACCTGCAATAAAAGTCAACATATGATTTCGGAAAAATAGCATCAGCAAACATTTGGATACAGAAGCAATGCTAGAACTCACCTCTCCAGGCCTCAGTCCATAAATATTGGACATTGTCCACTTGAGCATCACAGCGCACCCTCCTGTGTCTCTCACCACCCCCTGTGGTGCAGCAACAACATGTAGCAATGCATATCAAAGAAAAGCCTACCCGAACCACACCTTTGGGGTCCCGGTGGTGCCGGATGTGTAGAGGATGTAGAGCGGGTGGTTAGAGGCGACGGGGACACAGTCGTGAGGCCGAGCGGCGGCCATTTCCACGTCCCAGTCCAGAGCTAAGTCCCCACTCATGGATACTCGCTCCTGTGAGGGTATATGCGTGTCAGTTTTTTTTATCTGCCGTGCAGTTTGAGCTGCACACACTCACCATGTTGTCTCTGCAGTAGATGAGCACTTTGGAGGGCCTGTAAGAGCTCAGCTCCAAAGCTTTCTCCACCAGAGGGACGTAGGCCACGCGGCGGCCCGGCTCGATGCCAAACGAGGCAGTGATGATCATTTTAGGCTGGAAAAAAACCCAGTATTGATTAGGGCTGTCACAGTTAACGCAGTAATAACGAGTTAACGCTAATTACCATCGTGAACCTGCGTCAGAAGTGGTCAGCGTGTGAGAGAGCTAGTGTGTGTGTGTCTGAGAGAGTGTTTCATCTTTATGTGCTTGATGCCTCAATCATTGGTATGTTTTCATCTACAAAACCATTCTGGGTATCACTCCATCTTATCTGTCTTGTCTTTTAACAAAGAAACAAGGAAGTCACAATCTTCGTTCAATGAATGTTCTGCAATTTGTCGTCCCCAAAGTAAGAACTGAACTGGGCAAGAAAGCATTTAGGTTTTTAGCACCGAAGGCTTGGAATAACCTACAATCGAATATTAAACTTCAAACCCTAGTTACATTGAATGAGTTTAAAGCTTCTGTGAAAGGACTGCAGTCTACCTTGTCTGTATGCACATGTGTCATGTGAGCAAGTTTTAATGTTGTAAATGTGATGGGACGGCGTGGCGCAGTGGAAGAGTGGCCGTGCGCGACCTGAGGGTCCCTGGTTCAATCCCCACCTAGTACCAACCTCGTCATGTCCGTTGTGTCCTGAGCAAGACACTTCACCCTTGCTCCTGATGGGTGCTGGTTAGCGCTTTGAGTACCTTGAAGGTAGAAAAGCGCTATACAAGTACGACCCATTTATCATTTATTTATGTTTTATGTATTTGTTTACTGTTTTTAATGTAACCTTGCTGCTGCCCTCTTGGCCAGGTCTCCCGTGGAAAAGAGATCTTTGATCTCAATGGGATTTTACCTGGTTAAATAAAGGCTAATAATAAATGTGTGCCCATTTTGTGTTGAGCTGTTTAAAAAAAGCATAACGTTTACATTTGCATGAAGCAAACATTGTCCAGTGAAAATTATTTTTGTAAGGTACACTTAATAAAGACAAAAAACTTGTTTTGATCTCAGATAAATCACTATTGATTACGAGTAACTGTGGACAATACGATTAATCACGATTAAATATTTTAATATTTTGACAGCCTGAACAATATTGCTAGTTTGTCAAGCTCGAGCAACAAAAATCAGACACTATAATGGCAGCGGTACCTCAGTTTTTCTACAGGCTTTCGAGAACATCCATCCATTTTCTTCCGCTTATCCGAGGTCGGGCCGCGGGGGCAGCAGCCTAAGCAGAGAAGCCCAGACTTCCCTCTCCCCAGCCACTTCATCCAGCTCCTCCCGGGGGATCCTGAGGTGTTCCCAGGCCAGCCGGGAGACATTGTCTTCCCAATGTGTCCTGGGTCTTCCCCTTGGCATCCTGCCAGTCGGACTTGCCCCAATCGTCTCCCTAGGGAGGCGTTCGGGTGGAATCCTGAGCAGATGCCCGAACCACCTCATCTGGCTCCTCTCGATGTGGAGGAGCAGCGGCTTTACTCTGAGCTCCTCCCGGATGACAGAGCTTCTCACCCTATCTAAGGGAGAGCCCCGCCACCCGGCGGAGGAAATTCATTTCGGCCGCTTGTACCCGTGATCTTGTCCTTTCGGTCATAACCCAAAGCTCATGACCATAGGTGAGGATGGGAACGTAGATCGACCGGTAAATTGAGAGCTTTGCCTTCCGGCTCAGCTCCTTCTTCACCACAACGGATCGATACAATGTTTGCCAAATGTCTGCCCTGGTTTTGTTTACCGTCTACCATTATAAGTACGGCCCAACATTGCACGCAACAAACTACGGTAGTCAATTTGCTTCGGTTTTCGTACAATTTGATTTTCGTCTGACCTTTGGGAAGAGATTATGAAAACCAAGGTACCAAATTACTTCTTCCTGATACACACTGCCCCCTGCTAGACTAGGAGTTGCAACATGCAAACAAGTCACGTTTTTCCCCCAAGTGTTTATTGGAAGGTATGACAATATACCGTATTTTTCAGAGTATAAGTCGCACCGGAGTATAAGTCGCACCTGCCGAAAAAGCATAACAAAGAAGGAAAAAAACATATATAAGTCGCACTGGAGTATAAGTCGCATTTTTTTAGTTGAGTTGAGTTGAGTTTGAGTTTATTTGGAACATGCAAGCATACAACATGATACATCACAATTTCCAGTTTCTCTTTTCAACATGTTCAAAAAGGAGTAGGAAGAAGTAGAGCTTATTTAATCCTACCCCTTTTCTTTTACATAACAGTTGCTAAAACTTTTCGTTCACTTCCTGTTCACAATTTATTCACAATATACTCCATAAGTAATCACAATAAAAATAAATAAATACCGGTAATAATAATTTAATAATAACAATTGGTGAAGTAAGTCATTTTTCATATGATGAGATAAGTAAGATTATTTTGAGAATGAATGAATGGATGGATGAAATAAATTGAGAATGTTTGTCATGGTTCTTGTTCTTTGTACTTTGTAAACACTTTAAGTTTGAAGAGTTTCTTGAAGTGGATCATATTTTTGGGGAAATGTATTTGATAAAACCCAACACCAAGAATAGACATTTGAAAGGCAATTTAAAATAAATAAAGAATGGTGAACAACAGGCTGAATAAGTGTACGTTATATGAGGCATAAATAACCAACTGAGAACGTGCCTGGTATGTTACCGTAACATATTATGGTAAGAGTCATTCAAATAACTATAACATATAGAACATGCTATACGTTTACCAAACAATCTGTCACTAAATCCCATGAAATCTTATACGTCTAGTCTCTTACGTGATAGAGATAAATAATATTATTTGATATTTCACGGTAATGTGTTGATAATTTCACACATAAGTCGCTCCTGAGTATAAGTCGCACCCCCGGCCAAACTATGAAAAAAACGGCGACTTATAGTCCGAAAAATACGGTAGTCTACATGCCTGACTTGCCTTTTCCCACTTTCAACTGTGAGTAACGTTTTTAATCAAAACAAGTTGACAAAATGTGTTGTTCAAAATTTGCTTATTTGTATTTCACCAGCTTTCCCACTAGGCCAGTGGTTCTTAACCTGGGTTCGATCGAACCCTTGGGGTTCGGTGAGTCAGGCTCAGGGGTTCGGCGGAGGTCAAAACACACCCGACTCATCGTGTAAATAAAAACTTCTCCCTATCGGCGTATTATGGATACCCCCAAACAATGTTCCTTCTAATTTTCCATCTAATTTGCAGGTGTGTAATTTCTTGTGAGTTCATGCACTGTGTTGGTTTTGTTCTTTGAACAAGGTGATGTTCATGCACGGTTCATTTTGTGCTCTGGGAAAAAAAACCATAACTTTGTTTTTGAAATTGAAAAAAAAAAAACTTTTATTTTTCACTAGAGAAGGGTTGTGTGACTGCGCGTATGAAACTGGTGGGGTTCGGTACCTCCAACAAGGTTAAAGGGGAACATTATCACAATTTCAGAAGGGTTAAAACCATTAAAAATCAGTTCCCAATGGCTTATTTTATTTTTCGAAGTTTTTTTCAAACTTTTACCCATCACGCAATATCCCTAAAAAAAGCTTCAAAGTGCCTGATTTTAACCATCGTTATATACACCCGTCCATTTTCCTGTGACGTCACACAGTGATGCCAACACAAACAAACATGGCGCATAGAACAGCAAGCTATAGCGACATTAGCTCGGATTCAGACTCGGATTTCAGCGGCTTAAGCGATTCAACAGATTACGAATGTATTGAAACGGATGGTTGTAGTGTGGAGGCAGGTAGCGAAAACGAAATTTAAGAAGAAACTGAAGCTATTGAGCCATATCGGTTTGAACCGTATGCAAGCGAAAACGACACGACAGCCAGCGACACGGGAGAAAGCGAGGACGAATTCGGCGATCGCCTTCTAACCAACGATTGGTATGTGTTTGTTTGGCATTAAAGGAAACTAACAACTATGAACTAGGTTTACAGCATATGAAATACATTTGGCAACAACATGCACTTTGAGAGTGCAGACAGCCCAATTTTCATCAATTAATATATTCTGTAGACATACCCTCATCCGCGCTCTTTTCCTGAAAGCTGATCTGTCCAGTTTTGGAGTTGATGTCAGCAGGCCAGGGAAGCTAGGGTCGATATTCTTCTCTTGATCATCTTCGGTGGCATAAGGGACGGTGTGAGCCAAGACATCCAGGGGGTTTAGCTCGCTCGTCTGCGGGAACAAACTGCCGCCATTGCTTGCCATGCTACCGAGGTCTTTTGTCCCTGAATTGCTCACACACTCCGGCAGATTCAATGGGGGTCTGGCGGCAGATTTCTTTGACTTTATCGTTGGAAATGCATCTGCTTTGAGTGTCGCAGGACATCCACACATTCTTGCCATCTCTGTCGTAGCGTAGCTTTCGTCGGTAAAGTGTGCGGAACAAACGTCCAATTTCTTGCCACTTTCGCATCTTTGGGCCACTGGTGCAACTTGAATCCGTCCCTGTTCGTGTTGTTACACCCTCCGACAACACACCGACGAAGCATGATGTCTCCAAGGTACGGAAAACAGTCGAAAAAACGGAAAATAACAGAGCTGATTTGACTCGGTGTTTGAGAAAATGGCAGATTGCTTCCCGATGTGACGTCACGTTGTGACATCATCGCTCCGAGAGCGAATATTAGAAAGGCGTTTAATTCGCCATAATTCACCCATTTAGAGTTCGGAAATCGGTTAAAAAAAAATATGGTCTTTTTTCTGCAACATCAAGGTATATATTGACGCTTACATAGGTCTGGTGATAATGTTCCCCTTTAAGAACCACTGCACTCGGTGAAGCCAACACTGAAATGCATCGTAGTGGTCGACTAGAATGTATTTTGTTAGAAAAAACATTGTATGTATGGATGCACGCTCACCTTGGCGTGATTGATGCGCACGGAAAGCTCTTTGGACGCGAAGCCGCCAAAGATGAGGCTGTGTGGGGCACCGATGCGGGCGCACGCCAACATGGCAAACATGGCCTGCGGCACCATGGGCATGTAGATGACCACCAGGTCGCCTTTACTCACGCCGTTTTTTATCAGGACGCCGGCTAGCCGCGACACCTGAAACAAAAAACAGATAAAGACGTTTTCATGGAAGAGAGTAAGTAGGCTAACGGTAAAAACCTGCTTCTGAAGTTCTCTGTAGGTGATGATCTGCTTAGTTCCCGTCACAGGACTGTCATAAATGATGGCCGCCTGAGCGCCGCGACCTCCTTCGACATGGCGGTCCACGGCGTTGTAGCACATGTTCAGCTTGCCGCCCATAAACCTGACAGGAAAACACAACAAACCTAGGAGTTTTTTTCTAAAAACACCAGCAACGGTATATCTTAATTGGAGGCGAGGTGGCTTGAGAAAAATTAAGAAAACCGTCATTTCTGACGTGTTCAGCTAATTTCAGATCAAATGAACCGATTTTAAAGGCCTACTGAAATGCGATTTTCTTATCTAAACGGGGATAGCAGGTCCATTCTATGTGTCATACTTGATCATTTCGCGATATTGCCATATTTTTGCTGAAAGGATTTAGTAGAGAACATCGACGATAAAGTTCGCAACTTTTGGTCGCTGATAAAAAAAGCCTTGCCTGTACCGGAAGTAGCAGACGAGTAGCGTGATGTCACAGGTTGTGGAGCTCCTCACATCTGCACATTGTTTACAATCATGGCCACCAGCAGCGAGAGCGATTCGGACCGAGAAAGCGACGATTTCCCCATTAATTTGAGCGAGGATGAAAGATTTGTGGATGAGGAAAGTGAGAGTGAAGGACTAGAGGGCAGTGGGAGCGATTCAGATAGGGAAGATGCTGTCAGAGGCGGGTGGGACCTGATATTCAGCTGGGAATGACTAAAACAGTAAATAAACACAAGACATATATATACTCTATTAGTCACAACACAACCAGGCTTACAGTATATTTAATATGCCACTTGAAGGTATGCCAAGGGGTACGTGAGATTTTTTTTTTAATATTCTAAAAATAGCAACAATTAAAAATCCTTTATAAATATAAATAAAAACTTTTTTTCCAAAATAGTTCAAGAAAGACCACTATAAATGAGCAATATTTTGCACTGTTATACAATTTAATGAATCAGAAACTGATGACATAGTGCTGTATTTTACTTCTTTATCTCTTTTTTTCAACCAAAAATGCTTTGCTCTAATTAGGGGGTACTTGAATTTAAAAAAAATTCACAGGGTGTACATCACTGAAAAAAAGGTTGAGAACCACTGCCCTAGGGCAACAACGTTAATACATGTTTGATGATTCTGATTAAAAAGCTTAACGGGCCGCATGTGGCCCCCGGGCCTTAATTTGCCCAGGTCTGCCTTAAATACTAATCTTAATTTACCAGCATAGTGTGATATTTGTAAATGACATGTTTCCAAATAAGCTATTATGTCAATATTATGTTAATGTTATTTGTTATCTGTAGTGGATGTAGTGTGTGTCACCGATGTTTACTCACACATTTGTTAACCTTTGAGTGTATTTGTTAGCCAAACAACGATGGCGACCGGAAGTGACTGTTTGTTTATTAGTTTTTGCATGATGTTTGTATATTCAGCAAATGTTTCCAAATGAGAAATTATGTCAATATTATTTCAACGAAGAGAACAACGAAATGATCCAAATAGATTTGTATTTGGATAAGTACACATTTAAAACGGCACAATTTAAAGTGAAACTGCGAATGTTGTTCGGTCGTAAAAAAAAATTTTTTAAAAGAGGAAGTGTATTTTAAACCTGCACACATTATAACGTTTTTTTTTTTAAAGAATTAAAAAACAAAACAATAAATGATGACGTATTACCAAGCAGATAAACAACCTGATGTGTTGTTTTGGGCAGTGGTGCGTTTACGTCCCACTTCCTCGGGTCGTCTTTCTCACTACCCACTCAAACCTACCACTTTGGGAACACGGGGTCCTCCACATGCAACGTTTTGCTCCACGGTTCGAACCAGCGAATGTCCTGGCCCACTTCGGCCCAGTATTGAGCGGGTTGGTCCCGGGCGGAGGCGACGGCTCGGTGGTAGTCCGCCTGGCGTGCGTCGTCCACGCAGCCGCGCCACGTTGCTGCTGCTGCTGCTGCAGCCGCCGTCCCTTTCTCGCCATGTTGTCGTCGTGCACGAACATTCCACAGTTGCCTACCAGAAGTGCTCCTGGAGAGGACGCGTTGGATTTGCATGTGCATCGCTATTGCAAAACTTTCTCCCGAGTTTTCTGCCACTTCCGGTGACGTCAGGGGGGGCACCTGAAGGGAGAGAGGGTGCATCTTAGGAATGTGAACTATGTACTGCGCGTGACCTTTACACTTAACACTCGTAAAAGCTTCAAATGAAGACGTTTTTAGACATTTAAGAGTACTTTACAGTAGAAACAGCATCCTTATTATATTTGTTTTAACAATAATACCTTGCCAATGGAAAACAAATCTCCAAAAGTGCTGCAAAATCCTGTGTCTATGTCCACCTTAGCTCACTTTGCCACTAATGAACATGCCCTTTATTCAGGGGACAAAGAAGAAGGCGTCCCTTCAACTGATTTGTGTGTGCGCGCGCTTGTGTGTGTGTGTGTGTGTGTGCAAATGACAAAAAAACAGTAGAACCAATTAGGCAGCTTGCCTAGAGTGATCTTGTTTGTTTTCACAAAACATTTGCATATGTTTATCGGCGCTCTAAGATGCTGCATTTGCTTAGCAGCCTGGACGTGTCACGAGCCATACTCTTGAGATCTTCAATGGCCTAAAAGTGCGTCCCAGAGTCGTTTTACGCAATCTGCTGGCAGGGCGCTGTGTCACGACCACGCTGGCACTAAACGGGCTTAGGGTGCAGACTAATTGTTGCCTTTGGAGGCCCATCAGACCTTAACCCAAGCCCAGAGGAGGCTCATTACGCTGCCGCCTCCGTCTAGCCGTCCCTGCTGATTGCACAGACCTTTTCAGGCGGTAAAACGACCATGAATTTTCCTGCATAGGGGCTAAAAGTAGAGCGTATCAAAACACGTATTGGTATGTCAGACTTAGCCTTGTCGTGGTTTAACTCCTATCTTACTGACAGGATGCAATGCGTCTCCCATAACAATGTGACCTCGGACTATGTTAAGGTAACGTGCGGAGTCCCCCAAGGTTCGGTTCTTGGCCCTGCACTCTTTAGTATTTACATGCTGCCGCTAGGCGACATCATACGCAAATACGGTGTTAGCTTTCATTGCTATGCTGATGACACCCAACTCTACATGCCCCTAAAGCTGACCAACACGCCGGATTGTAGTCAGCTGGAGGCGTGTCTTAATGAAATTAAACAATGGATGTCCGCTAACTTCTTGCAACTCAACGCCAAGAAAACGGAAATGCTGATTATCGGTCCTGCTAAACACCGACATTTATTTGATAATACCACCTTAACATTTGACAACCAAACAATTACACAAAGCGACTCAGTAAAGAATCTGGGTATTATCTTCGACCCAACTCTCTCCTTTGAGTCACACATTAAGAGTGTTACTAAAACGGCCTTCTTTCATCTCCGTAATATCGCTAAAATTCGTTCCATTTTGTCCACTAGCGACGCTGAGATCATTATTCATGCGTTCGTTACGTCTCGTCTCGATTACTGTAACGTATTATTTTCGGGTCTCCCTATGTCTAGCATTAAAAGATTACAGTTGGTACAAAATGCGGCTGCTAGACTTTTGACAAGAACAAGAAAGTTTGATCATATTACGCCTATACTGGCTCACCTGCACTGGCTTCCTGTGCACTTAAGATGCGACTTTAAGGTTTTACTACTTACGTATAAAATACTACACGGTCTAGCTCCAGCCTATCTTACCGATTGTATTGTACCATATGTCCCGGCAAGAAATCTGCGTTCAAAGAACTCCGGCTTATTAGTGATTCCCAGAGCCCAAAAAAAGTCTGCGGGCTGTAGAGCGTTTTCTATTCGGGCTCCAGCACTATGGAATGCCCTCCCGGTAACAATTAGAGATGCTACCTCAGTAGAAACATTTAAGTCCCATCTCAAAACTCATTTGTATACTCTAGCCTTTGAATAGCCCCCCTTTTTTTAGACCAGTTGATCTGCCGTTTCTTTTCTTTTCTCCTCTGCTCCCCCCTATCCCTTGTGGAGGGGAAGACACACAGATCCGGTGGCCATGGATGGGGTGCTGGCTGTCCGGGGTCGGGACCCGGGGTGGACCGCTCGCCTGTATATTGGTTGGGAACATCTCTGCGCTGCTGACCCGTCTCCGCTCGGGATGGTTTCCTGCTGACCCCACTGTGGACTGGACTCTTACTGTTATGCTGGATCCACTATGGACTGGACTCTCACAATATTATGTTAGACCCACTCGACATCCATATAAATAAAGTTGATTTGATTTGATTGCATTCGGTCTCCCTAGAGGGGGGGGGGTTACCCACATATGCGGTCCTCTCCGGTTTCTCATAGTCATTCACATCGACGTCCCACTGGGGTGAGTTTTTCCTTGCCCTTATGTGGGCTATACCGAGGATGTCGTTGTGGCTTGTGCAGCCCTTTGAGACACTTGTGATTTAGGGCTATATAAATAAACATTGATTGATTGATTGATTGATTACTGCAATGTTTCTTTTTCTAGGCCTCTTAAAGAGAAAATCAATCCCACCCCCTGGCCCTCGCTTGACGTTGAGAGCGCGCCACACTAATCCCACTTTCTGACTCTGTAGCTCCGCCTCCACGGATTGCTGCCCTAATCTTTGGCTAAACCCGCATGTGAAGTTCACATCTGCTTGCGGCTGTGCGAGGCCATCATGTCGATAATAGAATAAGTCTCTGGGAAGACTCCGGAAAAGTGCAAAACTAGATTATTTCATAGTAGTGGTGAGGCCCGAGAGGTGAGGAATTTACATTCGGCGGCACGTGCTGCAATACCACACCGGATCCAGCAGAGGGAGATGCGGTGAAAAAAGTCTGTTTTGCTTTTTTTCCAAAAAAGCCCTATTTATACTTTTCTACTTTCACCATTCTTTTCAAATCTTGATTGGCAACACTGAATTGGCCCTAGTGTGTGGATGGGAGTGTGAATGTTGTCTGTCTATCTGTGTTGGCCCTGCGATGAAGTGGCGACTTGTCCAGGGTGTACACCGCCTTCCGCCCGATTGTAGCTGAGATTGGCTCCAGCACCCCCCGCGACCCCGAAGGGAATAAGCGGTAGAAAATGGATGGATGGAAGTGGGCAAGAAGAAGCAGATAGTAATGATTTGTCAATAAAAGGCATGTGCTGCAATACCACCTCTAATCCAACAGAGGGAGCTGTGGTGAAAAATAGTCTGTTTAAATTTTTTCAAAAAGCCATTTTTATACACTAGTACTTTTCAACTTTGACTATCCTTTTGAAGTCTTAAGTAGACAAAAAGAAACCGATAGTGTTGATTGGATATTAGGAGCAAGCGCTGCAATGCCACTGCCCTTCCAGCATGTGTGCTGTGGTGAAAAAGTCTCTTTTCATTTAAAAAAAACAAAAACATACATATTTATGTAATATAACTTTGATCATTATTTTTAAGTCCTATGTGGACATATAAAAACAGATACTGACGTTTTGATATTTGAAGGCAAGTGCTGTAATACCACCCCTGATCCAGCAGAGGGAGCTGTGATGAAAAAGGCTGTTTATTTATTTTTCTCAAGGGGGGAGCTGTGGTGAGAAAACTCTGCTTTTATTTGTGTGCTTTTTCATCACTAGTAATTTAACTTTGATCATAATGTTTTCAGTCTTAAGCGGACAAATAAAAACAGATAGTAATGATTTGATAATTGAAGGCACGTGCCGCAATACCAACACTAATCCAGCAAAGGGAACTCAGGTGAAAAAATTCGGTTGACCTTCTTTTTCTTAAAAAAACGCCATATTTAAACATTAGTACTTTTGACCGTCCTTTTCAAGTCTTAGGTGGAATAAAAAAAGACAAAAATGATTTCATATTAGAAAAGATGCAATATCACCCTCAGCAAGGGGTCATGAAAAATGTAATTAAAAAAACAAGTATTTACAAACCCCAAAACCAGTGAAGTTGGCACGTTGTGTGAATCGTAAATAAAAACAGAATACAATGATTTGCAAATCCTTTTCAACCTATATTCAATTGAATAGACTGCAAAGACAAGATACTTAACATTCGAACTGGAAAACTTATTTTTTTGAAAATATTAGCTCATTTGGAATTTGATGCCTGAAACATGTTTCAAAAAAGCTGGCACAAGTAGCAAAAAAGACTGAGAAAGTTAAGGAATGCTAATCAAACACTTATTTGGAAAATCCCACAGGTGAACAGGCTAATTGGGAACGGGTGGGTGCCATGATTGGGTATAAAAGCAGTTTCCATGAAATGCTCAGTCATTCACAAACAAGGATGGGGTGAGGGTCACCACTTTGTGAACAAATGTGTGAGCAAATTGTCGAACAGTTTAAGAACAACATTTCTCAACGAGCTATTGCAAGGAATTTAGGGATTTCACAATCTAAGATCTGTAATATCATTAAAAATGTTCAGAGACTCTGGAGAAATCACTGCACGTAAGCGATGATATTACGGACCTTCGATCACTCAGGCGGTACTGCATCAAAAACCGACATCGGTGTGTAAAGGATATCACCACGTGGGCTCAGGAACACTTCAGAAAACCACTGTCAGTAACTACAGTTTGTCGCTACATCTGTAAGTGCAAGTTAAAACTCTACTATGCAAAGCGAAAGCCATTTATCAACAACACCCAGAAACGATGCCGGCTTCGCTGGGCCCGAGCTCATGTAAGATGGACTGATGCAAAGTGTAATAGTGTTCTGTGGTCTGACGAGTCCACATTTCAATTTTTTTGGGGGGAAACTGTGGACGTCGTGTCCTCCGGAACAAAGAGGAAAAGAACCATCCGGATTGTTATAGGCGCAAAGTTCAAAAGCCAGCATCTGTGATGGTATGGGGGTGTATTAGTGCCCAAGGCATGGGTAACTTACACATCTGTGAAGGCACCATTAATGCTGAAAGGTACATACAGGTTTTGGAGCAACATATGTTACCATCCAAGCAACTTTATCATGGACGCCCCTGCTTATTTCAGCAAGACAATGCCAAGCCACGTGTTACAACAGCGTAGCTTCATAGTAAAAGAGTGGCCTGCCTGTAGTCCAGGCCTGTCTCCCATTGGAAATGTGTGGTGCATTATGAAGCCTAAAATACCACAACGGAGACCCCCGGACTGTTGAACAACTTAAGCTGTACATCAAGCAAGAATGGGAAAGAATTCCACCTGAAAAGCTTGAAAAATTGGTCTCCTCAGTTCCCAAACAATTATTGAGTGTTGTTAAAAGGAAAGGCCATGTAACACAGTGGTAAAAATGCCCCTGTGACAACTTTTTTGCAATGTGTTGCTGCCATTAAATTCTAAGTTAATGATTATTTGCAAAAAAAAATTTTTTTCAGTTCGAATATTAAACATCTTGTCTTTGCAGTCCATTCAATTGAATAAAAGTTGAAAACAATTTGCAAATCATTGTATTCTGTTTTTATGTAACATTTACACAACTACCAACTTCACTGGTTTTGGGTTTTGTAGAAAAGATGCAATACCACCCTCAAAAAACAAGTATTTGGTATTCAATCAATAGTAGAGGCTAAGTGACTTCTCCTCAAAGTGCCGCTTCCTTTTTTTTGCCGACTTTCCTCGTCCATTCTCTGTGGTGTGAACCATCTCCAATGAAACAGAGGCGACTAATCTGCCTGGCAACAAGCTGGCAAGCAAGTATCATCACCGGGAATAATAATCCCAGCCATTCTTGCTGATCCGTGTTGTTGTGAATGTTAGTTCGCTAAAATATGAAATAAATACACAGCATCTCACTGTAAATGTGTGCACTGCAGTTTTCCAGGTAATTCATACTATTTATTTTAAATAAATAAAAAAGCAATATCTAATACTACATTATAGGCAGCAGATGTGAAGTACATGAAGGCCAACAACATGAAGGATTAATCCCAAAGAGTTTAAGATGGCTGCAATCAACCCAAGCTTGGGTGCATGCATGCATGGATACATGGATGCATGAATGGATGGTTGCATGGATGGATTGATAGTTAGATGGATTATGTACGACTTAGTTTTTTGCACGTGCCGACGCGAAAACATGCACGTGATGTGCAGCCGAGGAGGTCAACAGCTGCATGTGCACGATGAAGCCTCCCACGGTGCAATCACTGACATGCTGCTTTTTGCTTTGCCAGTTTAAATCAATGCCATTGCAATCAGTAATGATAATAATAACAACAATGCACATGTCCTTTTGTTTTGGAACTACTAGTTCCCAGTACTTCCACTGACCCTTCTTCATTCCACAGCAAGGCAGGATAAATATTGAGTTTGTTGTGGCTTTATGCATGAACAAATATAGTATATTTATGCAGGCAGCGGCATTGTATGTGTACTATGGATCAATAAATACTTAATCTCGGTTCATTTTGTGCTCTTTGATTTTTTTTAGTTTCTTATTCAACACAAAATTAACCATAAAATGTCACAAGGAATGCTCGAGAAGTCATTCTGTACTCTATTAATTTAGTTTTTACATATATGAAAAATGACGTATAATCAATGAAAAGAAAATACAAATACTGTACATACAAATTATTAGGGGTTTTTTTCTGCTTTGGGAATGTAACTTTTAATTTAAAATAAAGGTTGAAAACAATTTAATGATACATTATTTAATTATGCCTAGTATCATGGAAAAAATAGAAATGACTAGTTTTAGTGGTTATTTTCTGCTCAGTGAATTTTATTTAAAATATTTAATCAAAATTATGAAGGTGTACTTTTGTGTTGTGATTTTATTTAATCAAAAAAAAGCTATATTAAATTTTGTTTAAAAATATTGATAATTACTTTTGTGGTCTGTGAATAAATACTGTATTTTTAAATAAAGTATTTTTAATATTGTGTTTTTATTGCCAAATACTCAATGAAAAAAATACATACAAATTATTAGCAGTTATTCTTTGCTGTGTGAATGTAATTTTATTTCAAAATAATAACGATAAATACATTAGAAATTATAAAAGTAATTTTTTGCTCTTGGATTTTTTTGTTTTGCTTTTCAGTGACAAATATGAAAAAAAATACATAAAACCTTTTTAGGCGTTATATTGTGCTCCGGAATGTAAATTCTATTCTACAAAATGTTTAATGAATTTTTGTGCTCTGGTAATTATTGTCTTTTTTATTGAAAAGAATTCAAGGAAGAAATAAAATAAAATATATAAAGGGGTCATTTTGTGCCGAGTGATTTTTGTTTTTTATTCCATAAAATTGTATTAAAAAATGATTGAGAAGTCAATTTGTGCTCTGTGTATGTATATATTTTTTTCAAACATATTTAATAAAATTAAATGAAAATAAATTATGAAGCATCCCTTTACTGATTGTGTGTTTTTTTTTAAGTTATTAATATTATTTTTTACAAATCAACAGTGAAAAAAAATACAAATACACTTAAATTATTATCAGTTATGTTTTCGCTTTGTGAATGTAATTTATCTTTTAAATATTGTTTTTTTAAATGATTGAGGACTCTTTTTGTGCTCTGGGAATTTTATTAGTGAAAAAAAAATCTATAAAAAAACTACATACGTATTATTATACACATTATATTACATAAATTATTATAAATTATTTTGTGCTCTGTGAATGTATTTTTTGTTGTAAAATAAATGTTTATCTTGTGTTTAAATTTTTAAGGGGTCATTCTGTGCTCTGTGATGTTTTTTGTTTTTTGGGACATCTCCGCTCGGGATGGTGTCCTGCTGGCCCCACTATGGACTGGACTCCCACTATTATGTTGGATCCACTATGGACTGGACTTTCACAATATTATGTCAGACCCACTCGACTTCCATTGCTTTCGGTCTCCCCTAGAGGGGGGGGGGTACCCACATATGTGGTCCACTCCAAGGTTTCTCATAGTCATTCACATCGACGTCCCACTGGGGTGAGTTTTTCCTTGCCCTTATGTGGGCTCTGTACCGAGGATGTCGTTGTGGCTTGTGCAGCCCTTTGAGACACTTGTGATTTAGGGCTATATACGTAAACAAACATTGATTGATTGATTGATTCACAAGAATTCCAGGAAAAATATTAACTAAAAAAACTACAAAGGGGCAATTTTGTGCTGTGTAATTTTTGGTGTTGTTATTATATTAACAAAAAAATAATTGGAAAAAAATAATGAATTTAATGGCAGTGATATTTTGTGCTTTGTGGTTGTGTTTACTTAATAAATTTAAAAAAAAAGAAAAAATATGCCTTGGGAGGTAGTAGAGTGTATTATCTCTCGCTCGCTCATTCTCTCTCTCTCTCTCTCTCTCTCTCTCTCTCTCTCTCTCTCTCTCTCTCTCTCTCTCGCTCTCTCTCTCTCTCTCTCTCTCTCCCAGTGTGTGTGTGTGTGTGTGTGATGCTGCAGCTTCCCTCCAGTGCGAGTCGACTCCAGTAAACAGCAGTCATGGCGACAGTGCTCCAACAGCCGCTCAGTCTGGATCGAGGTAAAGGCACATTTCTTGCTATTCTCACCTTTTTATAGCACAATCCATCGCAGTTTCATGCAAATCTCACGTCGTCAGACGGGACTGCACATGATGATGATGAAGAAGAAGAAGAAGAAGAAACGTCATTCATGTGTGTGCCGATAGACCGTGCACGGCGTTGCGTTCACGTCCTGCATCGTTTTTAATATCAGTACTCATCCTAATGATTATTATGCAAAAAAAATAAACCGCGTTCACTGCAATCCACATGCAGGTCATGGGAGGCAACTTTCATATTCCACCATGGCTGCAGCCATTCTAGTACTATTCCTACAATATTGTTATGTCTGCTTCAGCCTATGTCGGTTTAAAGTGTGACAGGGTGCAAACATTAGAGTTGCAAACTACAACCGCAAACCCAAAACATGTGGTCCATTTAAAATCAGTTATGATAATTGGTGATTTTTATTGTCACACATTTCAACGTGAAACTGCGTCCACGTGGCGTGCATGCTCAAATATGATGTTGGCCATAAGCTCACAGAAAAGAGATATATTCCCTGCACCAAACGCGGACAGTATCAGTCATCTGAGATATAGTTATAAATACATTTATGACCACAAGCTGACACCGGAAAATCGTCGCATCGCCTTCGCCTCCAGGAAAAAGGCGGGAAAAAAAATGTGTTTTTTCCTCATATGACACATGCAGAGGTAAAACAGACAGCAACTAGCAGAGCGTGTGCACTGATTCATCCAGACCTAACAAGTCAGCAACCTAAACGGGTTGTTGTCGACATCAGAACAGGACGCGAACAGGATGACTTGGTGCAATGTGAACGGAGTGAGGTTCCGACATGCTAGCAGGCAGTGTGATAGCGTTTATAATATCCATCCATCCATCCATCCACCCATTCTCTACCGCGTGTCCCTCTCGGGGTCACGGGGGGCTGGAGCCTTATCCAGGGTACATCCTGGACAAGTCGCCACCTCATCGCAGGGCCCGTTTATAATACATGCGGATAAAAACAGGCAGCAGCAAGCAGAGGGCGGTGTTGAGTCAGACCTGACTAAGCAGCAGCCTAAACGGGCTGTGGTATGCATCAAAACAGAAATTAACGGGAAGCTTTGTCGCAGAGTGAGGTTCCAACTGGTCAGCAGCTTTTGTTTGTCCGAAAATGGCCGATTTTAAAGACCGTGTGAATAAAGCCTCGTAAACCAGCAGAGGACGTAATCGAGTCAGGTATAACTCGTTAGCTGCCTAAAGGGGCTGTTGTGGACATCAAAACCAGCAATTAACGGCACGATTCGGTGCAGAGGGAGGTTCCAACTTGTCAGTGGCCTTTGTTACCTGACAAGAAAAACAGTTTTCAACAAGCAGGGTAGATCTAAAACTGGCAGCCACCAACAGATAGGCATAATGATTAGTTAGCAGCCTAAACGGGCTGTTCTTTTAGTTAGCCTTTATTCGTCTTTAAAAACAAAACGTTTTAACAGGCAGTGTGATCAGAGCCCATGATGCATTCAGATATGAAAGCCAGACCTGAGTCAGGCCTAACAAATTACCCGCCTAAACAGGCTGGTGTCAACAACAAAAAAACAGGCAGTAAACAGGAGTGAGGCTCCAACTAGTTAGAAGCCTCCGTTACCAGTTTAACAACAGGCAGTGACACAAGGTTTATGATACACGCAGATCTAAAACTGGCAGCAGAAGGCGTATTTGATTCAGCCCTGACTAGTTAGCAGCCTAAACGGGCTCTCAGTTAGCAGCCTTCATCCGTCATAAAAAAAAAAGTTTTGTAGGCATTGTGACCAGAACCTCATCATGATGCATTCAGATACAAAACCAGCAGCGGGGCATCATTGAGTTAGGCCAAACAAGTTACCTGCCTAAACGGGCTGTGGTGCAGACGTCAAAATGAGAAATAAACTGGAAGATTCGGTACAAAATGAAGTTCCAACTTGTCAGTGGCCTTTGTTACCTGAAAAAATTAGTTACATCTACTTGAGTAACTTTTGGGATAAATTGTACTTCTAAGAGTAGTTTTAATGCAACATGCTTTTACTTTTACTTGAGTATATTTATAGAGAAGAAACGCTACTTTTACTCCGCTACTTTTATCTACATTCAGCTCGCTACTCGCTACTAATTTTTATCGATCTGTTAATGCACGCTTTGTTTGTTTTGGTCTGTCAGACAGACCTTCATAGTGCCTGCGTTTCAACAAATACAGTCACTGGTGACGTTCACTCCGTTCCACCAATCAGATGCAGTCACTGGTGACGTTGGACCAATCAAACAGAGCCAGGCGGTCACATGACCTGACTTAAACAAGTTGAAAAACTTATTGGGGTGTTACCATTTAGTGGTCAATTGTACGGAATGTGTACTGTACTGTGCAATCTACTAATACAAGTTCCAATCAATCAATCAAAAGTGTGAAGGAAAAAAGACAATTTTTTATTTCAACGTACACCCCGTCAAAAGCCTAAAGACTGACTGCACAGTTCCTGTCTTCACAATAAAAGTGCCGCTCCATCGCGCCTGCGCTTTCAAAATAAGAGTCTCCGAAAGCCTGCGCAAACAAGCTAGCAAGCTACGGAGTTTGCCGCCAATGTATTTCTTGTAAAGTGTATAAAAACGAATATGGAAGCTGGACATATAAGATGCCAAAAACCAACCACTTTCATGTGGTATTAGACAGAAAGGAGGAACTTTTTTTCTCCTCCATTTGAAAACGTGGACGTTTGTCATCACTACTGTCTGATTACAATCAATGCAAGTCATCAGAATCAGGTAATACACCAACTTATATTCTTGTCTTCATGAAAGAAAGGAATCTATATGTGTTAAACATGCATGTATATTCATTAAAACACTATTAACATGTAAACAAAAACGGCAAAAAAAATAAATATAAATTATATACTGTATATATCAATGTATGTATATATATATATATATATATATATATATATATATATATATATATATGTGTGTGTATATATATATATATGTATATATGTGTGTGTGTGTATGTATATATATATATATATATATATATATATATATATATATATATATATATATATATATATATATATATATATATATATATATATATATGATGTGTGTGTGTATGTTACTCATCAGTTACTCAGTACTTGAGTAGTTTTTTTACAACATACTTTTTACTTTTACTCAAGTAAATATTTGGGTGACTACTCCTTACTTTTACTTGAGTAATAAATCTCTAAAGTAACAGTACTCTTACTTGAGTACAATTTCTGGCTACTCTACCCACCTCTGGTAACAGGCAAGGTTTATGATACTTGCAGATCTAAAACTGGCAGCCACCAGCAGAGAGCGTAATTGACAAAAATCTGACTAATTAGCAGCCTAAACGGGCAGTTAGTTAGTTAGCAGCTTTCATTCGTCATAAAAAAAAAATAATGTTTTGCTGGCAGTGTGACCAGAGCCTCATCATGTTGAAAGATACGAAACCAACAGAGGGCATCATTGAGTCAGGCCTAACAAGTTACCTGTCTAAACGGGCTGTTGTACATATCGAAATTGGCAATACAAGGGAAGATTCGGCGCAGAGTGGGGTTCCAACTTATCAGTGGCCTTTGTTACAAGGGAAAAAAGTTTTTAACAACAGGGAACCTTTATGATACTTGCAGATCTAAAGGGGGCGTAATTAACTCAAATCTGACTAATTAGCAGCCTAAATGGGCTGTATTTTGTTAGCAGCCTTCATTTGTCATAAAACAGTTGTTTTTACAGGCAGTGAGACCAAAGCCTCATCACGATGCATTCAGATACGAAACCAGCAGAGGGCATCATTGAGTCAGGCCTAACAAGATACCTGCCTAAACGGGCTGTCGTAGAAAAATCAAACCGGAAATAAACAGGAAGATTCGGAGCATAGTGAGGTTCCAACTTGTCAGTAGCATGCTCTACCTGGAAAAAAAAACAGTTTTTAACAACAGGCAGCTTGACAACATTTATGATACTTGCAGATCCGAAACTGGCAGCCACCAGCAGAGGGCGTAATGATTCAAATCTGACTAGTTCGCAGCCTAAACGGGCTGTTAGTTGGTTAGCAGCCTTCATTTGACACAAAAAAACTGTTTTTACAAGCAGTTTGACCAGAGCCTCATCACGATGCATTCAGATACGAAACCAGCAGAGGGCATCATTGAGTCAGGCCTAACAAGATACCTGCCTAAACGGGCTGTCGTAGAAAAATCAAACCGGAAATAAACAGGAAGATTCGGAGCATAGTGAGGTTCCAACTTGTCAGTAGCATGCTCTATCTAAAAAAAACTGTTTTTAACAACAGGCAGTGTGACAAAGTTTATGATACTTGCAGATCTAAAACTGGCAGCCACCAGCAGAAGGCGTAATGATTCAAATCTGACTAGTTCACAGCCTAAAAGGGCTGTTAGTTAGTTATCAGCCTTCATTTAGCACAAAAAAGCTGTTTTTACAAGCAGTTTGACCCATACTTGCCAACCTTGAGACCTCTGAATTCGGGAGATGGGGGTATTTCTTATATATATAATAATTTCTTATATATATATATAATAATAATCCGTTCATGAAAGAGTATAAACGTTCGGGCACCATGTTCAATGGCGAAGTCTGATCTACAAAATGTGCAGGCAGCATACTCCTTCCCCTTCGAGCTGTCCTGGATGAACTGAAATTATTTTTTCCAATCATTTTGGAACTTGCAAGCGTACTTCTTCTTCTTACTCGTCGTCGCCATGACTGTCTCTTCTGCGTTCTTCTGCTTCGTCTCTCTGTTATGTTTTTGGACATTACTACTTGCCGTAGTTTTGAAGCAATGCATGATGGGAATCCGGATGTTGTGTGTCAGTGTATTAACGTGCCGGCTGGAATAAACACATGCTGAGAGATAGCTCCGTGCCTGCCTACTTTATGGGTTATAGATAAACCTATGGATAACGGAGACATATATAATAGTCTCCTTTTCAGGTGAGAGAGGACGTTAAAGGCAGTGCCTTTAAGGCACGCCCCCAATATTGTTGTCCAGGTGGAAATTGGGAGAAATTCGGGAGAGTGGTTGTCCCGGGAGATTTTCGGGAGGGGCACTGAAATTCGGGAGTCTCCAGGGAAATTCGGGAGGGTTGGCATGTATGGTTTGACCAGAGCCTTATCACGATGCATGCATATATGAAACCAGCAGAGGGTGCCATTGAGTCAGGCTCTACAAGTTACCTGCCTAAACGGGCTGTTGTAGACAAAAAAACAGGAAGTGAACGGTAGTGAATGCGTTTTATCATTAATACCGTTTATCGTCAAATCCCAACTCTGTAAAAAGAAGGACCCTAAAATTTTAAAGCGAAAAACTGGCAACTCACTCGTAAGAATTTTACTGTAATAACAGTCGTGCTATGTAAAAACAAGGACCATAGATCTGGCAGTTTAGTCCTCAACATTTTACCGAAATAATAATAATGGTACCGTTTTTCAGTTTATATTAATTTGGTGTAAAAAAAAACACCAAATAATGGCATTCAGTCAGAATTTTACCGTAAAATTTCCATATTTCTTATTACAGTGACAGTCCTAAAATAATCCTTCAACATCTGTTCCCCGGGAAAAAGGCTGTAGGTATGCTGACACGGCTTGTTGTAGACACTCAGCACCAAGGGTTGGAATTGGGGGTTAAATCACCAAAAATGATTTACGGGCGCGGTCACTGCTGCTACTCAGTGCTCCCCTCACCTCCCAGGGGGTGATCAAGGGTGATGGGTCAAATGCAGAGTATAATTTCACCACACATAGTGTGTGTGTGTGTGACAATCATTGGTACTTTAACTTTAACTTTAACTTCAGGAATTAAACATGAAGCTTTGGTGCAATGTGAATGGAGTGAGGTTCCCCAGGTTGGTAAAGTTAGTACAGCTTCTTTCCATGTTGCTAATATTAAATTAGTTGCACGCTATTTCTATTCAGCGTATTGGACGCAGAGATGTTTTGGGGTTTTTTTTCAAGGTTTGAGTCTGGGGGTCCTTAGGCATTGGTTTGCATGTCTTCATCTGGGAGTGTCATTAAGGAAGAAATTGAAAACTTTCCATGGAATGTTGGGTCAGGTCAGGACAAACACGCCTCTTCCTGTTCCTGTTTGAGGAAATGATTGTGATGAACCAGCACCAGAACCCTCTCTGTTCCTTCCTGCCTGTCACATGTCTCGCAGTGGTCATTTCGTGAGCGCTATCCCCTGCAGCCACGTCGTGTTTTTATTTATTTCTGTCACGGTGCATTCAATGCCTGGTCCCGCAGTGCATTTGATGACCTACTTGAGCACAATAGCGCCGAGCGGAGTGCATCCCGAGCTGGGAATCTGTGCAGTTGACTGGAGAGCCACCCTGGGATGTTGACACAATCCATCACATAAGCGGCCGCCGCATTCGCGTTGTTTTCACACCGCCTGGTCTATAGTTTTTTTGGTTATCTATCTGAGCCTCGCGGCGCGAACGAGAGGCCTGGCGGGCAGCCGCCAGCCGTCTTCATTACCGCAGAGTTATGGAGCTCGGTGTCAACAAGGGACACTTATTACCAGGCGCTATGCTTTGGAGCACAATTACGCTGTCATGTAAGCACCGTTTTTGTGTGTCGTTTGGCAATGCTGAAAACACAGATGCTACCGAACAACGCTTGCACTAATTTATCTCAAACAAAACATGTTTGACTTTAAAATCAGGTTAGCTAAAACTGCAGTCAATGAGGTACTATCCAGTGGTTCTTAAAGGGGAACATTATCCATACTTGCCAACCTTGAGACCTCCAATTTCGGGAGGTGGGGGTGGGGGGTGGGGAGGGGGCGTGGTTAAGATAGATATATATATATATATATATATATATATATATATATATATATATATAAGAAATACTTGACTTTCAGTGAATTCTAGCTATATATATATATATATATATATATATATATATATATATATATATATATATATATATATATATATATAAATAAAATAAATACTTGAATTTCAGTGTTCATTTACAAACTACAACCCACAAACACTTTAGAGTTAGGCTCCACCATCAGAATGTGTACTTAAACTTATAAAGATCACATGGATATTATTTAGTGAGTTGATTCACCAAAACTAACCTGTTATACAGGAGGAAAAAGCACACAGGACGTTTCAATTGTTCACAGACTGGTCGCGCTCATCAGAATGACAAGACACTTCCGGTGTGCAAGTGATAGTATTAAATTGGGAAGAAACGCCCTACTGCCCCCTACTGACCAATGTGAATACTGATAAATGTGTAATGACAGCTCCAAAAACGAATTCAAACCACAAAATAAAATAAATATATCAACACAAAAATGTGACACATTATAGGTGGGTCACATATGCATGTACAGTAGATGGCAGTATTGTCCTGTTTAAAAGTGTCACAACATTGCTGTTTACGGCAGACGAACTGCTTTACGGTAGACACTGTTGTTGTGTGTTGTCAACACGTCACTCAGGTCCGCCTGAATTTCGGGAGTTTTTCGGGAGAAAATTTGTCCCGGGAGGTTTTCGGGAGAGGCGCTGAATTTCGGGAGTCTCCCGGAAAATCCGGGAGGGTTGGCAAGTATGCATTATCACAATTTCAGAAGGGTTAAAACCATTAAAAATCAGTTCCCAGTGGCTTATTTTATTTTTCGAAGTTTTTTTCAAAATTTTACCCATCACGCAATATCCCTAAAAAAAGCTTCAACGTGCCTGATTTTAACCATCGTTATATACACCCGTCCATTTTCCTGTGACGTCACACAGTGATGCCAATACAAACAAACATGGCGGTTAGAACAGCAAGGTATAGCGACATTAGCTCGGGTTCAGACTCGGATTTCAGCGGCTTAAGCGATTCAACAGATTACGCATGTATTGAAACGGATGGTTGTAGTGTGGAGGCAGGTAGCGAAAACGAAATTGAAGAAGAAACTGAAGCTATTGAGCCATATCGGTTTGAACCGTATGCAAGCGAAACCGACGAAAACGACACGACAGCCAGTGACACGGGAGAAAGCGAGGACGAATTCGGCGATCGCCTTTTAACCAACGATTGGTATGTGTTTGTTTGGCATTAAAGGAAACTAACAACTATGAACTAGGTTTATAGCATATGAAATACATTTGGCAACAACATGCACTTTGAGAGTGCAGACAGCCCAATTCAGGCGCGCTAAGAACATATATTTTTTCCACGATTTCAGCACTCAGGTTAACCATACCTAAATAGACACAAAATACTGCATTACACAAGACTCGAATGATTAAAAAAAAAATGTTTTTAAGCTAAATTATTGGTAAACACAGTTTATGTATAATAATTTACGTAAAACCGCGAGTAATGAATAAAGTTTTCATCAATTAATATATTCTGTAGACATACCCTCATCCGCTCTCTTTTCCTGAAAGCTGATCTGTCCAGTTTTGGAGTTGATGTCAGCAGGCCAGGGAAGCTAGGGTCGATATTCTTCTCTTGATCATCTTCGGTTCATTCTTGCCATCTCTGTCATAGCATAGCTTTTGTCGGTAAAGTGTGCGGAACAAACGACTGACCATTTCCTCGGCTTTCCCCACACCCTCGTATTTTGAACAAATTTCGTCCAATTTCTTGCCACTGGCAGACCGGGGTGGTGGTTCCTCTCTTTAAGAAGGGGAACCGGAGGGTGTGTTCCAACTATCGTGGGATCACACTCCTCAGCCTTCCCGGTAAGGTCTATTCAGGTGTACTGGAGAGGAGGCTACGCCGGATAGTCGGACCTCGGATTCAGGAGGAACAGTGTGGTTTTCGTCCTGGTCGTGGAACTGTGGACCAGCTCTATACTCTCGGCAGGGTCCTTGAGGGTGCATGGGAGTTTGCCCAACCAGTCTACATGTGCTTTGTGGACTTGGAGAAGGCATTCGACCGTGTACCCCGGGAAGTACTGTGGGGAGTGCTCAGAGAGTATGGGGTAACGGACTGTCTTATTGTGGCAGTTCGCTCCCTGTATGATCAGTGTCAGAGCTTGGTCCGCATTGCCGGCAGTAAGTCGGACACGTTTCCAGTGAGGGTTGGACTCCGCCAAGGCTGCCCTTTGTCACCGATTCTGTTCATAACCTTTATGGACAGAATTTCTAGGCGCAGTCAGGGCGTTGAGGGTATCTGGTTTGGTGGCTGCAGGATTAGGTCTCTGCTATTTGCAGATGATGTGGTCCTGATGGCTTCCTCCGGCCAAGATCTTCAGCTCTCACTGGATTGGTTCGCAGCCGAGTGTGAAGCGACTGGGATGGGAATCAGCACCTCCAAGTCCGAGTCCATGGTTCTCTCCCGGAAAAGGGTGGAGTGCCATCTCCGGGTTGGGGAGGAGATCTTGCCCCAAGTGGAGGAGTTCAAGTACCTCGGAGTCTTGTTCACGAGTGGGGGAAGAGTGGATCGTGAGATCGACAGGCGGATCGGTGCGGCGTCTTCAGTAATGCGGACACTGTATCGATCCGTTGTAGTGAAGAAGGAGCTGAGCCGGAAGACAAAGCTCTCGATTTACCGGTCGATCTACGTTCCCATCCTCACCTATGGTCATGAGCTTTGGGTCATGACCGAAAGGACAAGATCACGGGTACAAGCGGCCGAAATGAGTTTCCTCCGCCGAGTGGCGGGGTTCTCCCTTAGAGATAGGGTGAGAAGCTCTGTCATTCGGGGGGAGCTCAAAGTAAAGCCGCTGCTCCTCCACATCGAGAGGAGCCAGATGAGGTGGTTCGGGCATCTGGTCAGGATGCCACCCGAACGCCTCCCTAGGAAGGTGTTTCGGGCACGTCCGACCGGTAGGAGGCCACGGGGAAGACCCAGGACACGCTGGGAAGACTATCTCTCCCGGCTGGCCTGGGAACGCCTCGGGATCCCCCGGGAGGAGCTGGACGAAGTGGCTGGGGAGAGGGAAGTCTGGGCTTCCCTGCTTAAGCTGCTGCCCCCGCGACCCGACCTCGGATAAGCGGAAGAAGATGGATGGATGGATTCTTGCCACTTTCGCATCTTTGGGCCACTGGTGCAACTTGAATCCGTCCCTGTTCGTGTTGTTACACCCTCCAACAACACACCGACGAAAGTGAGAAAATGGCGGATTGCTTCCCGATGTGACGTCACGTTGCGACGTCATCGCTCCGAGAGCGAATAACAGAAAGGCGTTTAATTCGCCAAAATTCACCCATTTAGAGTTCGGAAATCGGTTAAAAAAATATATGGTCTTTTTTCTGCAACATCAAGGTATATATTGACGCTTACATAGGTCTGGTGATAATGTTCCCCTTTAACCTGGGTTCGATAGAACCCTAGGGGTTCGGTGAGTCGGCCTCAGGGGTTCGGCGGACCCTGCGCCGCGGATGTCAAAACACACCTGACTCATTGTGTAAATAAAAACTTCTCCATATCAGCATATTATGGATACGGCAACAGCAGAAGTCACACTGATTTGCAGGTGTGTAAATTGTTGTGAGTTCATGCACTGTGTTGGTTTTGTTCTTTGAACAAGCTGATGTTCATGCACGGTTCATTTTGTGCACCGGTGAAAAAACATATAACTTTAGGGTTCGGTGAATGTGCATATGAAACTGGTGGGGTTCGGTACCTCCAACAAGGTTAAGAACCACTAAAAGCAGCGATAGGATTTGCATTTTTAAGTTAAGGCTTAAAATATCAAAATGACTCCAAAGGTGTCTGAAACTAGAGGTTCTGCGTTTTCCGGGGGCTAATCACAGGAGGGCGAGGTTTCTGCAGAAAAGAGCGTCGTCGTCAGTCTGCACGAAGGAGAGGGACATGTGCAGAAAAGTTAGAAGTTTGGAGTTTATTTTGAACATGTATAAAGTTTCAATATGATACATCACATATTGTACATATTTTAATTTTTTCCTTTCAACATGTCTGAAAAGGAGTAGGTAGAAGCAACACTTATTTAATTCTACCTTGTTTTTTTTTTACTTCCCAGCAATTACTAACACATTTGCCCACTTCCTGTTCTCAATTTGTACACAACTTACATCAAATCACTCTAAATACAACAGTTCTCTTCATAAATACTTAAGTCAGTTATGATTCACTTAATGGAATACATGCTATATCCTTTTCAATAGGTTCAAGACATTTATCATAAGTCTTCTTCTTTGTACTTTGTGAACACTTGCACTTTGAACAGTCTCTTAAACTGGATCATATCAGTACATTGTTTGACTTATTTTCTTAATCCATTCCATTATTTAATTCCACATACGGATATGCTAAAGGTCTTAAGTGTTGTACGTGCATACAAAAGTTTTAAGTAGAGATGTAAATGCTTTAAAATGTAATATCGGAAATTATCGGTATCGTTTTTTTTTTTTATTATCGGTATCAGTTTTTTTATTTTTTATTTTTTATTAAATCAACATAAAAAACACAAGATACACTTACAATTAGTACACCAACCCAAAAAACCCTCCCTCATTCACACTCATTCACAAAAAAGGGTTGTTTCTTTCTGTTATTAATATTCTGGTTCCTACATTATATATCAATATATATCAATACAGTCTGCAAGGGATACAGTCCGTAAGCACACATGATTGTGCCTGCTGCTGGTCCACTAATAGTACTAACCTTTAACAGTTAATTTTACTCATTTTCATTAATTACTAGTTTCTATGTAACTGTTTTTATATTGTTTTACTTTCGTTTTTATTCAAGAAAATGTTTTTAATTCATTTATCTTATTTTTTTTTTTTTTTTTTTTTTAAAGGACCTTATCTTCACCATACCTGGTTGTCCAAATTAGGCATAATAATGTGTTAATTCCACGACTGTATATATCAGTATCGGTTGATATCGGTATCGGTAATTAAGGGTTTGGTCAATATCGAAATATCGGATATCGCCAAAAAGACATTATCGGACATCCCTAGTTTTAAGTTAGATTGTTCTCTAAGGTTATATTTCTCCTCTTTTGTTAAGAAGAATTGTTGTACATTCTTAGGTAGCAGGTTATAGTTTGTTTTGTACATAATTTTATCTGTTTATAAATTTACCAAATCATTTTTTATTTTGGATTCAATAAATAAAGGGTTTGTATGTTTTCTATATCCAACATTATGTGCTATTCTAACTGACCTTTTTTGTAACACGGTTAGTGACTGAAGCGTCCTTTTTTTCCAGTTATTTCCCCATATTTCTGCACAATAACTCAGATATGATAACACTTGCCAGCAGAAGAGAATATGGAGTGATTTATGGTTAAGTACCGGTACATATTTTGCTTTTTTCATTATTGAAATATTTCTTTCCACCTTATGTTTCATATTTTTTGTATGAGATTCATTTTATCATCTATTATAATGTGATTTGTTTTACTCTTTTTCAAAATCTACTCCGTCTATTTGTATTTGTGTTTGACTTTCTCTTCTGCTGTTACCGAATAGCATTATTTTAGTTTTACTGAGATTCAAAGATAGTCTGTTCTAATTTTTTTCATTTCCCCTGTGATTTGTATTAGCTTCTTTGTCATACTTGCCAACCCTCCCGGATTTTCCGGGAGACTCCCGAAATTCAGCGCCTCTCCCGAAAACCTCTCGGGACAAATTTTCTCCCGAAATGCAGGCGCAGCTGGAGGCCACGCCCCCTCCAGCTCCATGCGGACCTGAGTGACGTGTCGACAGCCTGTTTTCACGTCCGCTTTCCCACAATATAAACAGCGTGCCTGCCCAATCACGTTATAACTGTAGAATGATCGAGGGCGAGTTCTTGGTTTCTTATGTGGTTTTATTGTTAGGCAGTTTCATTAACGTCCTCCCAGCGCGGTAACAACACACAACAACAGCAGTCACGTTGTCGTCTACCGTAAAGCAGTTCGTCTGCCGTAAACAGCAATGTTGTGACACTCTTAAACAGGACAATACTGCCATCTACTGTACATGCATATGTGACAATAACATCTAGGGCTTTTAGAGAGTGCAGTGCACAACTGCACACACAACAAGGAGACGAAGCAGAATGCATCATCAGAGAGGGTGTTCAGCATGGTTAGAAAAATAGTGACAGAGAATAGAACAAGGATGGACAATTCAACCCTTAACGCAACAATGAGTAGATGAGTGTTATGTGTGTTTATATGTGTAAATAAATGAACACTGAAATTCAAGTATTTCTCGTATTTATATATATATATATATATATATATATATATATATATATATATATATATATATATATATATATAGCTAGAATTCACTGAAAGTCAAGTATTTCTTATATATATATATATATACAGTATATATATATGAAATACTTGACTTGGTGAATTCTAGCTGTAAATATACTCCTCCCCTCTTAACCACGCCCCCAACCACGCCCCCCCCCCCCCCCCCCCCACCTCCCGAAATCGGAGGTTTCAAGGTTGGCAAGTATGTTCTGTGTGTTCTCTCCTGAACAAAACACAGTTGTGTCATCTGCAAATAAAGTCTTTTGTAACTTTACAAATGTCGTTGATGTAAAAATTTAACAATTTTGGTCCAAGTACTGATCCCTGAGGTACGCCGCAAGATATATTTAGCGCTGTTGACATGTTTGTTTGACAAGTGATATTTTAATGGCCTGTTGGGTGTTTTCTTTTTACTGTTTGTTTTGGTTTTTGCTATGTGTATATATGTCTGATATTTTTATTTCCGACAGACCAAATATGTACAATACTTTCTCCGTCGTTTGTCATTGCATCGCGATCGCCTCCTTTGTACAGCCATTTGTGCCTAATTGTGAGATTTTGCTCTTACCATCCAAAACGTGCTAAATCAAGATGCAAACAGTTTCAACGTGAAATTATTACATTTTAATCCCCTCTTTGCATATGTGGGTGTTAGACTCTACTCGCATTCCGTTGTCGAACAGTCAGAGATCGGGTCTTCTGGAAGATTTCAGAGGAGCTTAATGAAACAGGGTTACATGTAAATGTTACAGCGTTGGTCTCACTCCTGAAAAAGCATTGTCGATTGCGTTTGTAAGCACCACAGAAAAACTTCTGCAAAAAGGTGAACCTCGATGAAGAATTCTTCACTCTCTTACAGCAAAAGAGCCAATAAGTCCAATGGGTAAAATAGTTCATGGTCCAAAAATGTGGCTGGGGCCCAGTCCAAGGCTATAGATGAGGAGAATTTACCATTTTCAGCTATTAAAGACTTGGGGTTACATATTCGGAGACATTATTTTTTTCAAGGGATTAGAAATACCAAAACACACAAATGTATCCAAAACAATAGATAGTGATAGCAGTCAGGCCGCATGGGCTTCCCTGGTTACAACCTACTGTACACATAATCTTCTGCAGCTCGACTCCTTGCTTCATAGTTTCTCATCAGTCAGCACATTCCTCACCTTGATTTGTTACTGCGAGGCAGGACTGGTAATGGAGCATCGCGAGCGGCTCGATCAATTGGTTCCATGTCAACTCGCTGTGGAGCACATGAAGAGTCTATGGATTTAAAAAAAAAAAAATTGCTGTAATGTCACATGCAGTCTAAAATCAATTAACACGGGGGTCAGCAACCCACGGCTCTCGAGCCGCATGCAGCTCTTTAGTGCCGTCCTAGTGTCTCCCTGGAGCATTGTTAAAAAATGTCTGTGATCATGTTTTGTTCAGTTATGTTTTGCTTGGTTTTTGGACACTTTTTAGTTCCTGGTTTCACTCCCTTGCTTTGTCACCATTGCAACCATTAGTTTCACCTGGTTCACATCCTCATGTCACGCACCTGACTCACGTTTTCACATTTTGAGTCACGCACCTGCTTTCACTGATCATGTCACTGCTATTTAAGCCAGTCTGTTTCTGTTGTTCGTCCTGGTGACATTCTGTCAGTACGTGGACCTTGGAGTTTGTTTTACCGGAATGCAAAGGAAAGTTGGCGCGGGCAAGGCGTGAATGTGAGTACATATTTTATTTTAACACTATAACTACAAAAAACGGTAGTAGAGGTAGAAAGGATAGATAGATATGATAGCGGTCACGCCAAGCCATTGTTTCCTGCACGTTTTTCATGCCACAGTAAGTGTTTTTGTTTATTGTTCATAGTTAATTGCCTTTGTGCTAGTCTTTTGGTTTCATTAGTCAAGTTTGTTCTCGCCATTTTGCGCGCCTTTTGTTTGCTTCTTTTTTTGTAGTTGTAGTGTTAAAATAAAATATGTACTCACATTCACGCCTTGCCCGCAATTTATAAGTTTATAGTTTATAAGTGTTCAAAGCGTTGGAAAAAAGTATAGTCTTGAAAATATTATTTATTATAAGTACAAAATCCACTTTTTAAAAAAAACTATGCAACCATAAAGCTACTGATTTGTTCCCTCACCCTTTCCCGTAGCTTTCGAGTTAATTAAATAGTGTTGTTGGGTTTTATTTTAGTCTGTAGCGTGACCTCCTCACAGATGTTCTGCATTCTCCGCCAGATGTTGCCCGAGCCATCGAGCTGCTGGAGAAGCTGCAGGAGTCGGGCGACGTTCCGGGTCACAAGCTGCAGTCCCTGAAGAAAGTGCTGCAGAGCGAGTTCTGCACAGCGATCAGAGAGGTAAGGAGGGGACGCTGGCGTCACCGTGCACTTCATCTACTGAGAAGACAGTTGGATGACTCGTCTCCTGGTGGCGGCGGAGACTCGTCTCGACAAATCAGCCTCCTGGTCGGGGGAAAAAGAAAAGGAAGACGAGCAAACGGGCCGTGAAGGATGCCAAGTTTTGAGAGCGAGCTGATCTTGCTGATGATCTTCAATCACCATGATTGACCTTTTGCATTTAAAATCTGCCAGCATGGAAGAATAGCGTCCTCTCGTTTCCACATTGCAGTACAATGCAGTACAAGTTCACCTGCACCTTCACCTTTCTCGACCCGCTGCAGTAATTATGTCCATTAGTGGCAGTCATGCCTCACGTACCCTCCATGTTTACAATGTAGAACATTCACTACCAAGCTCCTCCGCCTTTATACGCTCTTTAATGCAGCATGGCTGACTGATTCACTGTGAAATCAATTTAAACGGCTTCATTTAAAAGAGGTTTTTCTTGGCATGCGGTGTAGCAAAGTGTCTTTAAAAGACGCTCTAACACAATGTGTCGTTACCCCTGTCAGGTGTACCAGTACATGCATGAAACCATCACCGTCAACGGCTGCCCAGAGTATCAAGCCAGAGCCACCGCCAAGGTAACAACACAACAAGGTTGCATTTATGTACAGTTTTCAAGAAACCAAACATTTTGCTGTGGAAACAAAAGATTAAATGTGGAAATATTTGTGCTACTAATACTGAAAAGTCTGCCATAAAAAAAAAAGTAATAATATTTAGTAAAATAAAATAATATAATGCAAAAATATTTGTTTAAAACATCTATGTTTAATAAATGATTTTTTACATTATTTAACATTGTTTTGTGTTTGTATATTTGTATGTGCTTTGGGTTAGATACATTTGGCCGGGAGCCGGGCTATATATATTTATATATGTATATGTATGTATGTATGTATGTATGTATGTATGTATGTATGTATGTGTATATGTATGTATATGTGTATGTATATATGTATGTATGTGTGTATATATGTGTATATGTGTATGTGTATATGTATGTATATATATATGTATATATATGTGTGTGTGTATTCGTTAGGTCAGGAAAAACACGGAGGCTGTTTCATCCCTACAAGCCTGTTTCGCAGGTTTCCCTGCTCTTCAGGGGAGTTTATTCTGAATAAAATAAACTCTATATTAGGGGTGTGGGAAAAAATCGATTCCAATTCGAATCGCAATTCTCACGTTGTGCGATTCAGAATCGATTCCCATTTTTAAAAAATCTATTTTTTTTGTTTATTTATTTTATTTTTTATTTTATTTTATTTTTTCCATTTTTTTTAAATTAATCAATCAAAAAACAACACACAGCAATACCATAACAATGCAATCCAATTCCAAAACCAAACCCGACCCAGCAACACTCAGAACTGCAATAAACAGAGCAATTGAGAGGAGACACAAACACGACACAGAACAAACCAAAAGTAGTGAGACAAAAATGAATATTATCAACAGTATCAATATTAGTTACAATTTCAACATAGCAGTGATTAAAAATTCCTCATTGACATTATCATTAGACATTTATAAAAAAATTTTAAAAAGAACAATAGTGTCACAGTGGCTTACACTTGCATCGCATCTTATAAGCTTGACAACACACTGTGTCTAATATTTTCACAAAGATAAAATAAGTCATATTTTTGGTTCATTTAATAGTTAAAACAAATTTACATTATTGCAATCAGTTGATAAAACATTGTCCTTTACAATTATAAAAGCTTTTTACAAAAATCTACTACTCTGCTTGCATGTCAGCAGACTGGGGTAGATCCTGCGGAAATCCTATGTATTGAATGAATTTTGAATCGGGAAAATTTCGTTTTTGAATCGAGAATCGCGTTGAATAAAAAAAAAATCGATATTGAATCGAATCGTGGGACACCCAAAGATTTGCAGCCCTAATGTATATACACATAGACACGGTCGCTTGCATATTTGAAAAAAGATATATATATATATATACAAACCCCGTTTCCATATGAGTTGGGAAATTGTGTTAGATGTAAATATGAACGGAATACAATGATTTGAAAAATCTTTTCAACCCATATTCAATTGAATGCACCACAAAGACAACATATTTGATGTTCAAACTCATAAACTTTATTTTTTTTTTGCAAATAATAATTAACTTAGAATTTCATGGCTGCAACACGTGCCAAAGTAGTTGGGAAAGGGCATGTTCACCACTGTGTTACATGGCCTTTCCTTTTAACAACACTCAGTAAACGCTTGGGAACTGAGGAGACACATTTTTCAAGCTTCTCAGGTGGAATTCTTTCCCATTCTTGCTTGATGTACAGCTTAAGTTGTTCAACAGTCCGGGGGTCTCCTTTGTGGTATTTTAGGCTTCATAATGCGCCACACATTTTCACTGGGAGACAGGTCTATTTATGGGGATTTGCAGTTATGATAGACAATTTTGTCTGAATTATAAATGTAAGACGTCAGCCGTATTCGAAGACAGTAATGTCTTTGTTTTTAAGATAGCAACATTTCGTATCTTCAGACCTAAATGAACTGAAGACATATAGGTTTTGCGTGACTTCTTTCGAGCGGAATCTTACATTCTGTGCGACTTTATTGGCTCATTTAACAGTAATGCACACAATGACGTAAAGTAGGCTTCGCGCACATCTTAAAATATCTCTTCCATCAGTCAGCTACCGACATGAAAGCGCTCAGTTTAAACATGTTCGTCCTTGGCTAATAGGCCTAACCTATTGTTGCTGTTGATATGCGAGTGTAACGTTAGCATTGTGGCTAACAGAGTGTTGCTAACGTTGTGTCCTCCCATCCCACATTGACGTATGTGATATATTTCCCATCGCAGAGTTAAAAGGCGACCTTCAACAATTTTTCTCAAGGTCCTTGGGCGAGACGAAACAATTCGGCAAACACACACATACAACACACACACACACATACAACACACATTGCTGGAGGCTTTTTTGTTTTACACAGTCTCGTCCTCGCCACGAAGGACGGTGCTCTTTTTCCGCGAGCCCTGAGAGGGCTGGCATTTGCAACCTGAGCACGGTTTCACACCTCTTTCATCATCGCTCTTGCTGCCCTACTGGACACTTTATTAGGGAAACGATCTAATGAAAACATAGTCTATTTGTTCTATTACCTGTTTAGTCTGTGTGTAGCGCTGCTCATGCCTACAGTATTCCATTTGTTGTTGCTGCTACAAGAACCTTCCATTCCCTGAGGCCACGTGCTAATGTAATTTAAAGGAATACAACAGAATACGGGATGTATAAAATACGTCTCTAATTGATTAAGTATCGACATGAATTGTATGTAATTCTTTATTTTACATGTATCATGTTCTAATTATAATTCCGTCCTTTTTAGGTCCGCCTTCTTTTTCAAGTTTACCTCCAAAATACACCCTGAAATAACTTAACAAAACTGTTACCACGTTGTGTGCAAATAATGGATATGCATTCAAGGAAAACATTTCAAAAACGTTCCTGGATGACATTCTGACAATATAACTGCATTTGTGTACAAATATCGCAGTATTTTCTTGAGCAAATTTCAAATATGCAAGCGAATGTGTCTATGTGTTAGATGTAAATATAAACGGAATACAATGATATGCAAATCATTTTCAACCCATATTCAATTGAATATGCTACAAAGACAACATATTTGATGTTCAAACTGATAAACGTTGTTTTTTTTTGTGCAAATAATCATTAACTTTAGAATTTGATGCCAGCAACACGTGACAAAGAAGTTGGGAAAGGTGGCAATAAATACTGATCAAGTTGAGGAATGCTCATCAAACACTTATTTGGAACATCCCACAGGTGAACAGGCAAATTGGGAACAGGTGGGTGCCATGATTGGGTATAAAAGTAGATTCCATGAAATGCTCAGTCATTCACAAACAAGGATGGGGCGAGGGTCACCACTTTGTCAACAAATGCGTGAGCAAATTGTGGAACAGTTTAAGAAAAACCTTTCTCAACCAGCTATTGCAAGGAATTTAGGGATTTCACCATCTACGCTCCGTAATATCATCAAAAGGTTCAGAGAATCTGGAGAAATCACTGCACATAAGCAGCTAAGCCCGTGACCTTCGATCCCTCAGGCTGTACTGCATCAACAAGCGACATCAGTGTGTAAAGGATATCACCACATGGGCTCAGGACCACTTCAGAAACCCACTGTCAGTAACTACAGTTGGTCACTACATCTGTAAGTGCAAGTTAAATCTCTCCTATGCAAGGCAAAAACCGTTTATCAACAACACCCAGAAACGCCATCGGTTTCGCTGGGCCTGAGCTAATCTAAGATGGACTGATACAAAGTGGAAAAGTGTTCTGTGGTCTGATGAGTCCACATTTCAAATTGTTTTTGGAAACTGTGGACGTCGTGTCCTCCGGACCAAAGAGGAAAAGAACTATCCGGATTGTTGTAGGCGCAAAGTTCAAAAGCCAGCATCTGTGATGGTATGAGGGTGTATTAGTGCCCAAGACATGGGTAACTTACACATCTGTGAAGGCGCCATTAAGGCTGAAAGGTACATACAGGTTTTGGAGCAACATATGTTGCCATCCAAGCAACGTTACCATGGACGCCCCTGCTTATTTCAGCAAGACAAAGCCAAGCCACGTGTAACATCAATGTGGCTTCATAGTAAAAGAGTGCGGGTACTAGACTGGCCTGCCTGTAGTCCAGACCTGTCTCCCAGTGAAAATGTGTGGCGCATTATGAAGCCTAAAATATCACAACGGAGACCCCCGGACTGTTGAACAACTTAAGCTGTACATCAAGCAAGAATGGGAAAGAATTCCACCTGAGAAGCTTAAAAAATGTGTCTCCTCAGTTCCCAAACGTTTACTGAGTGTTGTTAAAATGAAAGGCCATGTAACACAGTGGTGAACATGCCCTTTCCCAACTACTTTGGCACGTGTTGCTGCCATGAAATTCTAAGTTAATTATTATTTGCAAAAAAATAAAATAAAGTTTATGAGTTTGAACATCAAATATCTTGTATTTGTAGTGCATTCAATTGAATATGGGTTGAAAAGGATTTGCAAATTATTGTATTCCGTTTATATTTACATCTAACACAATTTCCCAACTCATATGGAAACGGGGTTTGTATATGTATACATATATACTGTATACACGTTAGGTCAGGAAAAATCACAGAGGCTATTTCCCTGCTCTTCAGGGGATTTTATATATATATATATATATATATATATATATATATATATATTCCGAGTGCGATGATGTCACGTTATTGATGGGAAAGATTTGTCTGAGTGACTAGGAGACACAGAGAGTGACAAGCAGTAGAAAATAAATTAGAAAGGACAGATTTAAAAAAAAAAAATGTTTTTTTATTTATTAAAAAAAAAAAAAATGTAATGTTTTAAACTTGGGACTTCCCACGGGCCGGATTTTGGACGCAGGTGGGGCGTAGTTTGGGGGCTCCTGGTCTATTTGGTGATATCAGCTGAGGAAGAAAAAAAATGTACAGCTCACACGTCTGTGACTGACTGACAGCTTTTTAAGATGTGTAGCGAAGCCTGCGAAAGTCTGTTTTTCCTTCATGACGTCATTAAAACTTTCAAAGTGAGGAAGATGACAGATTCTTGTCACATTTGGTGCCTATAAACTGGTTCTAGGGACACAAATTAATATTAGAAAATGATTAAAACATTACTTTTTAAGCGGCTAACCAGCGTCCTTCTCGTCCATGCAGGCCACGGTGGCCGCCTTCGCCGCCAGTGAGGGTCACTCTCACCCGCGGGTTGTGGAGCTTCCCAAGACGGAGGAAGGCCTGGGCTTCAACGTGATGGGCGGCAAGGAGCAAAACTCTCCCATCTACATCTCCCGCATCATCCCCGGCGGGGTGGCGGAGCGTCACGGCGGGCTCAAACGGGGCGACCAGCTGCTGTCCGTCAACGGGGTGGTACGTCCGCTACAGACCGCTTTTATGGGCTCCAAAGTGACGGTACGTCGTTGTTGTTCAGAGCGTGGAGGGCGAGCACCACGAGAAAGCGGTGGAGCTCCTGAAGGCGGCCAAGGACAGCGTCAAGCTGGTGGTCCGCTACACGCCGAAGGTGCTGGAGGAGATGGAGGCCCGCTTCGAGAAGCTGCGCACGGCCCGCCGGCGCCAGCAGCAGCAGCTTCTCATGCAGCAGCAGCAGCAGCAGCAGCAGCAGAACCTGTCCAGTCAGCAGAACCACATGTCGTAGGTGAGGCGCTTCACTACTTTCAGGGCGGCGGGGGCGGGGCCAGGGATGCCACTTCTTATACGCGCATTTGAAATGTTAATTAATGAAAGACGAGGTGCATTCACACTTGCCAACCTTGAGACCTCCGAATTCAGGAGATGGGGGGCGGTTTGGTGGTAGCGGGGGGTGTATATTGTAGCGTCCCGGAAGTGCTGCAAGAGGTTGTGGGTATTTGTTCTGTTGTGTTTATGTTGCGTTACGGTGCGGATGTTCTCCCGAAATGTGTTTGTCATTCTTGTTTGGTGTGGGTTCACAGTGTGGCGCATATTTGTAACAGTATTAAAGTTGTTTATACGGCCACCCTCAGTGTGACCTGTATGGCTGTGGTCAAGTATGCCTTGCATTCACTTGTGTGTGTGTTAAAGCCGCTTATATTATATGACTGGATCGGCACGCTGTTTGTATGGAGGAAAATCGGACGTGACGATAGGTTGTAGAGGACGCTAAAGGCAGTGCCTTAAAGTCACGCCCCCAATATTGTTTTCTGGGTGGAAATCGGGAGATATTCGGGAGAATGGTTGCCCCGGGAGATTTTTGGGAGGGGCACTGAAATTCGGGAGTGTCCTGGGAAAATCGTGAGGGTTGGCAAGTATGGGTGCATTCCGAACCCCTTCTTGCTCTGTCACTGAAAACAATATAGTGGCAAATTTCCCCCGACGTCCTCACTGTCCCTTGTGGCACGCAGCATTAGTTTAAGGCACAAGTGCCAAACTCAAGGCCTGGGGGCCAGATCTGGCCCGCGACATCATTTTATTCGGCCCGCAAACACCTGGAAATGATATGTGTCAAAGTATTTAATATTTTCTCTTTTTTTTTCATTTTGACAGAAAAAATATATTTACTGCTTGAAATTGCATGCCTTTTAAACTTTAATGCAGGGGTGTCAAACGTACGGCCTGAGGCCCGTTTCAGGCCCAAGAACAGGTTCTATCCGGCCCGCTGGATGAGTTTGCTAAGTATAAAAATTAACCTAAACATTTTTTATGAAAGAAACAGCTGTTCTAAATGTGTCCACTGGATGTCGCAATAGCAATTATTTGTATCTTTGTAGATTATGCCACATATGTACAAAATAAACCACATGATGTTAGTCCATCAGTCGAGGAAAATAATCAACCTACATAAATAACATACTGTAATTTGATTTTGATATTATTTTTTTTATCTGGACAAAGAAAGATAGAATACTATTAACCGCAACATGTAAGTGTAAAAAAAACCTCAACTACATTATGATCTGTACAATTTTAGAATGTGGTTTTATATATTCAAACAAAGAAAACAATCTGAAGTTGTCTTTATTTCTAAGTTATCGTGCCGTGATTTTACCAGTCCGGCCCACTTGGGAGTATCCATCCATCCATCCATTTCTACCGCTTGGCCCTTTTGGGGTTGCGGGGGGTGCTGGAGCCTATCATAGCTGCATTCGGGCGGAAGGCGGGGTACACCATGGACAAGTCGCCACCTCATCGCAGGGCCAACACAGATAGACCGAGAACATTCACACTCACATTCCAACACTAGGGCCAATTTAGTGTTGCCAATCAACCTATCCCCATGTGCATGTTTTTGAACAAATGGGAGTAGATTTTAAAAACAAATAAACCACATGATGTTAGTGCACCAGTTGAGGAAAATGATCAAACTACATAAATAACATGCTGTAATTTGATTTTGATATTATTTTTTTATCTTGATTGAAAATGAACACCAAATCAGAAACTATAAATAACGACAAAATAAGATAGAATACTATTAACCGCAACATGTAAGTGTAAAAAAAACCCAACAACATTATGATTTGTACATTTTCAGAATGTGCTTGTTCTATTTTTAAACAAAGAAAACAATCTGAAGTTGTCTTTATTTTTAAATTATCGTGCCATGATTTTTCTCCATGTGACCCCTGATCTAAAATGAGTTTGACAGCCCTGTATTAGATTAAAAGTGTAAAGGGGATTTTATGGGTGTTAATTCATGTTTAGAAGGCTCTCATAATGTTAAAAACCTCTTTTAGAAGATTGTTGACAGGATTTTGGTTCTGAAAATAAAACAAGAGTTTACTGTCTTGGGTTCATGGACAAAGATGTGTCAGGAAAATATAGACATGTAGGTTGTAATTATTACGGCCTGAGCAGCGCAACAAGCCCCGCAGAGGCTGTCTATCAGTCTTGTCTATCTGTGTTGTCCTTGTGATGAGGTGTACTTCGCCTTCCGCCCGAATGCAACTGGGATAGGCTCCAGCCATCCCCGTGACCCCGAGAGGAACAAGCGGTAGAAAATGGATAGATCGTTGTGGCTTGTGCAGCCCTTTGAGACACTTGTGATTTAGGGCTATATAAATAAACATTGATTGATTGATTGATGGATTGATGGAATTTGGTTCCTGACGCATTCTAACTGTTAGCATGCTAACGTTAGCATTTCTGTTTGGCTTATCAACACTAAGATCGCCCCCATACCAGTCATAACTACCCGATCTTTTTGAAAGTTTGGTGGTGGGTCAGGGCATCGCACTACATCATGCGTGGCCGCCAACTCGCGTGAACCCAGAGTTGCACGGAGGTGCTCGGGCTTGTTTTTCGCTTGCTTGCAGCTTTAATATTAAATTAGTTATATTGCACCAAAAAAATATTTTGGACATTTTTTTGCATGATTTTATTTTGTATCAACTAAAATTCAAGTTGGATTTAAAAAAGTGTAAAAATAATTTTACATTAACAAAAAAGTGTGAATTTGCTTCACGGTGGCAGAGGGGTTAGTGCGTCTGCCTCACAATACGAAGGACCTGAGTAGTCTTGGGTTCAATCGCAGGCTCGAGATCTTTCTGTGTGGAGTTTGCATGTTCTCCCCGTGACTGCGTGGGTTCCCTCCGGGTACTCCGGCTTCCTCCCACCTCCAAAGACATGCACCTGGGGATAGGTTGATTGGCAACACTAAATTGGCCCTAGTGTGTGAATGTGAGTATGAATGTTGTCTGTCTATCTATGTTGGCCCTGCGATGAGGTGGCGAGTTGTCCAGGGTGTACCCCGGCTCCCGCCCGATTGTAGCTGAGATAGGCTCCAGCGCCCCCCGTGACCCCAAAGGGAATAAGCGGTAGAAAATGGATGGATGGATGGAATTTGCTTTGGGCCTCAATTAAGCGGGGCTCAGTCCTGACTTTTCCATATGAAATATATATATATATATATATATATATATATATATATATATATATATATATATATATATATATATATATAAACTGTAAAGTTACACTTCATTCCGCACTCCATCCAGCTGTATAATCACTCGCCATACAGCAATAGATGACATTTGTCTATTATCTGACCGCTTCTATGTTAGCTACCTCTTTTTGTTTATAATCTATATTTTCTGCTGGATCTACACTTTATGTTATGCTGCCCTTTTTTTTTGCTGCAGCTGTTGCATATACTGTAATATTGTACATGATAATTGGGATTTGTTATATATACAGTATATATTATATAATAATATAATACAATATAATAATATCATATATTATATATATATATATATCATCTGGCCAGGATCTTCAGCTCTCACTGGATCGGTTCGCAGCTGAGTGTGAAGCGACTGGGATGAGAATCAGCACCTCCAAGTCCGAGTCCATGGTTCTCACCCGGAAAAGGGTGGAGTGCCATCTCCGGGTTGGGGAGGAGATCTTGCCCCAAGTGGAGGAGTTCAAGTACCTCGGAGTCTTGTTCACGAGTGATGGAAGAGTGGATCGTGAGATCGACAGGCGGATCGGTGCGGCGTCTTCAGTAATGCGGACGCTGTATCGATCCGTTGTGGTGAAGAAGGAACTGAGCCGGAAGGCAAAGCTCTCAATTTACTGGTCGATCTACGTTCCCATCCTCACCTATGGTCATGAGCTTTGGGTTATGACCGAAAGGACAAGATCACGGGTACAAGCGGCCGAAATGAGTTTCCTCCGCCGGGTGGCGGGGCTCTCCCTTAGAGATAGGGTGAGAAGCTCTGTCATCCGGGGGGAGCTCAAAGTAAAGCCGCTGCTCCTCCACATCGAGAGGAGCCAGATGAGGTGGTTCGGGCATCTGGTCAGGATGCCACCCGAGCGCCTCCCTAAGGAGGTGTTTAGGGCATGTCCGACCGGTAGGAGGCCACGAGGAAGACCCAGGACACGTTGGGAAGACTATGTCTCCCGGCTGGCCTGGGAACGCCTCGGGATCCCCCGGGAGGAGCTGGACGAAGTGGCTGGGGAGAGGGAAGTCTGGGCTTCCCTGCTTAGGCTGCTGCCCCCGCGACCCGACCTCGGATAAGCGGAAGAAGATGGATGGATGGATGGAATATCATATATTATATATATATTATATAATTTAATATAGCAGTGATCCTCAACAGGCGGACCGCGGTCCATGTCCGGACCCAGCGACGTGTCCGTCCGGACCTAGCACGAATTATAGTAAAAAAAAAAAAAATATATATATATATATATATATTTTTTTTTTTTTTAATTATTATAATTATAATTATTTTTTAAAAATATAATAATTGTATTTATCTTTGAGTTATCGCTAGCGCAAGTCAACGTTCTTTGTTGTTTTTAGTCAAATATCTCCACGTTTCTTTTACACTTCTCCGTGTCTCACTCACTCCGTCTCTCTCTTTCTCTCTCTCTCCCTCTCTCTCTCTCTCTCTCTCATAGAGAGAAAGAGAGAGAGACGGAGTAAGAGCGAGAGAACGCCACTCTGATTGGCTAATTCCGGGGTATGGGTTGTCATCTCTATCACAACGACGCGCTGATAGGCTGTTACCACCTGGGTCATACACATGTGCACAGTGCATGGAACCTTTCGCTGCAGGCACACAGTTGTCTCATATCGCTACTTCGCTAACTGTTCACTCATCAGTCACTGAATGTGAATCAAATCACAATGGCATGCACCAAGTTGGCTCAGGCTGGTAAAAGAAAGGTGGACAGGGAAAACCGACGTTTCAAGGAAGAATGGGCAGAGCAATATGTTTCATCCTACCTACTGCAAGTACCAGACCAATGTGTCTAATATGCAACTGTACTGTTGCTCTGGTGAAAAATGAAAATCTGAAACGTCACTATCTGAAAGAGCACCGCGAATTTGAAGAGACATTTCCTCATGATTCAGAGCTAAGAAAAAAAGAAATCACGAGGCTGAAAAAGTCATATGAAACATCAAGCAAGATTTTTGTTAAATCTATGACACAACAACAAATAGCAACATGGGTTTTGGGTAAACACAAGAAGTCATTCTCTGATGCAGAAATAATTAAATAATGCTTGACTGAAGTGATGGGTGCCATGTTTGAAGGCAAAGAAAAGGAGGAAATGACAGCTAAAATAAATCAAATCCCACTCTCTGATGCCACAGCCAGACATACTGAAATACTGGCTGGTGATTTGTCCAAGCAGCTTTGTGATGATAAAAAAAACGCAGAGTGCATATCCCTAGCAGTGGATGAGTCCACTGACACCACTGACAAAATGCTCAGTTGTTGGTGTTTGTGAGGTATTATGATGAGGAAAAGGGGGAGTTTATTGAAGATGTTTTGAGCCTGGCAAATCTCAGTGGACAAACAAGGGGAGAATATATCTATAAAGCAATATCAGAAATGCTGAATGAAAAAGGGATAGATCTGAAGAAAGTTGTGTCCATTGCTACTGATGGAGCTCCAGCCATGTTGGGGAGAGAGAAGGGACTGGTTCCGCGTCTGAGAGAACACCACCCTGGCCTGATATCTTATCACTGCATAATCCACCAGTCTGTCCTTTGTGCAAGTCTTGGAGAAGTGTACTCTGAAATCATGAGTACACTTCTCATGATTTCAGAGAAGTGTACTTAATGACACTGGCCTGGATTTATTCAGTGGCAATGATCATCAAATGTTTTGTGCCAAAGTTCAAAGTCTTGGTTTCAACCCCAAGAGCCCAATTCTCCCATTGAGCAGCTGTGTTTTACACAATGGGGATGCACTGTACAATAGTTATATTTGCACATAAATGAGATCTGTTGAGGTTATTTGTTTACCAGGGATAGGAGGGTTGTGTTTAAAAGTATTTATTTTTTGTTAAAACTGAAAGTTTTATTTAGGTTCTTATTTATTTTTGTTTCAAAGAAAATCTTTCATGTATTTTATTGGATATTTATTTTATTTTTGTTAATTTTAAGAAAATGTTCAACTACTACCTACGTCCTGCTACTATATAAGCTTGACCGATAATAAACGGACCCAGCCTGTTTCAAGAAAACATTTGTGGACCTTCAAGATTTGTACTTGCGGACCCCTGTAATATAGTAATGTAATACATCAGTATATATTATATACTATATATATATAATATGTAAATATTGCATATATGTTATATTTTATATTGCTACTATGGTACATTTTTAGTCTACTTTATACTTTTTGTTTTCGCCCTCTTTTTGTGCCCCTGTTTGCACTATCGTTTCCATCCTTTGTTACTGAGCTACTGTGTGGAACACTTTCCCTTGTGGATCATTAAAGTTTGTCTAAGTCTAAGACCTAGCGGTGACAGGATGGTGACTTCTGTCAACAAGCAGGAAGTTGCTGCTCTCAGCGTGTTTTTCTCTTGTTTTTGTCGTACCTCAGGTTGTTCCAGAACAAACAGAAGTGAGGCAGAACGTGACGTTTCGGATCTCCTGGTGCTGAAGATCTCAAAGTTGGAGGACTTTTCCCTTCCGGCGTTCCCTGGCAAAAAAGCAGAGTGTTTGTCCTGATGAATTTGGTGCTTTTTGATCGTCCTTTTTACCTTTTCTACATCTTTCTCTGCAGACGTTTGCTTTCACACTCATCGTATTTTGTTTTTTTGAAGCAAAAAGAGGTTGTTGATTGTAGCAAAGGCTGCGTTTTGTATGTGGTAGGTTTAGCAATAAACACACGCAAGCTTCATTTGACCACCACAGCCAATTGCTGACCTATATCTGGAATTATTACTCATCACTGAACTGTATTAATAATGATGTAAAAACAGAAACAAAAACTAAGAATATATCTTTTTTTCTCACATATTTATTCGTATTTTTGAATTTGAATCCATTTATTTTCCATAGTTTATGTGTTTTACGAATGGCCTCTCTCTCTTATGGTTATTGTGCAATAATGCTAGATGACACGCAGAATGTCAACCAAATGATAATATTTCATTTATGAGATTAGAGGTTTATTAGAGTTTTATTGCTCCTTTTGTGTTCACTGATGACTATTGTGATGAAGCGTGTCAAATATGTGGGTGTTGGTGTTTTGACAATCATTGTGAGCGCCGGTGAAAATGTGGAATGTTCAACCGTATTATTTCCCTCGTGAGGATATTTCATTTTGATGCTGTCAAACACTCCTGATGATTTATTGATGTGACTTTTTGTGCTTTGGTTTATTTTTTTAATCCTTATATTTAACTTCTTTTGTCATGTTTTGTTGTCTTTTCATCCCAAAGTGACCAAAAAGCATAATAATCTTCTCATCTTTGATTTCCTTCTGTAATTCTTCAAAGTACACACATCTAAAAACACTCGGATATTCTTTCACATTAAAATTGTGACATGTGCCACACTGCCAGATTTGTACCCATTGTGAAAATCCATGTTTATTTTGTCCCTCAAACATGACAATACATTGTTTTCTATCGTCCAGTCACAGGTACTGTTTCTTTTTGGACTTTTTGGAGATGGCGGTCCTGTGCTTCATGGATTTAAAAAGAAAACACATTGTTAATATGCAATTGTTATACATACTATATTTGTACAAATAAATTAATGTGCTTGTGTACAGTGAATGTTGCAGCTGAGGTTTTTGTTATGTTAATGCGTGCACACGCCAAGCCGCCAGGGGGCAGCAGACAATTGGGGCACCATTTTAAAGGGACGGGCCAGTATAGGGCCAGTACTGACAATTCGACAGTAACAATGTAACGAAAATAAACATTTACATGACATGAATAATATCGATCCCTTCAAACTGGTATTGCTCCAAAACTAATACAGTCTTGCCCTTGTTAGCAAATTAACTGATATTAGGAACAATCCGCCCACCTTTTAAAGTGATATGCTGACTTCCTTAGAATGACCGGATGTTGTTTACGACCCAGCAGGTGAATAGCTCATATTTAGTGAGCGCTAACACGCAACAATGAACAAGTAAGTGTTTATTTTTGACACTTTTAAAATGTTTAGACGTTTAGACAACTTCGGTTAACTCAGTGAAGATTATCGAATTGAACAATCATACAGACTGGAGCTAACATCCGGGTACGCGCCGTGTGTTATGAATGAGAGAGTCAAGTAGAGTTAACAAAGACGCAGAAAACAACAATTTTGTGTTTTATATGTACGATAAGAACCTTAACATGAGCCCCAAAACTGATGAATAGATAGGTAAGATAGACTGATGAGTAAAAAACTCGCTTGGGTCGTTTAATTTACAATTTTAGTGAAGTATAGGTGCTGTGGACTTCTATGGAAAGGGACGCCGTGAAATAGCTCTCTCTAGTGGTGTAACCCGAGTACTACAGTAAAAGACAAATAAACTAATGTACCTTTAAATTCATAATCTTCACTTTTTAAATATGAAATGTACAACCAAAACAAATTATATGCTTTTTGAATATGTACAATGGAAAAAAATGCATATTTTTTTACATCTGGTTTGTGCTACAGGGGTCTGGTGTGCAAGTGATTCATAAATGGACTTGTTTTCATTGAAAATGGCATCACTGACATTTTGGAGCGACGCACACAGCTTTGGAGGTCAGTGTAGCACAGCTTCTGTCCCCTGTCAGCAGGAGTGGAAAGTGCTAAAAAAAAAAGGTTATGGTAGCTAAAATTGTTTTTGTGCTTTTTTATGGTGAGCTGTTGTAAAATTAGTTTTTTTTTTGCCTTTTGGTGATGCATCAAATACAGAATTATTCTTCACTTTAGCCATGCTTAGGCCATGGGAATTCGTAAAATCCCATTTCGACTGCTGATTTTTTTTTATACATGAAAAAGAAACAGGACATTTTCACTTTTAATGTTTTACTAAATCAGGTTTAATCATTTTTGTTTGAATGTAATAAGCTTTTTTTTTTTAAATTAGTTATACTGTAAAAAATAAAACATCTTGACAAATTTTTGTAAAAAAAAAAAAGTATTTATTCACCTAAATATTTTTTGCAATAAAATATAAAACTATAATGATGTTTCAGTGAGACAAAATAAGGTTTTCAGCAGTCAACTTAACAATCTGAATATTTTCTTGAGTGACACACAACGTTAGAAGGAAAAATAACTCATTCAGTGTTTTGATTTGTACATTTTCCCCCATTTGGGATTAAATAAACCTTTGCAGTCACAACACGTGATGACTTTCACACAAATACACTCATACCCCCCCAGTCCTTCAACTTGTCACAATCAAACAATACGTGCTATTGAAGGCCATTTGCTCTCGACTGGGAGTGTTGATGGAACAATTGAGGGTGTTGATGATGACTCACATTTGGTTGAAAAGAACAAACAGGTACATTCTCAGCAGCAGCCCCCCCCCCCCCCCCCTGTTATTCACACCCCCACAAACACGTGGAGATGCTAAAATGACTTTATTGATGCAGCGTGTTTAGATTTCACTCTTTGTGTGCCGCTTGTTTGTCTCATTTAGTCGCGTTTTAAACTCTTTTTTTTTTTTCAGTAAAAGATCATATTCATGCTGAGCCCACTAAATTCTAAATAAAATTGAAAGTAGATGATGATACAAAACAGTGAAATATTTAATGAACATGACATTAAATATGTGTGTATAAGCAGACAGTGAATAAATGAGCATTTACATTGGATATTTACACTCTCATGTGCTGTACAAAAAGTGCCCCTCACAGGACGTGGTACACGGGCCCGACGCCGGGGCTGCCCGGCGTGCAGGGCTGCGAGTTTGAGCACGCGGGCGACGACACGGCCCGAGGGACGAGCTCCGGCGTGGACAGACGCTCCACGATGCTGGAGAGACACTGCAGGCTGGACGTGCCGACCGCCGCTTTGTCCAACAAACTCCCTAAAGCACGGAAGAGTGGGGGGTTAGTCGGGTACAGCGAGAAGGAGGTATTTGGGGGTCTTACCGTTGTTAGCGTAAGGGAACCCGCTGTAGTTCATCTGATGCCACACTGGACTGTTGCCGTCCGCCTGGAAGAAAAGAGCAGAATTCAGCCCTCCGTAATACACACATGACATAAATATGACTGCAAGGGGCTAATAAATCCTGCTTTCTGGAAGTCTGTGGAATGGCGAGAGAGGGGGCGGTGGTGGGGACGGGGGGGTGCACCTTGAAGCCCCCAGCGGGCGGCGAGGGCTCCTTCCTCTCCCAGCGTGGCCAATCGATTGTGTCAGTGCAAGCCACACCGCCTCATGCAAGACGACACTTTCTCCTTGTAAATCTGCGCCAAATCCTGGCAGAGGTGCGCGGGGCACGCAGCGGAATGCACTTTTTGGGGGGGGCAATAAAGTGGCTAATAAAGTGTCTGCCAGTGGGAAAGCCAATACTGATTCTCTCTTTCGGAAAATGACCGTGGGAGACAGGAAGCGCACGATTGAGGTCAAATTGGAACTGTCGGCTTAAACAGTAAAAATACATCAGGTGGTACCTGTAAAGCAGCATTTTGTTCCCTTACGGTCTAATCCCTGCTAGATCGGAGCCCATTTAAGCCGCTGAATGAGGCGAAGGAGTGCATGAGGGTGGTCTTACCATGCCGTCAGAGCAGCTGGACAACGGGCTCCCCGGTTCCGATCCGCTCTCCCCTGGCAGGCTGTAGTAGTTCTCCACCTGCTCGCGCAGCAGGTCCTGCAGGCTTTCGATGTACTGGATGGCGTTGCGCAGGATCTCCACCTTGGGCAAGCGCTGGCTTGGGTTGGCCGAGGTGCAGCGGCGCAGGGCCTCGAAGGCGTGGTTGACCTTCTTCAGGCGCCGCCGCTCCCGCATGGTGGCGGCCCGCCGGCGGTCCACGAAACTGGACTTGCGCTTGCAGGCCTTGCAGGCCCACTGGAGGCAGTGGCCAGGCTGGTGCGGGGCGCCGGGTACGCGGACGTGCTCGTCCTCGTCCGAGCCGGCCAACTCGCCGCCGAAGTCCAGGGGGTCCGGGGAGGAAGCGCAGGCGCTGTCGTAGTAGAGCTGCGACGGCGAGAAGACGTCCATGGCGTGGAAGCTGCGAGGGATGCTTGAGGAGTGGGGGGCAGAGAGGCAACCTCTGAGTGATGTGAGGGCTCTGCTGCCCTGAGCCCCCCTTTTATGCCCCTGAGGCCTGAGCCCAGGGCCCACATTGGCCAGATCTAATTACCATAGCCCACAGGCTCGGCCACAAGGCCCATCCCAACATCTCACCCCCCAGTACCCTGCAGAGATTCCCACATCTGCTCTGACTGCTCGCTGTGCGTGCTCTCAGGGCCCACATGGGTCTCCCTCATCCTTTCAAAAAGGTGAATGTTGCGAAGACATTAATGGGGACTCCTCGCCGCTCTAACGTGGCGGGAGAGCGCGCCGGCCAATTGTTCCGCTGGCGGCGGCGGCGGCGGCGTTGCAGATGCGGCCCAGCTGCAGCGGGGAGAAGGTGTAACATTTCAAGCCCGGCCGGTTCGCGTCGCAGCGGCAAACACCTCGGAGCTCACCAGCGGAGGTGTTTGGGTTGCCATTAGCACCTTCTTCTTTACGCCAGCCCTCACTCACACCAGCTGGACACATTTCTACTAATAAAGTTTGGTCTGCAACAAAACATTCTCAAATTTCCTACTTATTAAATCCTTATTTTACTTCCTGTAGCTGATACATGGATTATTTCTGACACAGCACTTGTTTTATATTAGTTAGACACTCAATAATTACATGTATTTGTGTTGTCATTTGTTTATACACAAATATTGCTCATTCGCAATGTAGTTTTTGAATTAATTGACATGAATGTTGAAAATGAATGATTCTTGGTGAAGCGCTACGAGTGTCTAGATCTAATCCATTATTATTATTATCTTTTATTTTAGTAAGTCCTCAATTTTTATTTTTTTTTAAGTGCTTGAATTTTGCAAAAAGTTTTCGTAAATTAATGACAAATTAGCATTATATCAACAGTTTTTAATATAATCTAACGACACGTTTTTTTTGGCACTTTTTCATTACAAAGTACGGTGTTTTAATAATTTTTCCGTGAAAGTTTGGTTAATCTTATGCAATTTAAGAAGGTTTTTTTTTTGTTTTTTGTTTTTTTTAAAACTTTTATTAAGCAGAGATCCAGTTAGTGAAGGTTTTCGTGTAAACGTGCTGTTGACAGTTGCAAGGATACAATGCGGATATTTCTCACAATGTGTCAAAACGTTTGTCCGGTTCGCCCCTCTCTCTGGGAACAGCGCGCACCTAAAACAACACGCCGAGCCACCCGAATTGCTCCTGCACAGCTGAAGAAGACATCGGCGGCGGGCGGGGATCAAATGCGCGTCCCCGCCTGGAACAACAGCGGGGGCAAAGCTAAAAACGACCAGAAAAGCCGCGGAGCCCCGCATGCGCAGTGGCACTCGGCGGCTTCTGAGCGGCGCTGTTGTCAGGGGTCAGAGGCAGAGTTAAGTGAGGGGCAGGAGGTGAGCTTTTATGTGCTGAAAACCTCATTTCGTCCCGATGGCGTCATGCTGAGAGCTGACACTCGTGCTGCTGGTGCATGTTGCACATTTATTTAAACCCTCAATTGGACTCCAAACACAATAACAAATCTTTGTTGCATCTCAATTATGCATGCATGCCTGTTTTGTTCATGATATTATCAAACCTAAACACACTTTTCTTTCCTTTTGCATGAAGATCTGCAGCCTGGCTTATGAGAGGGTGAGTAAAAAGGGGGAAGAGGTGCCCCCCGCCCCCATAAAATCACATCACTTGTTGGCGCTATCAGGTTTCTGTCTGGTTCCTGCACAGGAAAAAATAACAACTCTTGTTTTGGCATTGTGTGTACCTAATGAAGTGGCCAGTGTTGTTAACTAATTGTGTGTACCTAATGAAGTGGCCAGTGTGAGTGTCGTTCATTAACCCTTGTGTGGTGGTCGGGTCTGTGGGACCCGTTTTCATTTTTTATTAAAAGAAAAATGATACAATTAGGGACGGCGTGGCGCAGTGGGAGAGTAGCCGTGCGCAACCCGAGGGTCCCTGGTTCAATCCCCACCTAGTACCAACCTCGTCATGTCCGTTGTGTCCTGAGCAAGACACTTCACCCTTGCTCCTGATGGGTGCTGGTTAGCGCCTTGCATGGCAGCTCCCTCCATCAGTGTGTGAATGTGTGTGTGAATGGGTAAATGAGGAAGTAGTGTCAAAGCGCTTTGAGTACCTTGAAGGTAGAAAAGCGCTATACAAGTACAACCCATTATCATTTATTTATTAATTAATTTTTCAAACTGAGACTCACTGACTTTGGCTCATTTTCTGTGAAGAACATATATCACAATGACCACACAGCTACACATTTCTATTACATATAAGATGTCCGGGTCCACTGAACCCAAGGCTAATAGAAATGTGGAAATTGATGTTCTGTGTAACACATATACACACACACACAGCAGGCCTAGACAGGAGGAGGACAGAGTGTAGGTACACAGAACATCAGAGGGTCAAATGTGCGAGAAAATGAGAGCAGACAGTGTTGACAAACAATGTTGCAACCTTGTGCGGGAACCGCAGGTGGAGAAACATAAAAGAAGAATCCCTGTGGGATGCAGAAACTGGCAGAGAAATTTTCCGTGCAACGTTCATATTGTTGTTACTCAGCCAGCCTTTGTGGGTCTGATGGACCCGTTGCATTTTGCGGCTTTTAATGCCTCACAATCAAACACTTTTATGTTAAAATACTGAACAGATGTTTACCTTATCCCAATAAACATTTTTACGTAAAAGTGTTTGATTGTGAGGCATTAAAAGCCACAAATGCAACGGGTCCATCAGACCCACAAACGCTGGCTGAGTAACAACAATATGAACATTACACAAGGGTTAATTAAGCACAGGACTCATTTAGATTTCTGCAAAATGAGTATTTAATTACTTCAGGCAGAACTATGTACAAATTATGAAATAGTTAAGCGAGCTTGTGTGGACACTTTGTCGTCATTGTAATATAAAATAAATACATCTATTGTTAGAAAAAAAACATATGTACAGAACGTAACGCAAAGTCAGTTTTCGGAGACGTCCCCGCCGGCGGTGCCTGTCTCGCCGCTGATGCTGTCTACGATGGAGGACAAACGCAGTAGGCTGCAGGACGCCGACGACTCGCTGGTCCCTGAACGCAGCACAAAAAAAAACTTCAATGCAGTGCAAATTCAGTCACATTTTCACTGTGTTTACCTTCGGTTTGGTTAAACAATCTGGCGCTGGAATGCTCAGCGGCCCAGGACTCTGCGGACTTCTTCCAGTGGTTTGTGGAACCAACCACCTGGAGAAACATAAACATATCGCTAATTGATTATGGTTAGTCTGCAGAAGTTGGCACTCCAGAACTTTACAAATTTGAACAAACCTGTTATCCAGCTAGCTAGCTGCTATGCTAACTCTTTCATTGTTGCTTTGAGGAAATACATCATGCTGAGAGGATGTTATGACATACAGTATGTGAGGTTGTATTTTTGCCTCGGAATGCGTGAAGAATGCAGTACCGATCTGAAAAGACCTGATAAGTTCGAAAGAAAAGGAGATGATACAGTATCATCTGCTCACAGATGCCACCTGGTGATTGTTTTTAACACACTGCAACTATACCTGAATAGTAGCACTCCTTAAGGCTTTAGTCATACGCAGGATTCTCACAGGAATGATGCAAGAATACAACCTCACCTACAGTAACTTCACACCAGTTTCCATGCAAATTAGCGCAATCCCAATGCGATTCATTGATAATCTATACAACGTTTTTATTGTACGTCGGAAGCATTTAGTTATCCCGACTCCCCAGTTTTAGTCCTGATTACTTTTCTATCCTACGAGCAATCAAGATGCATGCGCATGTTTAAAGTGACCTTGTGTGAGGACAAGCATGTGGACCTGCCTGGTCCAGCGAGCGCTTACACCGAGTTCTTTAGCCTTGAGTGCATGCTCCTGCTCGTCCAGACTGTGCAGCAGCTCCTGCAGCCTCTCGATGTAGCTAATGGCGCTGCGCAGGATCTCCACCTTGGGCAGCCTCTGGTTGGGGTTGGCCACCGTCTTCCTCTTGAGCACGTCGAAGGCCTCGTTGATCTTCTTCAGCCGCCGCCGCTCCCGCAGCGTGGCGGCCTTGCGGCGGTCGGTCGGCGCCGACTTCCTCTTGCACACCTTGCAAGCCCAGACGAGGCACTGGCCCTCGCAGTGGGAACGCAGGCCCGGCGGCGCCAGGACGTGCTCCTCGCCGCTGCTGTCTTCGCCCGTCTCGGACGCCACGCGATCTTGGCCCGGTGACAGCGGGCTGTCGTCAGCGTTGTAGAGCGGGGACACCCCCGCCATGTCCAAGTGGTGCAGCGCTCCATGATCGGCGTCCTCCAGGTAGCGCAGATCGTTGAAAAGATAAGCGTTGGTCTCGAAAAGGTCCATCATATTGTGGCAACGTGGCCTGTGTTTGCTGGAGTGGGACTCCGGTGGCATTTAAATAGCTCAGCCGGGACATTCGGCACCAAGCAAGCTTAAATATAGAATGTGAAACTCTATCCCGCTCTGTGGCCGCCTCACGCCATTAAGCATCGCTGTTTCCTAACGCGCTTTTACACCACTGCGACTTACTGGGGAAAGAAGTACACATTATAGAAATGTCACCTCGGGTTTCGCGACAGGTGCCGCAACAAACGTGTAAAATGGGCGCCCATTCAGTATTTTTCTGAAAACAAGGATGCATTGTTTATCAAATATTTTTCCACGACAGGATATATTACAGTATATTTTATTGTCTGTGTTTCCCGTTATATACTTCGTGCTGATTCATAACTTGTTGCAACACACAATTGGAAGCCTTGCAGGCGGGAATGTTGAGGATTCCTATTTTTGTACGACATGCCTGACCTTGTGTGACGAGCAGCAAGAAAGGCACCTTCACTTTTACGTCGCATTAAAAGCCTGTAACTTACACCACGGCTGTCCAAAAAGTGGCCAGGGACTGTTTACAGCCCACTGTTACAACTAAACAAGAAAACCTGATGACAAAACATGAACAAAAGGCATAATGTGATGCAAACAAGTTGAAATGCAGAGGAAGCCAATTAAGTCGGGCCCGCTCTTGTCCCCCAACTCACATCAGCAACTTTAAATATATCTTAGAGGTGGTTTCACAAAAACAGATTTTCCTCAAATCTCAGTAAAACTAAGATAATGCTTTTTGGTAGCAGTAGGAGAGAAAGTCAAATACAAATAGACGGAGGAAACATTGACAGGGTGAAATAAATCACATTTCTAGGTGTAATAAAAGAGGATAAAATGGACTGGAAATTACATAATAATATGCAACATAAGGTGGTGATGAATACATCAGTAATGAACAAAGAGAAATATGTTCTGGACCAAAAATCTCTCCATATTTTCTACTGCTCGCTAGTGTTACCATATCTGAGTTATTGTGCAGAAATATGCGTAAATAACTACCAAAGTACGCTTCATTTACTGACCCTGTTACAAAAAGGTCAGTTAAAATAGTACACAATATTAGATATAGACAACATATAAGCCTTTAATTATACAATCAAAAATATCGAAATTCAATGATTTAGTGCATTTGCAAACAGCTAAAATGATGTACAGAGCAAACTATAACCTGCTACCCAAGAATGTAAAACAATTATTCTCAACAAAAGAGGACTTAAAACATTTGTATGCATGTACAACACTTAAAACCATCAGTATATCAGTACAGTGTGTGAAATTAATTTATGGAATGGACTAAGCAAAGAAGTCAAACAATGTACTAATATGATCCGGTTTTAAAAACTGTTCAAACTCAAAGTTTGTACAAACTGCAAAGAAGAAAAATTCTGATCACTATCCATCCATCCATCAATTTTCTACCACTTGTCCCTTTTGGGGTCGCGGGGGGTCGCTGGAGCCTATCTCAGCTACAATCGGGCGGAAGGCGGGGTACACCCTGGACTAGTCGCCACCTCATCGCGGGGCCAACACAGATAGACAGACAACATTCACACTCACATTCACACACTAGGGACCATTTAGTGTTGCCAATCAACCTATCCCCAGGTGCATGTCTTTGGAGGTGGGAGGAAGCCGGAGTACCCGGAGGGAACCCACGCAGTCACAGGGAGAACATGCAAACTCCACACAGAAAGATCCCGAGCCCGGGATTGAACTCAGGACTACTCAGGACCTTCGTATTGTGAGGCAGATGCACTAACCCCTCCCCCACCGTGCTGATCACATTGAACTTAATTGATAAATGAGACATAATCTATCATCTGTCACATATTCAGACAAGTTATGAAAATTACATGATCTATTCATGTGACCTTTATTGATTATTTCTTTATTTATTATTCATATTTTTTTAAATTATGTTACCTGACGTAACGAGGCTGAACCTCTCTGTGTGTAAGCTAACAGTCGCACCTCCACCTACAGAGACAAAGAGAGTGGATGACTAACGAGAGGATTTACTCCGTTTATTTCATTTTGCTATCGAACAAAGGTAGCACAAAAAGGTAGAGGCACATTTTCATCTACCTTTCAGGACATGTGAGAAATGAGATAAGGCACAAGGGATTACATTACATCTGGATTCAGGATTTTTTTAGAGGATGTTTTACTACTGGGAGATATGCCTGGTGGAGGTGTGCATAATGCTTTTCTAATTATTACTATTAAAAATTGCTCACTTAAGTTGACGTCATACGTTTTGTCAACATCAAATTGTCATGATCCGTACCCGGGTCATGGCATGATTTATGTTTAGTAGGTTCCAATGTTTTAGTTTGTTTCCTGGGTGCCCCCTCTCTCGCTGTTTATTGTTGGTTTCCATGGGCACTGGTTCTCCTCACCTGTTTTTGTTTAGCAATTAGTGTTCCCTACCAGGTGTTTTGGTTAATCACTCCCCTTTATAGTTTTCTGTCACCCAGCACTAGTTGCTGGGTCAATGCACGCTATACGCGACATTTAAGTTTCTTCTAGTTTTTCAACTCGCTCTAGTGTTTTGCCGCACTACAGTTTTTTCCTCGCTATTGACCCTTGGTGACATTTAGTTTTTTTGGCTCCACGCTTGTTTAGCGTCCTTAGTTGTTGTATTTTTGTCCTGTCGTAATAATTAAAAGGCTTAATCCTACCTGCACGCTGCTCCCGCTTGTTTTCTTCGTTGGTGGGAACACGACCATCGCAGCCATGCGTTCCAATCGTAACACAAATATGAGATCCCAATGGATAATCTCTTTGACAACTGTTCCGTTTGTGTTAACTCGTGTTGTAATATTGTTAACTTCCTAATTACTTCATCATTACTTTCTAGCTACACAACCTTAACACAATTTCTTATGCAGTGCAAAATATATTTTTTAGATTGATTTCTACCTTAAAGAAAGGTTTGTGCATGTATGGCAGCTTTAGACCATGTTCACAACGCAGGTCAATTTTGATTTTTTTCTTTTGATGTCAGTGTGAACAGTACAGTTCCGATTAAAAAAAAAATCTGACCCAGGCCCTTTTTTGTATGTGAGTATAAATCTGGTATAAATAGACGGTCGTGAAATAAATGGCGGATGATTGAGCATAAATCAGTCAGTGGCAAATAGAACATCTGTCAATGTCCAACCACTCCTGGTTTTGACTCCTTAACCACAAACTCCTTGGAACAGATATTGAAATACAAACTGCCATGGCCAAAATCCTTGCCCCGTTCCTTCATAATCTCCTACGCGAAATAGGTTGCACAAAATCCTTGAAATTGCCAGAAATGTGCGAGGACTTAAATTTTCATGAATTGGGGGCCGTATTTAGTTCCACAACAATGTTAGATTTCAAGAGTTTGCAGCTCACTTCACTGACGCTTTCCGTTCACAATACACAGACATTGCATTATTTTGTAATATAATATACGACATAAAACGTTTAGATTTTATCAACAAATCTGATATGGGCACAATACCCTGCAGTGTGAACGTAGCCTTACTGTCCTTGGAGCCAATACATACAAGGAAATTAGCTCAGGAGCGCTATTGGATAACAGTATAAAATATTGTCATGTCGGCGATTGTGTTCACTGGGTTTCCGCGGGTCATTAAAAAGAAATAAAAGTTATTACCGTATTTTTCTGACTATAAGTCGCAGTTTTTTTCATAGTTTGGCCGGGGGTGCGACTTATACTCAGGAGCGACTTATGTGTGAAATTATTAACACATTACCGTAAAATATCAAATAATATTATTTAGCTCATTCACGTAAGAGACTAGACGTATAAGATTTCATGGGATTTAGCGATTAGGAGTGACAGATTGTTTGGTAAACGTATAGCATGTTCTATATGTTATAGTTATTTGACTCTTACCAAAATATGTTGCGTTAACATACCAGGTACGTTCTCAGTTGGTTATTTATGAGTCATATAACGTACACTTATTCAGCCTGTTGTTCACTATTCTTTATTTATTTTAAATTGCCTTTCAAATGTCTATTCTTGGTGTTGGGTTTTATCAAATAAATGTCCCAAAAAAATGCGATTTATACTCCAGTGCGACTTATATATGTTTTTTTCCTTCTTTATTATGCATTTTCGGCAGGTGCGACTTATACTCCGAAAAATACGGTACATGAATTTTGCGAAAACTAAAGCATAAAAAAACATAAATATGATGTCCAGAGGGATTAAAAAAATCACACGATTGTAGGCCTGGGCTGATAGTCAATAAGTCAATTGATTGAACGATAAATGAAAATGAACTGTATACTCCGCAGCCCTCGATAAATTGCTATGTTTGTGTGTGTTTCTTTTCTTTCACTCCGGCTCTCTAAATGGACACGTGGTCTCACTCAGTGTGTCGCTCTCTGCAGTTGAGTACGCTTATTTGACATTAGTAGTACATGAACAGAGTGAAGCCTCTTGTTAGTCCTCACAGTCTTTGTTTCGGTTTGACCAGACGAGGCCGCTAGCCTACACACAGAATTCACGGACATCGCTTTGCTAGTCGTGACACACTGGTGAGAAGCACTGCTAACTAACAAATATTAGGAGGAAAAAAAATATTATTATAAAGCCAAATGTCCTTGTGTGGGAATATTTCATCTTCAAACTGAATGAGCAACAACCCTGCTTTTCCAACTGTTGAAAACATTGCACTTCAATATGTTTGATATTTATTCAAGTTCAAGTTTTACTAACAGAGGTTGAGAGCGTTTACTCATTTAAGATATTGACCTTCCAATTACAATGGTAAAAAATACAGTACTGAAAAATGTGTCTATTGTGTTTCGAAAGGGTTACTTTTATTGTCATTATGTATTATGATTACATCATACTTGCCAACCTTGAGACCTCCGATTTCGGGAGGTGGGGGGAGGGGTTGGGTGGTCTGGTGGGGCGTGGTTAGGGGCGTGGTTAAGAGGGGAGGAGTATATTTACAGCTAGAATTCACCAAGTCAAGTATTTCATAGATTATATATATATATATATATATATATATAAGAAATACTTGACTTTCAGTGAATTCTAGCTATATATATATTTATTTTATTATATGTATATGTATATATAAATAAAATAAATACTTGAATTTCAGTGTTCATTTATTTACACATATACACACACATAACACTCATCTACTCATTGTTGAGTTAAGGGTTGAATTGTCCATCCTTGTTCTATTCTCTGTCACTATTTTTCTAACCATGCTGAACACCCTCTCTGATGATGCATTGATGTGTGGCACGCACAAAAGTGCTTTCAACAAATGCATTAGAGTCTGGAATCTTCCATCTCTCCCTAGCATGGCCCAAAACCGGTCAATCTTTGCTTCCTGAGGAAGATCTTCAGTGCCAAGCACTTGGTAGTCCACTACTTCTTCCCGGAGGCTATCCAGGTCCAATCGCAGCTGCGGCTTGGAACTTACAAGCTGTTATGAGAGTAGCGTATGTGTGTGTGTGGCCCTTTAATAGGTGAGCATGTGAGGTGAGTGACGTCAGTGAGTGTGTGGGCGAGAGAAGAGAGGGAGCGGTAGCATGAGTGCGGGCGGGGACTAGTTTGTTTTGTGTTGGATTGGCTGTGTGCAAGCAATCAATAAAGCAAGATTTGCAACTAATCGCCGGACTCAGGCAGGAAAGGTGCAACAAAGCGTATTTCTTCATCTTACTCGTCGTCGGCGTCGCCATGGCTGTATCTTCCTCGTTCTTCTGCTTTGTCTTCTTGTTGTGTGCGCAGTTGTGCACTGCACTCTCTAAAAGCCGTATATGTTATTGATGTTATAGATGGCAGTATTGTCCTGTTTAAGAGTGTCACAACATTGCTGTTTACCGCAGACGAACTGCTTTACGGTAGACAAAAACATGACTGCTGTTGTTGTGTGTTGTTACCGCGCTGGGAGGACGTTAATGAAACTGCCTAACAATAAACCCACATAAGAAACCAAGAACTCGCCCTCGATCATTCTACAGTTATAATGTGTTTGGGCAGGCACACTGTTTATATCGTGGGAAAGCGGACTCAGGTCCGCATGGAGCTGGAGGGGGCGTGGCCTCCAGCTCCGCCTGAATTTCGGGAGATTTTCGGGAGAAAATTTGTCCCGGGAGGTTTTCGGGAGAGGCGCTGAATTTCGGGAATCTCCCGGAAAATCCGGGAGGGTTGGCAAGTATGGATTACATTAGTGCTTAATTTGGCCACATTTAATGTAAACTTTTCAACTATGGAACATTATCATTGTCAAATGATAATTGTATGCTTTTGACAATAATGATCTAAAGTAGGACATGGGCATGAAATTAGTTTTAAGTTGCATTAAAAAGGCATTAAAGGCATTAAATTAGAACTGCTGATACCTGCAGAAACCCAGGTACAAATTAGCCTTTTATTGGCGTCTCCAAACCAGCACTGTATATGTATCTTGCCAACTAACCCTGCTCTGGCTCCAATAAGCAGGCAAATGAATCATAGCTCAGAACTATACCCAATACTCCCGTCACTACAATATATTATAAAATAATTAAAAACACAAGAATCCGAATAAAAATATGCACAAATGGAGGAAACCGTATCCTCAAACTTTCCGGCTATGTCAGGGGTCGGCAACCCGCGGCTCTAGAGCCGCATGCGCCTCTTTAGCGCCGCCCTAGTGGCTCTCTGGAGCTTTTTCAAAAAATTTATGAAAAATGGAAAAAGATGAGGGGAAAAAAATCTATTTTTGTTTTAATATGGTTTCTGTAGGAGGACAAACATGACACAAACCTCCCTAATTGTTACAAAGCACACTGTTTATATTTAACATGCTTCACTGATTCGAGTATGGCGAGCGCCGTTTTGTCCTACTAATTTTGGCGGTCCTTGAACTCACCATAGTTTGTTTACATGTATAACTTTCTCTGACTTTCTAGGACGTGTTTTATGCCACTTCTTTTTCTGTCTCATTTTGTCCACCAAACTTTTAAGGTTGTGCATGAAAGGTGAGTTTTTTTGATGTTATTGACTTTTGTGGAGTGCTAATCAGACATATTTGGTCACTGCATGACTGCAAGCTAATTGATGCTAACAGGCTATTTAGGCTAGCTATATGTACATATTGCATCATTATGCCTCATTTGTAGCTATATTTGAGGTCATTTAGTTTCCTTTAAGTCCTCTTAATTCCATGACACACTATCTGTATGTAGTATGTCTTTAAATTTTTTGCGGCTCCAGACAGATTTGTTTTTGTATTTTTGGTCCAATATGGCTCTTTCAACATTTTGGGTTGCCGACCCCTGGCCTATGTCGACAACCTCCTATGTGGTGTCAAGAAAAATGTCTTACGAGTAATAATACGCTTTCGCCCATACAAGCTGATGTGTTGGGAGATTGTTTCTTTATTAATGTATACCATCTTAGCATACGGTACATATGTTTTAGCCTGTTTGCAAAATTACAAATATCAAAATAGCCACCAAATCCTTAGATTTTTCAGTACCCCGTACTAAGTAGAACAAGTTTGGACACCCCTGATGTACACAATAGCTACTACCTACTTATTGTGGTTTCCTAAAAAAACGCAAATGGAAATATTTAGCTTATAATACACCTTACTGCAAGTTACATGTTTCCAAAAAATATGTGAAAAAATGCTTTAAAATTCCTGGAATTTGCTAAACTGTAGTTTTAACATTAAATAGTTGTATTAATTGTTACAAGCCAGTAACAAGCATGTTAGAGCTTAGCCCAATTGACCATTAAAGGGGAACATTATCACAATTTCAGAAGGGTTAAAACCATTAAAAATCAGTTCCCAGTGGCTTATTTTATTTTTCAAAGTTTTTTTCAAAATTTTACCCATCACGCAATATCCCTAAAAAAAGCTTCAAAGTGCCTGATTTTAACAATCGTTATATACACCCGTCCATTTTCCTGTGACGTCACACAGTGATGCCAATACAAACAAACATGGCGCATAGAACAGCAAGGTATAGCGACATTAGCTTGGATTCAGACTCGGATTTCAGCGGCTTAAGCGATTCAACAGATTACGCATGTATTGAAACGGATGGTTGTCGTGTGGAGGCAGGTAGCGAAAACGAAATTGAAGAAGAAACTGAAGCTATTGAGCCATATCAGTTTGAACCGTATGCAAGCGAAACCGACGAAAACGACACGACAGCCAGCGACACGGGAGAAAGCGAGGACGAATTCGGTGATCGCCTTCCAACCAACGATTGGTATGTGTTTGTTTGGCATTAAAGGAAACTAACAACTATGAACTAGGTTTACAGCATATTAAATACATTTGGCAACAACATGCACTTTGAGAGTGCAGACAGCCCAGTTTTCCTCAATTAATATATTCTGTAGACATACCCTCATCCGCTCTCTTTTCCTTAAAGCTGATCTGTCCAGTCCAGTTGGAAATGCATCTGCTTTGAGTGTCGCAGGATATCCACACATTCTTGCCATCTCTGTCGTAGCATAGCTTTCGTCGGTAAAGTGTGCGGAACAAACGTCCAATTTCTTGCCACTTTCGCATCTTTGGGCCACTGGTGCAACTTGAATCCGTCCCTGTTCGTGTTGTTACACCCTCCGACAACACACCGACGAGGCATGATGTCTCCAAGGTACGGAAAACAGTCGAAAAAACGGAAAATAACAGAGCTGATTTGACTCGGTGTTTGTAATGTGTTTGAGAAAATAGCGGATTGCTTCCCGATGTGACGTCACGTTGTGACGTCATCGCTCCGAGAGCGAATAATAGAAAGGCGTTTAATTCGCCAAAATTCACCCATTTAGAGTTCGGAAATCGGTTAAAAAAAAATATGGTCTTTTTTCTGCAACATCAAGGTATATATTGACGCTTACATAGGTCTGGTGATAATGTTCCCCTTTAAGCAGCTAGCTAGCTTGTAGCATACTAGTTAGCATTTCTGTGTTATTTTTCTCGGAATAAAATTTTGATAAAATAAAGGTTTGCTGGTCAACACTTAAGTGGGGGAAAAGGATGGAAAATGAACATGTCAGGAGAGAGTCAGCGGAATGAATGCCGTTAGTACACTTTTAAATGCCAGATGTTAATAACTGTGAAAGGTCAGGACACTAGTCCACGGTGTAGTGTGTCAGCCATCTTACAAGTACCATTAGTCTCACCTACATACAAAGATAAGGGCATCTTGCTAACCGGTTAGCCGCTAATGATAGCATTTAGTGCCTGCTCAGTCAATAACTGATAATATCGACGAATAAAGCAAATAGGTCAGTTTCGTTGTGTTCCGCGTTCCCCCTGCTGTGGCCCAATTGCGTATTCTTGCCAGCGGGCTACTGTGCATCCTGCACCACGGGCCGTAAATTCCCCATTAGCAGCAGCGGGGTTGAGGGGCGGTTGACGCTTCAGCTGTCAAGGTGAATCACGAGATATCCCGAACACAAAGTCAAACAGGCCTCTCAAGGCAAGGAGCGCTGTAAATCTGTCCCCGATAAAGAAACCCCCGGAAAAGTTCTGACCCAAAAAGCAGAAATCAACAAGGCCGTCAATGTCAGGTTAATATACGGCAGTATGAAATTGTTGTAAATGATACTACTACTATACTAAAGCGTTTGTGTTAGCCTAGCCTAGCTGAAGTAAAAATTCAGCGGAAACTTTTTATTTCATTTATTCGTTTACTTTATTTAAGAAATATCACAAAAGTGTCATGATTTGCATCTTTGTCTCCTATGTTTCTGAAAACAATGCCTAAAGACTTACTGGATTAACAATGAATTGCTATCTTGGCTAACCCTAGCCGTTTTTTACTTCTATATTTGTTATTGATGCTTCTTGTTCTTTTTACAGGCGGGGTGCACTTAGGCCAGGGGTGAGTTTTTTTTATCGTCCCATTGTACAAATAAAATTAAACACAACTAAAGGAAAACATAGAGCAAATCGGCACAATGTAAAGCGAGAAATATGAAAAGTTGACACTAAAACTAATAACACAAAGCTTTGTCTTTAAATATACTTTTTTTTTTAAAAATTCAGCTTTTTCACAAAACTAAAAATATTTTTTTTTTACAGTGGCTGCCCCCCCTACATCCTTAGGTGGCACACCCCTGACTTAGGCGATCCTGTTAATGAACCTGAACTTTAGGACCCCCCAGCCCCTCAGCCCTAGCGCCCTGACAGACACAGCACTCCTTGTAAGGCAGCTCCACACCTGGGATATGGATTAGCCAATCATGGGGGGTTAAGTGATGCGGTCGCGGGCCCGACAACAGTGCCTCACCTGCAGGTCACGGTGCTTTGAGCTTGTAGGGTCGGCAAACGCATGTCTCAATTATAACAATGAAATTCAAAATAATGTTTATAGTTGACTCTTTTGTTTAATGCATGAACCATCTTTAATCATCTTTATGAAGTCACGGTGCTGTGCTCCAATGTAAGTTATGTTATGGTACTAAATGACCCATACACTCACCTACAACAACTATATTAATCTTTTTTGCTTTGATAAACACAATATTAACATAGACATCTTAAAGGAGTTATATTACGATTTAGACCTCCTTCTACTGCGTCCCTGTTGGCCATGTTATAGTTTTTAGTGCTTCCATATTGAGTCTACTGACAGTATAAGTTCAGGGTTTCCCTTAGATCAGTGGTCCGGTACCGGTCCGTGGATCGATTGGTACCGGGCCGCACAAGAAATAAAAAAATAAAAAAACATTTTTTAATTATTTTTTATTTTTATTAAATCAAAAAAAAAAAAAAAAAAGATACACTTACATTTAGTGCACCAACCCAAAAAACCTCCCTCCCCCATTTACACTCATTCACACTCATTCGCACAAAAGGGTTGTTTCTTTCTGTTATTAATATTCTGGTTCTTACATTATATATCAATATAGATGAATACAGTCAGCAGGGATACAGTCCGTAAGCACACATGATTGTTTTTTTTTATGACAAAAAAAAAAAATACCATACAGCCCCCCCCCCCCCCCCCCAATACTATTAGTCTCTCAATGTTATGTTTTCTTAAATTTTTTATGTTATATTTATATTATTTTTATTTAATTTTTACATATATTTGATCATATGTTTAATACAATTTTTTAGATGGCGTTAATTTAAGTTATTCTCCAGTGTGCGTGTGTGTGTGTGTGTGTGTGTGTGTGTGTGTGTGTGTGTGTGTGTGTGTGTGTGTGTGTGTACACGTGCGTGCGTGCGTGTGTGTGTGCGTGCGTGCGTGTGTGTCTACTGCTCTTCTTCAATTTGTCTTTTTTTTTTTGTACAGCACTTTGTGTTTGCTACTTGCCTGTGCATGAAAAGTGCAATGTAAACAAAGTTTGCTACAGATATATATGTTGTGAAATTAGTTTATTTATACAGAAAGATGTTGTAAATGTTTATTTACATATCTTTTAATTGTTTCCAAACAGTTCCTGTAATCAGGGGCGCCGAAAAGGGGGGGTAAAGGAGACGGATTCTAGGGGCCCATGATGGAGGGGGGCCCAGAGAGGCCCCTAATGATGATGAAATTATAATACAGAAAAACTAATGACACTGTGTTGGGGGCCCTGTAAAGATTCTTTTCATGGGGCCCAAAATCCCTAGCGGAGCCCCTGCCTGTAATACGGCAGTAAAACGGAGGGATCAAACAAAACAGAGGTCATCTTCTCTCCAATTAGCAAAGCAGACTCAATAACTCCACAGTAATGAATTTACTGAGGAATTTGTAAAACTGAAACAATACAAAAAAATATGCCATTGTAAGTTATTATTACTAACACAGACACTTGTAAACGTGTTAGCATGTTAGCTAATGCGAATGATGCTAGCTCGATTACATTACAGTAGCAGGTACAATAATGCATGAAAACACTCAAATGTGACGGTTTAGTTAGTGTGAAATGTTTTAGTTATACTGTAAAACTTACAAATGATGCTTGGAGTGATGAATAAAGAAACCAAACAATTGTACTTCAAACATGTAAACAAACTTGTACTTCAGGTGTAAGGCATTAAACAGAAGGAAATACTGTGGACATTTAACCTGCAGCACCCGCAGTGAGCGAACTCGTCCAAAAGATGACACCATAGCACACACAATAACCCACCTTTTCAGTGTCTCTTGGCATTTAATGAAAACTATTTGTTGAATACAAAATATTATGGCTGTTAGCAAAGAAAAAGCCATAAATTAGCTGCACCGTTTTGTAAGCCACAGGGTACAAAGCGCTAAAAAAAAGTAGCGGTTTATAATCCGAAAAAATACGGTAATGAATGACAGGGCACTTCTTATTAAATTTGACCGCAAATGTATTGCTAGCCCCTTCCTGCTCTGTCACTGATACGAATATAAAGTAATGGTAAATTTCCCTGCATAGTTGCATTGCAGCGTTAGTGCTGGGCTGGCAAACAATCGAACTGGAATTGAATCCCGTTCATGTGTCAGCTATGTGTGCAAATTTATGTTTTATTTGGGTTAAAGTAGTTTTTTTTTTACCAAAAGCAACCTATTTCGCCAAGTACAAAGCATGCATCACATTAAATTAAGGTTTATTATTTATTGTTGTTATTGAGTGTTATTGTGGTCGAATGTTGAGTCAGATATTTTCCTTTAAAACACAAAATTTTGCTTCATACAAATAGGTCAAGGTACACATTTTGGTGCAACAATGATAATAATAAATTAATGCATTGTTTCTTTTGTGGGCCGAGGATGTCGTTGTGGCTTGTGCAGCCCTTTGAGACACTTGTGATTTAGGGCTACATATATAAAAACTTTGATTGATTGAATTAATTATAACTATATCCATGTGCTTGTAGTTTGTGTCAAACACTTTCACGCTTTCAGACAGTAATTTATTTATTTAAAATGTAGTCAATCAAGTCAAATATATATTATTTGTGAATAATTGTCAAAAAACGTTTATTTTTATTGTAAGTGTACTTTTCTGTGGTGTGGAACCGCACTGCACCATACTGAGCGCTGATTACTTAGAATAAAGACAGTGATACTACGGGATCATTTTAATTTTTTATGGGAGGTCTCGGAAGGACAATAGAAAAAAAAAATTATGGCGCGCTTACCAACTTGACGGTACATTAATGCACGTAATAAAGACAAGTCCAAAGAAGATGTAATCGATGCGTTCGCTCCTCACGCGAGCTGATGTGTCGGCCGTTGGCATGGAGAACCAGAGCAATGAAGCCAACTCTCCCTGGCCGGTGAAGCTCATTTACAACAGTCCTTCGGCAAAATGGCAGCGTTTGTTTGTCATCTAACAAGTTTAAGTAAATGCAAAAAAATGGCCATTGTTTAGAAATGACGTCGCATGTCAGTGTAAATTGCAGTATTTCATAAAGACCCTTGCTCAACTTGTTTTGGAAACTTGAGCAAAGAATGTGTGAAGAAGTTGAAGAGAAAGTAGATAATACTGTAAAAAGAACACTGCAAAAACTGAAATCTAAGTAAGATTAAATATCTCAAATAAGGGTGATATTTGCTTATTTTCTGTCTAATAAGATAATTCTTCTCACTAAGCAGCTTTTATGTGAGAGTGTTTTACTTGTTTTAAGGGTTTTGGTCCTAAATTATCATAGTAAGATATTACAGCTTGTTGCTGAGATTTGATGGCCTAAATTGAGTAAAACATGCTTGAAACTAGAATATCAACTGTTGCAAAGCTGTGTCATCAACACTCACAAGTATAAAACTGCTTTTTTAAAGTAATGATTTCTTATTTCAAGCATGAAAAAAAATAATCATGAAAGCCAAATTGACTTTGCTGTTTCATTTTCAATGAAACAATAGAAATTACGTACTCATATAGTAGTACAGTTAGCACAGTACAGTAAAGTGACAGTTAATATTTAAACAATTTTGAACAGAAATAGTTCATGCACATTCAGATAAATTCCTCCAAATTATATTTAAAAATGTTTTGGGCGGGGGCCAGGCTGTATGTATGCACACTAATTGACTGAAAGAGCACGCACTTGGCGCGATGATGTCATATTATTGATGGAAAAATGCATTTTTAGACCATATTATTTGCCTGAGCGGCTAGGAGACCCCGAGAGTAACAAGTGGTTGCCTTGTTGCCTTTCCATTAAGAACAATAAATCAGTTTTTAGTATAAGTTTGCTGGTTTCAAGAAATGTAATGCCAAGCGCATATCATTATGTCAAGATAATGGCACTAGCATTTACTTAATTTAAGAATATTTTTCAACATATTGAGCAAAAAGGTATTGTTTTTCTACCAAGAAAAGTGCACTTGCTATTAGTGAGAATATACTTATTTTAAGGTATTTTGGGGTTCATTGAGGTTAGCTAATTTGACTTGTTTTGGAAAGTCTTGACAAGTCAAAGATCCACTTTGTCTTTTTAGCTAAGCTAACAGACGCCTGCTCTCACTCGTGGTCCGAGATGGCGGCCGAGACGGCGAGCTTGGGTTTCAAAGGGGGAGAGGAGAGGGGAGCAACCCCCCTAGACCCCCGTACGTCTACTCTCAGGGCGACCCAGTTTCAGTTCAAAGTGCGAGCGGCTGAAGTTTGTCAATTAGCGTCGTGGCCGCTAGCTCGCCGTGACGCAGCAGCGCTACATTACGAGTCGATAGCAGATGGACTCGCATTGACGGAGCGGCTTAAAGTGTTGTCGCCGTCAACTGACGCCAGGGCTAATTAGCAGATTTTAGCAGCTGCTCGTCCATTTCAACGTATTAAACGCCGAGCGAAGGCGTATCGTCTGGCGGGCGAAGGCGATTTAGTTGTGAGTGATCAGCACTTGCCTCAAGATTGATTCTGTCCTCAGTGGAGAAAGTGAAGGATTACTCGCCTCTCCAGACTTGATGTGGACTTAGAGGGGCCTTGACCCGCCCCTCCGCCCCCAGCAGACGAGAGGTCATCTCGTCTAGCCCGGCCGAGGTGACCTCAATGACCTCCGTCTGCCTCCACCCTCGTCCGCCATCTTTTTTTTTTTTTTTCTTTTAGCCAAACGACACAAAAAGTGGCAAAATGAACCGATCCAGTTTCTCCTGCATCCTTTGATGTGTAACGGATACGGCGTCAGGCTCGCCATCGCCTCCATCGGCCCGCATCTGGGAGCGGCGGATGCTGGCCCAGATAGCGGCGAGTGTGACTGTCCACCAATATTAGTTTTTCCTGAAGCCCCTCAGCTCAGAACAAAACGGCTTGCGTTACAATGAAAATGACCCCCAATAACAAAAACATCAGACTTTTTTTTTAGGGGGGGAGAGGATAATGCCACTGGCTCCAGGAAAATCTAATAGGATATTGATTGATGTCAGCGCTGACAAGTGAGAAGAGACACTTTATGATTGCTTCATTTAAACAACAACATTGTGGATAAAGAACACGGCCTTTGTTACCCTAAACCAGTGTTTGATCGCCAGCTTGAATTTTTTTTATCATCGTCTCTCATTATGTATTGCATATAGTATTGTAAAGTACACTAAGGGCTTAAGGGTTTTGCTAGTATGGCTAAAAGATAATCAAAGATATATATAATACATTGTATTCAAGCAAAACAGAAAAACAATAGATAGAATGACCAGTGAAGTTTAAATGATTAAATGAACAGTGAACAAAACTGTAAAATTGTGGTTAAATACAAAACATTTTTTATATCAATAATATAGATTTTTGTTAGTTAATTTTATTTAAATTGTATTTTATTTTGTTAAGTAAAACTAAACTGATACATTAAATGTATTAATAATTATATAAACTGTGAACAAATCAGCAAAATGTTGTAAAATTATATAAATAAAATAAAAGAAGCTTGGACTATTTATCATCTTCTTTCATCACATATTCCATATTTTATTGTAAAGTACACTAGAGGCTTATGTTTTTTTCTGGTTTAGCTGAAAAATTAAAATTCATAATACTTTTTACCCATGCAAAACAGAAAACACAATAAATAGAATGATTAATGAAGTTTAAATAATTAAATGGGAAGTAAACAAAAATGTAAAATGGTGGTTAAATTTAAAAAAAGAAATATGATGTATATATCAATAAAATATATTTTAATTAGATAATTTCATGAGGATTGTTTTATTTTATTGAGTTAAACTAAACTGATTATTTCACTTCAAATAGTTGTATGAGCAATGAACAATACCGTAAAATGATCGTAAAATTAAAAAAAAGAATAAAGTATAAATGTGAATAGTATGCTTTTGTATTATTAATTAAACTGATTTTTTATTACATTTTATTACCTGTAATTAAAACAACTCTCTTGTTCAACTCAGTAGTGTTATAGAGTAAACAGTACATGGTTCCATATATATCATTATCATATTGGTAAATTTAAAAATATATTTATTAATGTTATTTTTTAACACACTTTCTGTACTAAAATGACAAATATTTTATATGCTATAATGCTGACACTGCATTTTTAGCAATCATGTATGATGGGCACACAATTATTTTTGATTATTTTATTTTGAAAAAATAATGACACATAATAAAAACATCTTTAAAAAAATGGGATGTAATTGAATAATTCAAATTCAATCAGTTGAACAAAATAAATCTAAATCTGGTGACTACCCATTCATAAAAAAATATATAAAGTAGAAATAAAGGTTTGTCTACATTGTGTTGATGTATGGGCTGAAAGTGCTGCGCGTGTGTGTGTGTGCGTGTGTGTGTGTGCTTCCCATCCTTGACACGGCTGTGAATTATCTCCAACAGGTTGCGTCTCCAAAAAATCCCAAATGTCTCAAGACTAACGTTACTGTCCAAACACAAAACCTCTCCTTTTCGCATATCGATTGTGCGTGGTCGCTCATTGCAAACGTCGCTGTGCACAATGAGCGTTTTATTCCAGAGGTGTGATGTTGTCACACGAGAGTGAAGCTCACACACGCACACACACACACACAGCGAGCGTGCCTCGCGCCCAACATTTCACCGGACGTGAAGGTCGGCGCCACCTGTTTGATACGATAAAAATTCTAGTGTTACCTCCGTGGATGTTATTGGAGGTTATGTTTCACAGTGTGCGAGTGTGCGTAAAAAGAATTGCAGGTGCACGCAAAGAAGTGAGTCAGACGGGATGCCTCACTCTGCACTTTTTATTGACACGCTGATAGATGAGCACCACGTGACTGGGCTGAGTGGTGCAGAGGAGATACATGTTTTTTTTCCCACATGAGAAGAAGGTGAAAACATGTCTGGAAGTCTTTTTTTTCTTCTCCATGTCTGCAAGAGTCACCCTTTAATGACTTAATCCAAGTTCACTCTCCCAAGTCTTCGTCTCTGTGTGTGCCAGCGTAATCCTCGCTCGCCAGACGAGAGCCCGGAGATGACCTCATTGTTTGCTCTCAAAGGGTCCCTCGGGTCTCTCGGGTTGAGGGGCGGGGGTGAGGGGGACCCCTCGAAAGGGTTCTGGAACGGCCCCGCACGGCGTGGCGGTCTGTGGCGTGGACGTGCAGGCCGAGGTCCACGGGCATGGTCGGCCTGAGCTCCTGTTACTGGCGGCTTAGTCACGCTGTGTGAAACTGATGTGCAGCAGCCCCGGCTCATGTTGCACAATAGCAGCAAAGTGTCGCGATTGCCAAAGTGCCCCACCCCCCCCCCCCCCCCACTCTACCCCTGCTCCCACTTTTGGTAGGCCTGTTACCAATGCATGCATACAAACCCATCTAATGACACCATGTATCAAAAACTCTGCCTTTACAAAGACAACAATGTTCACTTTTGAATTATCGCCGACAAATGCTTTGAATTTGAATTTACTTTGAAAGTGTTCCTATTTTATTCCACATATGCAACTTTCTAAACTAATACAGTGCGTATGCTCAAAACTCTTGTTCTACATGATGTGGGAATGCAGTATTATGTAGAACGTATCTCGTGCTTTATGCAGCCGCTATATCTTGAGTATGAGAACTTCACTTGACATCTTTTGAACGTCTCACATCACTAATTCAGGAAGTCCATATATGGCAACTTTCTCAGTACTGTTTGTCGTTTTTTCGTAAAAATTGTATTCCGGAAAATGTTTTTTTATAATGTAAGAATTGTGTGTCTATAGCACAGTAAGGCAGCAATGGTAACTTTGTTTCAAGGTCTGTAGCAGTGACGTGCAGGCGGGGCCTCACCTGCCATCATGGAAAGAAAAAAAAATGTAAAAAGAAAAAATAATAATTAAATTGTTATATGTATCCAGTGATTATACTATAAAGTTATTTTCCATTTAACTTCACCAGTTTTAGATTATATTTATTCAAAATCGCTGAATTTTCACATTTGCCGTTCAAATACTGAGAAGAGACGGTGCGGTGAACAGCAGCCAGTTGAGGCACGTCACTCAGTGCCTCAACATGGATTCCGGACTCGGCTAACTGCTGGCCTGCTGTGCAGTGAGACTGTATTGCTATATGAATTGTATTATACATTTCCATAGTTTAGTTAGCTGAGGTATATAATGTACAGTGTATTTTGTCAACAACTGTATGTGTGTAACGTAATTCTTGTGCTGAGCGATCATAAAACGGCTGCAAAAGACGCACTGGCTGAGGCTCCAGTAGCCCCGCCTCCTGCACCCCCGCCGTAGAATTGTTATATCAACTAAAGTCCACACTTAAACTTTCCACGTGCAAGATTGAATCTATTTAAAAAAGTTATTTCATAAGAAGCGAAAAAGTGCAAAAACAATAATGTTCGCGTTGGAGGAGTTGTGAATGACTGCAGGGCCACAACATTAGGTACACCTGCAGACTGCAGGTGTACCTAATTCACAACTCCTCCAACGCGAACATTATTGTTTTTGCACTTTTTGGCTTCTTATTAAATAACTTTTGTAACCTATTTTCATGGGCTTTCCTCTTTGTGATGTTAAGTTCCTGTTATGCGCTGTTATACAGTATATGCCTTGAGCTCTTATTTTGAAGACGCTAAGAGCGGAAGTGATGACACGTTGCGGAGGTTTTTGAAAGAAGGTAAATAAAGTGGTCCTCGTGTAAACTGGAGCCTCCGTGTTTGTTATTTTGTAGTTTCATACAGTATAGGCGACATTTATAAACCCTCGGTTACACTTTTTTAAATAGATTCAATCTTGCACGTGGAAAGTTTAAGTGAGGGCTTTAGTTGCGGCGCATGGACTTAATTTATAAGGAAAGGTAAGACCATAATAACGTTTTTTTTATTAAATGTGCTTTTTTGTGTGCTACAGTTTGTATGTGTAAAGTTAAAGTTAAGTTAAAGTACCAATGATTGTCACACACACACTAGGTGTAATGAAATTTGTCGTCTGCATTTGACCCATCCCCTTGTTCACTCCCTGGGAGGTGAGGGGAGCAGTGGGGAGCAGCAGCGCCGCGCCTGGGAATCATTTTTGGTGATTTAACCCCCAATTCCAACCCTTGATGCTGAGTGCCAAGCAGGGAAGAATGCTGGTATGAGCTTTTAAACATAACCCGTTAACTGCTGCCAATCAAATGGTGAATAAGATACTCTTTAGGGTTCATATGTTTGTAAATCTGACTGTGATGAAGTCAGTGCCTCACCAGCCATCAACATCACCGCACGTCACTGGTCTGTAGCTTTCGATTATTTTAGCTATCGGGTAATCTATAGATTATTTTTTCCGGCTTATTGAGTAATCGAACACTTTAAAGCTTCAATGCATATTTCAGGGGAAACAGTTTAACCTTTCTGTGGGCATTCAGTTACATGTTGGATTCATATTGGATGGATGGATTTGCCAGCACCCCCCACGACCCCGAAAGGGACAAGCGGTATAAAATGGATGGATGTATTTTTTTTTTGCTCAGATTTCTCAATAAACTTTAGTCCTAAACAAATATATCAAACTCGTAATGTTTTTTGTTTTGTTTTTTTTCAACCCTTTTGAAGGCCTTTTGATCAGATAATGTTTCAGGTTTGAATTTGTAAAATACTACTGCAAATTTCTACTAATTCAAAACCGTGACATCGTTTGATCAAAAGGATTAAAAAAGGAAAAAAACATTACGTGTTCGGTATTTTTGTTTAAAAGGGAACTGCATTTTTTGGGAGTTTTGCCTATCATTCACAATCTTGTAAGACAATAACGCATATGTTTTTCTTTTTTTTATGCATTCTATCTCGTAAATCAACGCTAGCAAAAGTCAGCTAACAATGGAGTCAATAAGAGTTGCTCTATTCGGCCTATAAAGCGCTCTAAAACATCCATCGACGTTTTATATACATGTTGTAAGTATTTATGTAATGTAGTAACAGGCACAGTCATGCAATATGCATTTATTTTGCTAATTTTTAGCACATGGCGGCGTATTAATCACAACAATCATTATTCCCTTCAACAACAACAATTACTAATCCTGGCAGACTTCATGAGAGACCATAACGATTACTTAGGGACAAATGATGATCCTGAACTTTACATTTTTGAGTCTGAACATAAGGAAAATGAGCTACAAGTTGTAGAAACTGTGTGCTAAACAGATCCAGATTTAGTTAAACACTAAGCATAAGTGCTAAACAAGAAATATAAACTATGAACATGACAAAACAATCACTTACCGTACAATGTCTGCTCTCACTGGGATGCTGACTGATGGGACGTTCATATCTTCTCGTTAAAATGAAGAATTATTTATAATCTTCACGCAGGTAAAAAAAAAAGAAAGAAAAAAAGGTGGGCGCAAACGTTCGTATTGTAGTGTCTTTCTCACCATCTGGTTTAAATTGAATGTCAATGTTGACAAACATCTCGGTTTATGGCAACAGCAATCTACTTTAAAAGTCGTAAGCATTTATAATCTAGAATCAACTTTTACCAACTTAGAGGAAATGCGGTATAGCTCGGTTGGTAGAGTGGCCGTGCCAGCAACTTGAGGGTTCCAGGTTCGATCCCCGCTTCCGCCATCCTAATCACTGCCGTTGTGTCCTTGGGCACGACACTTTACCCACCTGCTCCCAGTGCCACCCACACTGGTTTAAATGTAACTTAGATATTGGGTTTCACTATGTAAAGCGCTTTGAGTCACTAGAGAAAAAGCGCTATATAAATATAATTCACACTTCACTTCACAATGCAGCTAGCTATGGCCCGATTTAGTTCGCTCTCTCTGTGATCACAACGCTGCCAAAAATAGTTTGTCTATGTTCGCGCCTCTAATAAAAATACTGCTAATAATTGGTTAATATTCAGGTCACGGTTACCCACATATGCGGTCCTCTCCAAGGTTTCTCATAGTCATTCACATCGACGTCCCACTGGGGTGAGTTTTTCCTTGCCCTTATGTGGGCTTTGTACCGAGGATGTCGTTGTGGCTTGTGCAGCCCTTTGAGACACTTGTGATTTAGGGCTGTATAAATAAACATTGATTGATTGATTGATTGATGTAAATTGAATATTGCATAAGGTTTTTGGATGTTTTTTCAGAGGGCTCCATGGGCGCAATATAATACTCACATAGCAGCATTGTTATCCATCACGTACTTGCTGTATATTACAAATTAGAAAGCAATAAAAAAAAAAGAAAAACATGTTCTTTTCTTACATAGAGATTGTGAATGATAGATAGATATATATGTCTATATGTATATATATGTATGTATATGTGTGTATATATATATATATGTTTATATGTGTATATATATGTATATATATATTTACATATGTATATATGTATATATTTATATATATGTATATATATATATACATATATATATATATATGTATGTATATATGTGTGTGTGTATATATATGTATGTGTATATATATATATATATATGTATATATATATATATATATATGTATATATATATATATATATATATATATATATATATATATATATATATATATAAGCCTGTTTGTAAAATTTAAAATATCAAAATGGCCCCCGCATTCTTTGATTTGACCAAGAAGTATGCAGCCTTCGGTGGAAAATGTTTGGTCTCCCTAATCTAAGAGATCTCTAATATAGGAGATAATATAGGAGAGAGTTTTTATGTAGCTGAATAATCCAGGCACAATAGGCTCCAGCCATCCCCGCGACCCCGAGAAGGACAAGCGGTAGAAAATGGATGGATGGATATTCTCAGTAAAGGAATTGTTAAATTATTAATAGCGCTCTGTCACTTTTTTCATGACAATCGCCCAGAGAGTCAAAAAACAAAAGACAACTAGTGACTGGACATGTCATTCATAGTGGGTTTTTTTAAACATATTTGAAGTCTTTGTTTGATCACAGACTACAAATGTCACATATTCAGTCTATATATTGACCAAAAAGACATTAGAAAAATGCATTTGTTGACTTTTTCATGAAGTTTATGTCTTCCATCGTGTGGTGGGGGTCCAGGAAGATGGTAAGGGAGGGGAGGGGACCACACAGCAAGACAACGGGGATGCGTGGTGGTCGTTGTTAAAGCAAGCACTTGTCCCGTCTGGCATTTGGACGGCGACGTGTGTGTATATGTGTGTGTGTGTGTGTGTGCATGTGTGCGTTAGCGCGTGAGCGTGCGTGTGTGTGTGTGTGTGTGTGTGGTGGGGGGCTCTTAATGTGTTGTTTCACACTGTGCAGCGTTGACGGGCTGAGGATGAAGCCAGGCGGACCACCTCTCCACTGGCAAATGAGCCTATCTATACGCCACTGCTCAGATCAGTTAAAAGGGGACAGGTGGGACCCCCCAGACTTAAGGTGGACCTCCAGAAGAGAGGGTCCTGTGTCCCCCCAGGTGGATTAAAACACTAAAATCCATTGGCTCTGCTTTTTAAGTGTGTGCCAAGTATAAATCAAAGCTGTCAAAGAGTTCTGGCTTGTATCCAGCCAAAGTCCTTCTCAGCCCGTACACCCGCCAAATCCTGCTCGCTCGCATACCAAAACAACGGTCAGTGATAACGTAGCCTCCCTGGTGGAGGTAATAAGCCGATCTTCTTGAACTAAACGGACATGAGGCATCTAATGGAGACTGTCCTAGCGCTGTTCTTTGTTATTAGGAGCCTTTAGCATCTGTGCTACATAGCAGAGACATAAGGATGTGGAGCACAAACAGGCAGCATAAACAACGCAGCGTTTTATCTCCTCGCCACCCACAGTTAACGCCAGTGGGGAGCTGTCCCGCCCCCCTTTCCCCCACCATCCCAAACCTCCCCAGCTAATCACCATAGCTTAGCCTGGCGCTAAGCACTCGGCTCCTTTTGGCTCGCAGTCAAAGTCTCTGCTTTGTAACTTTAAACTGCTATTATTTTGATTTCCCACAATCCGCACTGTTGCAGACTTTTCGGCAACCACCACCCCAAATACCCCCCCGCCCACGTCCCACCACCACCCTGGACGCTCATTTGAACATTCCACGAGTGTGAGTGGTTCCTTTTGGGTCAGTTTGAGTCACTTCTTCACGCTTCTCCGATGGAAAGAAAACAGTCAAAATGATGAACAGTAGGAGGCGATGGAGTCATCTCACTGCGATGCGCCAACTCGACCCCCACGCCCCCACCTTGTCACCCACCTCTTGACCCTGCTGACCCCGTCATAAGCGTGCAGGACAACGGGAGTCTTTGCTCTCGGCAGGCCGCTAATTAATCACCGAGGCCTCGCCGAGCGACGTCCTTGGAAGGATGACGTCGTCAGGGCGCTCGTCGCGTGCTGTTTGGCCAACACGTTTTCCTTGATTCCTGCTCCCCGTGTGGTCGCCAGGCCAGGGCCTGTTTGGAGGAGAGTGTGAAAATACTCCTCTCACCTGGAACAACAGTCACTAAAAGGCCTGGAAGAGCATCAAGATGAAGGCGCTTACGTGCTTCACGTACAGCGTGGACGCTTTGAAGTCTGTTTCATGTCTACAGAAATGATCTTAGAATGTTGCGCACTTCTGAAGGGCTGGAAAACAGATTTTTATGGAGAACATTGCAAGATACTTAAAGGGGAAAATTATCACAATTTCAAAATTGTTAAAACCATTAAAAATCAGTTCCCAGTGGCTTATTATATTTTTCGAAGTTTTTTTTCAAAATTTTACCCATCACGCAATATCCCTAAAAAAAGCTTCAAAGTGCCTGATTTTAACCATCGTTATAAACACCCGTCCATTTTCCTGTGACGTCACATAGTGAAGCCGACACAAACAAACATGGCGGAAAGAACAGCAAGCTATAGCGACATTAGCTCGGATTTAGACTCGGATTTCAGCGGCTTAAGCGATTCAACAGATTACGAATGTATTGAAACGGATGGTTGTAGTGTGGAGGCAGGTAGCGAAAACGAAATTGAAGAAGAAACTGAAGCTATTGAGCCATATCGGTTTGAACCGTATGCAAACGAAACCGACGAAAACGACACGACAGCCAGCGACACGGGAGAAAGCGAGGACGAATTTGGCGATCGCCTTCTAACCAACGATTGGTATGTGTTTGTTTGGCATTAAAGGAAACTAACAACTATGAACTAGGTTTACAGCATATGAAATACATTTGGCAACAACATGCACTTTGAGAGTGCAGACAGCCCAATTTTCATCAATTAATATATTCTGTAGACATACCCTCATCCGTGCTCTTTTCCTGAAAGCTGATCTGTCCACTTTTGGAGTTGATGTCAGCAGGCCAGGGAAGCTAGGGTCGATAGGGGGTTTAGCTCGCTCGTCTGCGAGAACAAACTGCCGCCATTGCTTGCCGTGCTACCGGGGTCCTTTGTCCCTGAATTGCTCACACACTCTGGCAGATTCAATGGGGGTCTGGCGGCAGATTTCTTTGACTTTATCGTTGGAAATGCATCTGCTTTGAGTGTCGCAGGATATCCACACATTCTTGACATCTCTGTCGTAGCATAGCTTTCGTCGGTCGGTAAAGTGTGCGGAACAAATGTCCAATTTCTTGCCACTTTCGCATCTTTGGGCCACTTGTGCAACTTGAATCCGTCCCTGTTCGTGTTGTTACACCCTCCGACAACACACCGACGAGGCATGATGTCTTCAAGGTACGGAAAACAGTCGAAAAAACGGAAAATAACAGAGCTGATTTGACTCGGTGTTTGAGAAAATGGCGGATTGCTTCCCGATGTGACCCCACGTTGTGACGTCATCGCTCCGAGAGCGAATATTAGAAAGGCGTTTAATTCGCCAAAATTCACCCATTTAGAGTTCGGAAATCGGTTAAAAAAAAATATATGGTCTTTTTTCTGCAACATCAAGGTATATATTGACGCTTACATAGGTCTGGTGATAATGTTCCCCTTTAAAATCCATTTCTAGAACTACTAAAGTAGCATCGCTGTTGACCGTGGTTGAAGACTGATAGCTTGTTTGGCTATTTGTGTAGTAGGGTTGCGCAAAAGAGACAATATGAGTTATGAATAATATTTATTTGGCTGACAATAGAGCTTTAAATACTATCGTCACATCATGATAATGCATGTTGATGACACATTCTAGCCGTGTCCCGCAAATTTGAAAGCGGCAAGCGAAAGAAAGCGTCCTTAACACAATGTAGCATCCTTGCTCGTGAGCTAGTGGCTAATGTCCCGCCACATTGCGATTATGCTTCTAATGCTTTACCTCGGAAGTTGGAAGTCGGAGCTGGAAAATTACAAACCCCGTTTAGATATGAGTTGGGAAATTGTGTTAGATGTAAATATAAACGGAATACAATGATCATTTTCAACCCATATTCAGTTGAATATGCTACAAAGACAACATATTTGATGTTCAAACTAATAAACTTTTTTTTTTTTTGCAAATAATCATTAACTTTAGAATTTGATGCCAGCAACACGTGACAGAGGTTGAGAAAGGTGGCAATAAATACTGATAAAGTTGAGGAATGCTCATCAAACACTTATTTGGAACATCCCACAGGTGAACAGGCAAATTGGGAACAGGTGGGTGCCATGATTGGGTATAAAAGTAGATTCCATGAAATGCTCAGTCATTCACAAACAAGGATGGGGCGAGGGTCACCACTTTGTCAACAAATGCGTGAGCAAATTGTTGAACAGATTAAGAAAAACCTTTCTCAACCAGCTATTGCAAGGAATGTAGGGATTTCACCATCTACGCTTCGTAATATCATCAAAGGGTTCAGAGAATCTGGAGAAATCACTGCACGTAAGCAGCTAAGCCCGTGACCTTCGATCCCTCAGGCTGTACTGCATCAACAAGCGACATCAGTGTCTGAAGGATATTACCACATGGGCTCAGGAACACTTCAGAAACCCACTGTCAGTAACTACAGTTGGTCGCTACATCTGTAAGTGCAAGTTAAAACTCTGCTATGCAAGGCGAAAACCGTTTATCAACAACACCCAGAAACGCCTTCGGCTTCGCTGGGCCTGAGCTCATCTAAGATGGGCTGATACAAAGTGTAAAAGTGTTCTGTGGTCTGACGAGTCCACATTTCAAATTGTTATTGGAAACTGTGGACGTCGTGTCCTCCGGACCAAAGAGGAAAAGAACCATCCGGATTGTTATAGGCGCAAAGTTGAAAAGCCAGCATCTGTGATGGTATGGGGGTGTATTAGTGCCCAAGACATGGGCAGCCATTAATGCTGAAAAGTACATATAGGTTTTAGAGCAACATATGTTGCCATCCAAGCAACCGTATCATGGACGCCCCTGCTTATTTCAACAAGACAATGCCAAGCCACGTATTACAACAGCGTGGATTCATATTAAAAGAGTGCGGGTACTAGACTGGCCTGCCTGTAGTCCAGACCTGTCTCCCATTGAAAATGTGTGGCGCATTATGAAGCCTAAAATACCACAACGGAGACTCCCGGACTGTTGAACAACTTAAGCTGTACATCAAGCAAGAATGGGAAAGAATTCCACCTGAGAAGCTTAAAAAATGTGTCTCCTCAGTTCCCAAACGTTTACTGAGTGTTGTTAAAAGGAAAGGCCATGTAACACAGTGGTGAATATGCCCGTTCCCAACTACTTTGGCACGTGTTGCAGCCATGAAATTCAAGGTTAATTATTATTTGCAAAAAAAAAAAAAAAGTTTATGAGTTTGAACATCAAATATCTTGTCTTTGTAGTGCATTCAATTGAATATGGGTTGAAAAGGATTTGCAAATCATTGTATTCCGTTTATATTTACATCTAACACAATTTCCCAACTCATATGGAAACAGGGTTTGTACAATTAAAGCATGATCAGAAGCGGGATTGTTAACCCAATGGAGGCCTTTACCAACTGAATGGAATGTTCCAAAAGCTGTCACCCGCTGGAGATGATTTGCCATCGCACGGCCGGGGCCTTGAGTCACCTCCAGTTAAAGTTACATGATGGACGACGGGGCAATCGGATCGACTTTCCGAAGCGTCAAGAATCGGCCGAGATGGAGGAAGAGTTATTGTCAATAGAAGAGCGGCGTGAAGATCGCAGATAGCAACCATATTCACGTGATGCTGCTCTACATCCTGAGAAAAAACCTCTCTTTGAATGAAATCGAATTTCCCTGACAGGAGAACAAGAAGGAACCAAGGTGGGGTTGTGGGGGTGATGACGGGGTTACGGGGATCTGTTGAGCCTTCATTGAGCATTGATGGATGCTCTGTAACCAATGGAGGTAAAGAGTACCCCCCCACACACACACAAGCTTCTTCAGATTAACTCCCCCTGATTTATAGATTTACCTCAGGAGAGAAAACAGCTGGTCAGGGACAAATACCACAAGTGGCCAGGCATAAATTTAAGACGGTCATTTGTTAAAAAGATGATTGTTGTCGCCATGGAGCACACTGAGGATTGGATTACTGACACTGACACAACTCAACTATGGTCGCCATTAGGGATCACTAAAAGGTACTACTAGGTATTACTAGGGGTGGAATCCACGGTTGGGATCTTATCACTGTTTTGTGACACATTTTTTTTGGTTCGTTCATTTTATTTTAATTTCAACACCCAAGAATATCACAATAACCCACCATTACTGTTAACAACTCATAAGATAACACTTAAAGAAATTATTCTAAAGCTCTGACCCTTGAATTAATGTAAACAAAAAAATCATCGTAAAATGAAGGACAAGCTTTACCAATACTAGAGTTTTCATTGTTTAAATCAAAACAAAAACAATGTAGAGAGAAGTAGCAGAAGTAAGTAGTAGTGATAATTTTGCATAAGTAACAAGAAAATGTAACATCAGTAGAAATGTTAAAGTTAAAGTTAAAGTACCAATGATTGTCACACACACACTAGGTGTGGCGAGATTATTCTCTGCATTTGACCCATCACCCTTGATCACCCCCTGGGAGGTGAGGGGAGCAGTGGGCAGCAGCGGTGGCCGCGCCCGGGAATCATTTTGGTGATTTAACCCCCAATTCCAACCCTTGATGCTGAGTGCCAAGCAGGGAGGTAATGGGTCCCATTTTTATAGTCTTTGGTATGACTCGGCCGGGGTTTGAACTCACAACCTACCGATCTCAGGGCGGACACTCTAACCACTAGGCCACTGAGTAGGTATGTAATGTGATTGCTGAAAATCCAAACTGAAAATTTAACCATCAGCACGTCTGCTCGAGTAACCAAAAATATGACTGTTAGGAGCGTACCCGGGATAAGAAAGCTAGCATGCTAGGGTTAGCATGCGTCAAGTACCAAAATATGACGACAAAATTTGCCCCCCCAAAAAGCTAAATAAGAATGTAATTATATTGAAAAATTCATATCACGGTTATTGGCACCAAAATCATCACGGTTATTACTATTATCAAGGTATTGTTGAATGTGCTTATACACACTTATAACTAAGTTTTCCATCCATCCATTTTCTACCGCTTGTCCCTTTTTTAGGGTCGCGGGGGGTGCTCCATCGACGTCCCATTGGGGTGGTGAGTTTTTCCTTGCCCTTATGTGCTCTATACCGCGGATGTCGTTGTGGCTTGTGCAGCCCTTTGAGACACTTGTGATTTAGGGCTGTATAAATAAACATTGATTGATTGATTGATTGATATCAACTGCATTCGGCCGGAAGGCGGGGTACACCCTGGACAAGTCGCTACCTCATCGCAGGGCCAACACAGAGAAAAAGACAACAATCACACTCACATTCACACACTAATTTAAGAAATATGATACAATAAATAAATAAACACAATGTATTTTCATGGCAGAAGAAATATGTTGTATAAAGTAATATTGTTCTCACTACTTAGGAGCCTCATTATTTTTAGTGTGTAAATGTGTTTATCTTCTATTGTAATGTGGTGGCATTTCTGACCTTTGTACCATATTTTGTGTCTGTCACAGTCCGAAAAGAGAGCGAGGTCGAAAAGCATTAAGAATGTCTGCTTGTTTCTCTTGTTTCTATTCTGTACCATTGGAATGAGCATATGTGGGTTAAAGTTGAATATATGGTCGGCCTGACCATTCTACAAAATGTTTTGATTGTTCGTTATGGCTAAAGGATTCAAGGAGGTTGCAGAATAAACAGGTCCAAAACAACGGGACCTTGACCATACTTGCCAACCCTCCCGAATTTTCCGGGAGACTCCCGAAATTCAGCGCCTCTCCCGAAAACCTCCTGGGACAAATTATCTCACGAAAATCTCCCGAAATTCAGGCGGACTCAGGTCCATGCGGACCTGAGTCCGCTTTCCCACAATATAAACGGTGTGCCTGCCCAATGACGTTATAACTGTAGAATGATCGAGGGCGAGTTCTTGGTTCCTTATGTGGGTTTATTGTTAGGCAGTTTCATTAACGTCCTCCCAGCGTGGTAACAACACACAACAACAGCAGTCACGTTTTGGTCTACCGTAAAGCAGTTCGTCTGCCGTAAACAGCAATGTTGTGACACTCTTAAACAGGACAATACTGCCATCTAGTGCATTTGATGAAAGCACTTTTGTGCGTGCCACACAGCAATGCATCATCAGAGAGGATGTTCAGCATGGTTAGAAAAATAGTGACAGAGAATAGAACAAGGATGGACAATTCAACCCTTAACTCAACAAGTATATGTGTAAATAAATGAACACTGAAATTCAAGTATTTCTTTTATATATATATATATATATATATATATATATATATATATATATATATATATATATATATATATATATATATATATATATATACAATAAAATAAATATATATTTATAGCTAGAATTCACTGAAAGTCAAGTATATATATATATATATATACTTGACTTTCAGTGAATATATATATATATATATATATATATATATATATATATATATATATACTTGACTTTCAGTGAATTCTAGCTATAAATATATATTTATTTTATTGTATGTATGTATATATATATATATATATATATATATATATATATATATAATGAAATACCTGACTTGGTGAATTCTAGCTGTAAATATACTCCTCCCCTCTTAGCCACGCTCCCAACCACGCCCCCTCCCCCCCCCCCCCCCCCCCCCCCCCCGCCTATGTATGATTCATGATTCGCATGATTCTCGATTCATCCAACGTCTCCGGAGGATGTTGTCTGTTTGCATGACAATTCAATCCAACCTTGTACCATTTGATTATGGGTAAATACAACTTTTGTACTAAATTCACTTTTGTTGCTGTTTAAGATTCGGACCTTCCACCACAGTAATAACTTAGAAAAGTTGCAATGTTTTTTTAGTGATTAAGAAAAAATTTATGTTGGGTGCTTCACGTTTTTGTGGGATGTCACGCAAATTCCTTTCCTGTTGTCATATTGCTTCAAGTATCGATCGATCTCTCTGTTGAAGCGAGCAGAGCACAGGCTTAATGTGCACCATTTCATATCTTAGTTGCTCAGACAGTAATGTGTTAATTCAAGTTTAGATCGGGGAATGTCGTCTTTTCAATGGAGAGAGACATTAATGCCTCTAGTTTTCATGTTCGTCTTTAAGCTCGCAGGCTATAGCTAGTATTTCCAGTAAATGAGCAGTGTCAGTATCCGTGACTTTATCAAAGTTTTATCAATCACAGTTTTACACTCATTTTAATTTAAAACGATAATACTAACCATGGGAAGTTTTACCACGGTTTATCATTATACAGTTGATCATTACATCCCTAATGCTAACATAAACATGCTAACGGTTAGCAAGTGCCAAGTACCAAAATATACTACTCAGATTTGTATACCTACAACATTATCTAAAAGGTTTGGCATGTATCAACTATGATACAACATCTGTATTATAATCCTTGAACAAAGTAAGAGTGAAATTCATGTGAATAATCACTGAATGGAGAACTGGGGGTGGGATTAAATCAGTTATCTTCTTCCCACTCCCTTTCAGGCAAAACTGGACAATCATGAATTACATACTATACATTACCTTTTGCACTATATTTAATTTATATTATTATGTGTTGTCAACTTTGGACTTTTTTATGTTATTGCCTGAAATAAATAAATAAATGAAAATGAAAAAAAATTAAATGTTAGTACTAGACTAATATTAGCAATAATAATTTTGACTTTGAGACGGTTCGAATTGGTCAAATGTGGAAGTAGTAAGACTTTTTGCTAGGGAATAAGTGTTACAGAAAAGTTGGAAATCCTGGATCCAGGAGTGTGAGTGGAGTATGGAGTGTTTTAATGGTGGAATGGTTCTAATCAGTTGTGAAATGTGGAACTAGAAAAAAAAAATTTCCATGGCAAAAAGTTGAAGTGTGTGTATTTAAAAGGCATGTATGTCATTGTCGACTTCAGCGTCCACTTTTTATTTATTATAACACCGGACCCGAACTTGATCTGCCTACTACTGGTTAGGATGAGTAGCGCTGCAACGATTAATCGGTTCGAAAAAGCTTTGATTTATAATCTCGTTTGCTTCGATTAATCGTTTAATGAGAGTTAAACTATGTATAAAAATGTATGAAAACTGGGCCGCATGGAGTTCCGAGCACTCCAAATAGTTTCTGCAAGTCCGCTGCAATAGAGCGCACATGAGAGCAATGGTGTGTGGGTGCTATGATCTGTGTGGCAGCAAACAGCGGAAAGTATGTATGTATATATATATATATATATATATATATATATATATATATATATATATATATATTAGAGATGCGCGGATAGGCAATTATTTCATCCGCAACCGCATCACAAAAGTTGTAAACCATCCGCATCCACCCGAACCAACATTTTATCAAAACCACACCCGCCCGCCATTCGCCAGTTGTCATATATCTAATATAGACGATGCAAGCATATTAGTGAGGTTATAAAACTTTTGCCTGTTAAAGAAAGGAGACTGATCCAATGCAGCAGAGACTGCGTGCCACGCATTAATATATCTTGGCCAGGCATTAGTGGCTAAGATATATTAATGCGTGATAATATTATTTATCATTATTATAATATTATTGTCATTTCCATTAAGAAAGTGTTGACTATTGTTGCCAATGCCCTCAGATCAGGAGTGCGTTCCTCACACTTTGTGTGCGCAGTTGCAGAAAGCAGAACGAGGCTTTTAAGAAGTTAAAACAATGTTTTAGAAAGACTAGGCCTATATTTTCGTTAGGTAAAAGAAATGTTCTGAATTTATTTCAATGAATATTAACTTGTTAACGTTATAATGCTCAAATAGGGATGAGGGCGGGGTGCACAGTGAAACAGTGAACAATTTCGCGACAAAGATTAACCTTTATTGATTGATCTGCAGCCATGACAAAATATCAGACAATCTCCATTGTCAACGACAGGCAGGAAAATAAAGATAAACACATAGCCTATGTTGTAGGCATATAGGCTCATACGTTTTTAAGTTGAAATAAAAAAATAAAATAAAAAATGTGCCTCATAAGCCTTAAGCTGTCAATCACGCGCACAAACTTAAATTATACAATAACATATGTATGTCATCTCTATTTAAACAAAAATAAATTAAATAAATAATAATAACAAATTACCTGCAACTTATTGGCCAAGGCAAATAGCTGAAGGGGGGAAATCAAACCCATCAGACTGCACTTTATCATCAAACTTGAATTATAATGAAAATAGACGGTCGCGACAAACAAAGCAGGCTAAATATCCTTACATTGTCGCCAATCGGAGATGCGCTTCACTTGAAAGCGAGGCCAAATAATTATTCACACATAGTAGAATATCTCGAATAGAAAAAAACCACAATAAACAACTCAATTGCCTTAATTCCTTTGCATTGTAGTGCGCCCAAACAACACGTAACCATCAAAATTATTTAGCTGACCGAACTCAATATAGGTTAGACATGGGCTTATTTGGTATAGCCTATAGGTAACGTAGACTAATTCGTTTAACATATCCAACCGTATGTCTACTTACTTTTTTTTTTTGTTAGCACTATGCAGGAATAAAATGGCATCTACAGTGCCAGGATTCATGCGAGAGCGCCTGGCCTCTAAAATGCGCCCTGCTGCGCTGAAGGAGCGCTCACTTGCGCCACTTGTTGCTGGGACGCGGTGCCTGATTAATAATTGACTGTTTCAAAGAGTGCTGCTCGTTTTTCGTATGTGGGTAACAACATTTAACTATGTATATATATTTCCGAATTGGTTCAACCGCCAACCGCCCGCATCTATTTAAAATTTATTTTTACCCGCCTGACCCGCGGTTTATCCGCGGACTCCGCGGTTGTGTCCGCAAACCGCGCATCTCTAATATATATATATATATATATATATATATATATATATATATATATATATATATATATATATATATATATATGTGTATATATATATATGTATGTGTGGGGAAAAAAAATCACAAGACTATTTCATCTCTACAGGCCTGTTTCATGAGGGGGGGTACCCTCAATCGTCAGGAGATTTTAATGGGAGCATTCGCATACCATGGTTTATATAGGGCACAGAGTGGGTGGGTACAGGCTGGCCTAGGGGCGTGGTGATTGGCTCATGTGTTACCTAGGAGGTGTTTCCGTCTATGGCGGCATGTTGTTACAATTTCGCTGCGCTTGTTGAGGGATGACAGGTCTGGACGGTAAATAATGAACAGTTTCTCTTTCAAGCATAGGTTGCATCTTTTATTACCACTATTGTAAGGTGTGCTGGATGCAAGAATTTGCCATGTTATTGAATATTCAACATTATTGTCTTTGAGGTCCCAAATGTGTTTGCTGAGTTCTGTGGTATTTCGCAGGTTTTTGTTCCTGAAAGAAGCCTTGTGGTTGTTCCATCTGGTTTTGAATTCACCTTCGGTTAATCCTACATATGTGTCGGATGTGTTAATGTCCTTGCGTATTACCTTAGATTGGTAGACAACTGATGTTTGTAAGCATCCCCCGTTGAGGGGGCAATCAGGTTTCTTTCGACAGTTACATGCTTTGTTGGTTTTGGAGTCGTTCTGACTGGGGGTCGACGGCTATGTATATATATATATATATATATATATACATATATATATATATATATATATATATATATATATAGTTATAGTTTCAAGTATTTTCCCTAAAATACCTTTTGAGGCCATGAACTGTGTTTTATTTAATTACTCAATTAATCGAACAGACTGATAGTACTGGATGACTGAAATAATCGAAAGCTGCAGCCCTAGTGATGAGAGACGGGTAAATGGCGCCTCAGTGAATGTGTGTCTCACTCACTGGCTGTATTGACACTGCCCTGATTCAATGTTGGTGTTTCACAATGGCACCATCTGCTGGGTTTAAAACGTCACTACATTCCAAGTTAAATGAATGGTTAGGGAAGTATTTTTTTATACATTAGGAAGCTTGCAACTTTGTTCAATGAGCCCGGCAGTAAACAGAAAGATAGCATTGGCGCTATAAGATCAAGGTGATTCCACACTTTGGAACTTTTTCTTTTTCTCAATATCGGCCTACATGTCCGGTCATGTGTTTTTTTTCCCTAAAGTGACAAACACATCGGGGTATCGGTATTGCATAATGCTTCTGTATCGTTTGACCCATCACCAGTTATGATATTGTCATGCAAAGGCTAATAAGAATTCAGATTGGAGATGAAGTCGGGGGCGGGGCTAAAGACGCTTATGTTAAACAACACGCTGTGTACATAAACTGCTCCTCTCGGCCGTGCAGGAATCAAACAGAACCAGTACCAGCAGGCAACAGCATGGTGTGAGGAATCCGATACTGGACATTAAATTCCCGTTCTCCGTCGAGCCAAATCTCTCCGCCTCGCTTCGCCTCCATTAAAGTGAAATCTCAGATGATGCGTGAACATTAACTCCCATGACCTCATCCGTGTTTTGGGCCAAAAAACAAAAACAAAAAAAAAACACCACAATCTCTGGCGCTAACTGCATCCGCTCACCATGTGCAGGATTAATGTAGGAGCAAATATGACCATTTCTCACGTTACCGATGTAGTTTAGTATTTTTTTGATGTGCAATGGAAACATACGCTAAGCTAGTAACCACATGTAAAGTGTCGGATCTTTGCCTGCATGGTGTGTAACCGCTCAACAGATGTGCCCCCCCCCCCTCTCTCTCTGACACATACAGATGTGCACTCTGAGTGACAGCAACCCCCCCCTCTGCTTAAAATCTCCACCAATATCCTTCCACACCTTGTTGGCAGGACCGGAAGCTTCCCGTGTCTGATCAGGGGTGGGCTGCCCTTGACTCGTGTGGCTAAATGAGAGGGGTCAACAACCCAGTGAGGCCCGCCGCCATCGCAGGAGAGGCTTGGCGCGGGAAAGCTATCATTGCTGGTTGAGTCGGATGATTCAGGGAAATTCTCGTAGGACCGGTCCTGATTGTTTGGCCTTGAAATATTACGGAATCGCTGACAGTGTTTCCCAGAATTCCCTCCCCTCACAAACCCAATCTCCCTGGCTCCCCTGACCTCCTGATGCCCCGCTGGCGACTGTCAAGCGCTGATTTAGCATTATCTTAGAATCAGGAGTTGTCAAATCCTGACGGGGATGAGGTTGGCGTATCCGTGTGTCCCCCCCCCCCCCCCCCCCCCCCCACCCGCCACCCCCCTCAGAGGGCTTGTAAATTTGGACACTTTACTGCGGCGCAGAGGAAGTGAACCCCGCTCGGTCCGAGCCCGGCGTAATCCCACCACTTCCTCTGCGCCGCGCCGGCCGGGCTCACGCCGTTAATGCATTTTCTGTAACTAACAGCCGTTGTTTCCCGATTGTCACGCTCTCATCTCTTTCTTTTCGGAATGCGCCAGGAGACGTCGGATAAGGTGTTGGGCCTCGGAGACCCCCCTCCCCCTCCCACGCCCCCGCCCGAAAAAAAAGATGGAGGCTGGCAGTGGAAGGTCTGGTATTGCAGTTATGACTAACGGCAGTTTACCAGCGCTACAATTCCCTGTCGGGTGATGCGGCTCTGGCGGCCAGGTGGGACGCCTCAACCCGGGCCTCCTGCTTCCGTCACGCTTAAACGCCCCCCCCCTCTGTCGAAACACATGGGTGTCAAAGAAGGGTGGCAGCGTTCAGGGCCCCTTTCAACAACATTTAATCCGCCATGACAGGGCGAAAGACGCTCGAGCGGCGGATGGCACGGGGCGATCAATTCACACCCCTCTTTGCTTGTAACATTCTCTACCATGACACCCCCCCCCCCGCCCCTCCACTGACAGGTTGGACTGGAGGCGGCCCACGCGCTCCTTAGCGGGACGGCCCAGGAGGACAAAGCCCGCAAAGGAGAGCAACAGGTTGCTGGGAGACTCGCCAAAAACGTTGCTCTTCTTATCGCTTTTTTCCTCGTCTTTTCCCCAATGCGTGACGGCTCGTTAAATGACGGCTGATGCTTCTCGGCAGATGGCTAAAAATGAGCATCCTATTAAATGCTGGTGCGTCGCCGCATATCATAATACCAATCAGTCCCTGCGGGATTTTGCAGGCTTTTTAGGGAATTTTTTTGGTGGGGGAAATTAAATAAAATGACTGATTTTGCCATGGAAATTGCGATGGTTTGACGCGTATATGTTAAAGTTAAAGGGGAACATTATCACAATTTCAGAAGGGTTAAAACCATTAAAAATCAGTTCCCAGTGGCTTATTTTATTTTTCGAAGTTTTTTTCAAAATTTTACCCATCACGCAATATCCTTAAAAAAAGCTTCAAAGTGCCTGATTTTAACCACCCGTCCATTTTCCTGTGACGTCACACAGTGATGCCAACACAAACAAACATGGCGCATAGAACAGCAAGCTATAGCGACATTAGCTCGAATTCAGACTCGGATTTCAGCGGCTTAAGCGATTCAACAGATTACGCATGTATTGAAACGGATGGTTGTAGTGTGGAGGCAGGTAGCAAAAACGAAATTGAAGAAGAAACTGAAGCTATTGAGCCATATCGGTTTGAACCGTATGCAAGCGAAACCGACGAAAACGACACGACAGCCAGCGACACGGGAGAAAGCGAGGACGAATTCGGCGATCGCCTTCTAACCAACGATTGGTATGTGTTTGTTTGGCATTAAAGGAAACTAACAACTATGAACTAGCTTTACAGCATATGAAATACATTTGGCAACAACATGCACTTTGAGAGTGCAGACAGCCCATTTCAGGCGCGCTAAGAACATATATTTTTCCACGATTTCAGCACTCAGGTTAACCATACCTAAATAGACACAAAATACTGCATTACACAAGACTACCCGAATGTACTCGAATGATTGAAAAAAATAAATGTTTTTAAGCTAAATTATTGGTAAACACAGTTTATGTATAATAATTTACGTAAAACCGCGAGTAATGAATAAAGTTGTCATCAATTAATATATTCTGTAGACATACCCTCTCTTTTCCTGAAAGCTGATCTGTCCAGTTTTGGAGTTGATGTCAGCAGGATATCCACACATTCTTGCCATCTTTGTCGTAGCATAGCTTTCGTCGGTAAAGTGTGCGGAACAAACGACTGACCATTTTGTCGGCTTTCCTCACAGCCTCGTATTTTGAACAAATTCCGTCCAATTTCTTGCCACTTTCGCATCTTTGGGCCACTGGTGCAACTTGAATCCGTCCATGTTCGTGTTGTTACACCCTCCGACAACACACCGACGAAAGCGAGAAAATGGCGGATTGCTTCCCGATGTGACGTCACATTGTGACGTCATCGCTCCGAGAGCGAATAATAGAAAGGCGTTTAATTCGCCAAAATTCACCCATTTAGAGTTCAGAAATCGGTTAAAAAATATATATGGTCTTTTTTCTGCAACATCAAGGTATATATTGACGCTTACATAGGTCTGGTGATAATGTTCCCCTTTAAAGTACCACTGATAGTCACACACACACTAGGTGTGGTGAAATTACCCTCTGCATTTGACCCATCCCCTTGTGCCACCCCAGGGGAGGTGAGGTGAGCAGTGAGCAGCCGCGGTGGCCGCGCTCGGGAATCATTTTGGTGATTTAACCCCCAATTCCAACCCTTGATGCTGAGTGCCAAGGAGGGAGGTAATGGGTCCCATTTTTATGATCTTTGGTATGACTCGGCCGGGGTTTGAACTCACGACCTTCCGATCTCAGGGCAGACACTCTAACCACTAGGCCAGTGGTTCTCAACCTTTTTTCAGTGATGTACCCCCTGTGAACATTTTTTTTAATTCAAGTACCCCCTAATCAGAGCAAAGCATTTTTGGTTGAAAAAAAGAGATACAGGAGTAAAATACAGCACTATGTCATCAGTTTCTGATTTATTAAATTGTATAATAGTGCAAAATATTGCTCATTTGTAGTGGTCTTTCTTGAACTATTTGGAAAAAAAGATATAAAAAATAACTAAAAACTTGTTGAAAAATAAACAAGTGATTTAATTATAAATAAAGATTTCTACACATAGAAGTAATCATCAACTTAAAGTGCCCTCTTTAGGGATTGTAATAGAGATCCATCTGGATTCATGAACTTAATTCTAAACATTTCTTTACAAAAAAATAAATCTTTAACATCAATATTTATGGAACATGTCCACAAAAAATCTAGCTGTCAACACTGAATATTGCATTGTTGCATTTCTTTTCACAGTTCTTTTTGACAGACATTTTAGTGAGGGTCAAACCATCATGACATGGGGGAAACTCTGAGTTTATGGTAACGAATGGAATAGCCTACTTGATTTGATGTTCAGTTTATGAACTTACATTCATATTTTGTTGAAGTATTATTCAATAAATATATTTATAAAGGATTTTTGAATTGTTGGTATTTTTAGAATATTTAAAAAAAAATCTCACGTACCCCTTGGCATACCTTCAAGTACCCCCAGGGGTATGCGTACCCCCTTTTGAGAACCACTGCACTACGCCACTGAGCAGGTTTTTAGAAAACATTGTAAGATTCTATGATTTTTTTTTTATCAGTGTTTTTAAGGGGACTTATGAAAAAACAATTTCCTCTAAGTCTCGACCACAGCTTTTTAACCATTTTGACTTCGAGGGCCAACCTTTCCACTACAGAGAAGCCCGGGGCCCCCTCAAATATTAACACTGAATTAGAAATGTCACTCTTGATTTTAATGCTATTCAAACAGGATAAACCTTGTCAAATGATGTGAGACCACGCGTTAATCACAAATATTATTATCAAGGCTTAGGTCAGGCTGATTACAAAAAAAAAAAAAAATCAAATGTACTGCAAAAGAAGGGACTCGTAAAGACTGATAAAAAAATTATTTGCATACAATTATGCAGTGCTAAAATAAATACATTCTAACTGAATTAATAAGTAATAATATAGGACTGTATATGTTATTGAAATAAACTGTCAATAGGATGAAAATACAGCTTCACCACTTTAGTCCTAATTTTTGCACTTACGTGAAGTGAATTATATTTATATAGCGCTTTTCTCTAGTAACTCAAAGCGCTTTACATTGTGGAACCCAATATCTAAGTTACATGTTTAAACCAGTGTGGGTGGCACTGGGAGCAGGTGGGTAAAGTGTCTTGCCCAAGGACACAACGGCAGTGACTAGGTTGGCAGAAGCGGGGATCGAACCCGGAACCCTCAAGTTGCTGGCACGGCCACTCTACCAACCGAGCTATACCGTCCCAAGTTTAAGTTTGTTTGCGATTGTCAATGCTGCGAACAAGAGGTGCAAAAGTGTATTTCAACTGGATACCGGCCCGTACGGACTACAGATGATAAACAGATATTTATTGGTGGTCCTCCGTAAGCTGTTATATATTATATATATATATATATATATATATATATATATATATATATATATCTTTATATATATTATATTATATATATATATATATATATATTATATATATATATATATATACACACACACACATATATATATATACATATATATATATATATGTATGTTGTAGTCGTCACTGCTATTTATTTTTTTCCAGATCTGCATTAAAAAAAGCTGCTTTTAGCAACATTTATGTTACTGCTTGTCTCACGCCGGTGTTATTATGCACATGAAAATAATACTTTACTTTACTGTGTGTGTATGTGTGTGTGTGTGTGTGTGTGTGTATTCCTACCCTTCTTGAGACATCAACCATACCATACCATACCAACTTTATTTATAAAGCCCTTTAAAAAGAAGCACAGTTGAAAAACAAAGGGCTGTACACCACAAAGAAATAGAGGCAAAGGACAGACTAAAAAATAACATTTAAAACAGAGATAAAAATACACATTTAAAAAGCAAATATAAATTACCCTAAGAACAGTTTGTTAGATAAAAAACAGTTAAAAGCTAAAAACAGTTTAAAGTCTCATGCTGGGTTAAAAGCCAGCATGACAAGGAAAAGTACCTTCCATATGAGAACCGGTGAACAAGTTAGGACCGAAATCATGGTCCCAATACGGGAAGCCATAGAGAATGTCTCATTTGCACCCCTGGTGGTGAAATCTATCAAAACTAGGGTGGTCCCAAAAAGGAGGGATTTTTCAAAGACTATAAAAAAAAATGGGACCCATTACTTCCCTGCTTGGCACTCAGCATCAAGGGTTGGAATTGGGGGTTAAATCACCAAAAATGATTCCCGGGCGCGGCACCGCTGCTGCTCACTGCTCCCCTCACTTCAGTGAAATAACTGATAACATGTTTTATACTGCTGGACTCTAGAAAGAGGTTCCGCAGCCTCCGAAGCAGAACCTCCAGGTTCTGTAACAGCTTTTTCCCTCAGGCCATAAGACTCTTGAACACATCATAATTAAATTATCCCCTCAACTCCCCCCAAAATGGATTAACTCGCTGGAATAAAAAAGACAATATAACATACATCCATAAACGTGGACGCATGTGGAAAAGTGCAATATATTTATCTGTATAGTAATCTATTTATTTATATAAATATATTTATATATATTTATTTATTTTATATATATATATTCATATATTATTTATATATTTTTATTTATATATATATACACCTTATTGCTTTTTTATCCTGCACTACCATGAGCTTATGTAACGAAATTTCGTTCTTATCTGTGCTGTAAAGTTCAAATTTGAATGACAATAAAAAGGAAGTCTAAGTCTCTAAGTCTATATTCTAGTTTCTTCAAAATAGCCACCCTTTGCTCTGATTACTTTTTCGCACACCCCTGGCATTCTCTTGATGATCTTCAAGAGGTAGTCACCTGAAATAGTTTTCACTTCACAGGTGTCATAGTTTTGATGCCGTCAGTGACAATCTACAATGTAAATAGTCATGAAAATAAAGAATACACATTGAAATGAGAAGGTGTGTCCAAACTTTTGGCCTGTACTATATATATATATATATATATATATATTTATATACATACCGGTACAAATATATGTATATATATACTGTATATGTATATAATCTTTGGACCAGTCTTGTACACAGGCAACACAGTAAGGGAAGGAAAATACCAAATTTCGTTATCATCATTGCTGCTGGTTTTGCTGCATTAATTTATTGTGGATTTGTGAATTTATGACTTGTGTATCATTTTTTTTTATATCAAATAGATTTATATTATTCAAATATATTCTAATGAATGCAATTGTTTTATTTTGAATTATAATTTAAATGACAAAACTCCATTTAAAAAAGGCATTGTTTTTGACAAAATGTGTGTTTCCTATTTTTGAGTGTGTTTTGGGCAGCGTTTAAGCATTGGCACTGTTTCAAAAGTACCCATTTGGCGCCCGTGTCAGACAATATGTAAACGACACTCAACCCGAAGTAGGAGTGCATGTTTGTGTGCAGTGGTTCAGGAGTAGAAGAGTTGGCTTCACTGCAAAAACTGAAATCTAAGTAATATCTCAAATAATGGTGATATTTGCTTATTTTCTGTCTGATAAGATCATTCTTCTCACTAAGCAGATTTTATGTTAGAGTGTTTTACTTGTTTTAAGTGTTTTGGTCCTAAATGATCTCAGTAAGATATTATTACAGCTTGTTGCGGAGATTTTATGACCTATATTGAGTAAAACATGCTTGAAACTAGAATATCAACTGTTGCAAAGCTGTGTCATCATCACTCACAAGTATAAAACTACTTTTTCAAAATAATAATTTCCTTATTTCAAGCATGAAATAAAAAAATCATGACTTTGACACAATTGTGCCTCATATAAAAACAGATGACAGCCAAATGGACTTTGCTGTTTTATTTTCAATGAAACAATAGAAAATACGTACTCATATAGTAGTACACTTGGCACAGTACAGTAAACTGACAGTTAATATTTAAACATTTGACATTTCAAACAATTTTGAACAGAAATAGTTCATGCACATTCAGATAAATTCTTCAAAATTACAATAAAAATTAATTATTATTATTAATTATAAATTGGAGAAATTTACTTCATACAGGGAAAATTGGGTCAACTATGTAACACCCCATAAACCTGACTTTAATTTTTTTTAATTAGTGATTGTACTGCAAAAACAACAAAAAATAATAAAAAAATAATTTAAAAAAATTCTGTATGTATATATATGTTTATATATGTATATGTGTGTGTGTGTGTGTGTGTGTTTGTGTATGTATGTGTGTGTGTATATATATATATATATATATATATATATATATATATATATATCTGTTTATATTTTATTTTATTTATTATTACTATTAATGTATTATTATTATTTTGTTTTTTGTTTTGTTTATTTAATCGATGTATTTGTAGATATTACTTTGTTTTTTTGTTGTTTCTTTCTTTTTTGGGGGGGTGGGTAGTATGGATGGGATATAAACACAAATATTTTGACATTTAGGGCAGACAATAGATATATGATTTATGTGAATATGATGTAATGGATAGGAATGTCTGATGCTGGATGTCAATAAAAATAAAATGAAAAAAAAAAATAAAAAATTACAATAAAAAAAAAATTGGCCTTAGACAATATGATTTGCCTGAGCGGCTAGTAGACCCCGAGAGTAACAAGCGGTTGCCTTTCCATTAAGAAAAATAAACTAGTTTTTTAGTATAAGTTTGCTGGTTTCAAGAAATGTAATGCCGAGCGCATATCATTATGTCAAGATAATGGCACTAGAATTTACTTAATTTAAGAATATTTTTCAACATGTTGAGAAAAAAGGTCTCATATTTGTTTTTAATATCAACAAAAGTGCACTTGTTATTAGTGAGAATATACTTATTTGAAAGGTATTTTGGGGTTAGTTGAGGTTAGCTAATTTTACATGTTTTGGAAAGTCTTGACAAGCCAAATTTTCTTGTTTTATTGGCAGATAATTTTGCTTAGTTCAAATAAAATAACCCTATTTTTTTTAAATTTTTTCCTTGTTTTTGAACACTGACTTTTAGCAGTGTTCCACGAGCAAATACGTACATTGATCAAAACAATGGTTAGCCTTTACAATTGGATCAAAGCAGCCCAACAACTGTTACCTCCACCAAGGCTTCATCACGGCTTAGTTAGCAAGAATTGATTGATTGAATTGATTGAAACTTTTATTAGTAGATTGCACAGTGATGTACATATTCCGTACAATTGACCACTAAATGGTAACACCCCAATAAGTTTTTCAACTTGTTTAAAGGGGAACATTATCACCAGACCTATGTAAGCGTCAATATATACCTTGATGTTGCAGAAAAAAGACCATATGTTTTTTTTAACCGATTTCCGAACTCTAAATGGGTGAATTTTGGCGAATTAAACGCCTTTCTAATATTCGCTCTCGGAGCGATGACGTCACAATGTGACGTCGCATCAGGAAGCAATCCGCCATTTTCTCAAACACCGAGACAAATCAGCTCTGTTATTTTCCGTTTTTTCGACTGTTTTCCGTACCTTGGAATTGGGGGTTAAATCACCAAAATGATTCCCGGGCGCAGCCACCGCTGCTGCCCACTGCTCCCCTCACCTCCCAGGGGGTGATCAAGGGTGATGGGTCAAATGCAGAGAATAATTTCGCCACACCTAGTGTGTGTGTGACAATCATTGGTACTTTAACTTTAACTTTAATCATGCCTCGTCGGTGTGTTGTCGGAGGGTGTAACAACACGAACAGGGACGGATTCAAGTTGCACCAGTGGCCCAAAGATGCGAAAGTGGCAAGAAATTGGACGTTTGTTCCGCACACTTTACCGACGAAAGCTATGCTACGACAGAGATGGCAAGAATGTGTGGATATCCTGCGACACTCAAAGCAGATGCATTTCCAACGATAAAGTCAAAGAAATCTGCCGCCAGACCCCCATTGAATCTGCCGGAGTGTGTGAGCAATTCAGGGACAAAGGACCTCGGTAGCACGGCAAGCAATGGCGGCAGTTTGTTCCCGCAGACGAGCGAGCTAAACCCCCTGGATGTCTTGGCTCACACCGTCCCGAAGATGATCAAGAGAAGAATATCGACCCTCGCTTCCCTGGCCTGCTGACATGAGGGTATGTCTACAGAATATATTAATTGATGAAAATTGGGCACTCTCAAAGTGCATGTTGTTGCCAAATGTATTTCATATTCTGTAAACCTAGTTCATAGTTGTTAGTTTCCTTTAATGCCAAAAAAACACATACCAATCGTTGGTTAGAAGGCGATCGCCGAATTCGTCCTCACTTTCTCCCGTGTCGCTGGCTGTCGTGTTGTTTTCGTCGGTTTCGCTTGCATACGCTTCAAACCGATATGGCTCAATAGCTTCAGTTTCTTCTTCAATTTCGTTTTCGCTACCTGCCTCCACACTACAACCGGATATCCGTTTCAATACATTCGTTATCTGTTGAATCGCTTAAGCCGCTGAAATCCGAGTCTGAATCCGAGCTAATGTCGCTATAGCTTGCTGTTCTATGCGCCATGTTTGTTTGTGTTGGCTTCACTGCGTGACGTCACAGGAAAATGGACGGGTGTATATAACGATGGTTAAAATCAGGCACTTTGAAGCTTTTTTTTAGGGATATTGCGTGATGGGTAAAATTTTAGAATTTCTAGGCGCAGTCAAGGCGTTGAGGGGATCCGGTTTGGTGGCTGCAGGATTAGGTCTCTGCTTTTTGCAGATGATTTGGTCCTGATGGCTTCATCTGGCCAGGATCTTCAGCTCTCACTGGATCGGTTCGCAGCTGAGTGTGAAGCGACTGGGATGAGAATCAGCACCTCCAAGTCCGAGTCCATGGTTCTCGCCCGGAAAAGGGTGGAGTGCCATCTCCGGGTTGGGGAGGAGATCTTGCCCCAAGTGGAGGAGTTCAAGTACCTCGGAGTCTTGTTCACGAGTGAGGGAGGAGTGGATCGTGAGATCGACAGGCGGATCGGTGCGGCGTCTTCAGTAATGCGGACGCTGTATCGATCCGTTGTGGTGAAGAAGGAGCTGAGCCGGAAGGCAAAGCTCTCAATTTACCGGTCGATCTACGTTCCCATCCTCACCTATGGTCATGAGCTTTGGGTTATGACCGAAAGGACAAGATCACGGGTACAAGCGGCCGAAATGAGTTTCCTCCGCCGGGTGGCGGGGCTCTCCCTTAGAGATAGGGTGAGAAGCTCTGTCATCCGGGGGGAGCTCAAAGTAAAGCCGCTGCTCCTCCGCATCGAGAGGAGCCAGATGAGGTGGTTCGGGCATCTGGTCAGGATGCCACCCGAGCGCCTCCCTAAGGAGGTGTTTAGGGCATGTCCGACCGGTAGGAGGCCACGAGGAAGACCCAGGACACGTTGGGAAGACTATGTCTCCCGGCTGGCCTGGGAACGCCTCGGGATCCCCCGGGAGGAGCTGGACGAAGTGGCTGGGGAGAGGGAAGTCTGGGCTTCCCTGCTTAGGCTGCTGCCCCCGCGACCCGACCTCGGATAAGCGGAAGAAGATGGATGGATGGATGGATGGATGGGTAAAATTTTGAAAAAAACTTCGAAAAATATAATAAGCCACTGGGAACTGATTTTTAATGGTTTTAACAATTCTGAAATTGTGATAATGTTCCCCTTTAAGTCGGGGTCCACTTAAATTGATTCATGATACAGATATATACTATTTTCATCATACAGTCATCACACAAGATAATCATCACAGTATATAAATTGAATTATTTACATTATTTACAATCCGGGGTGTGGGATATGGAGGGGGGTGGGGGGGGGTTAAGTTTGGTTGGAATCAACACTTCGGTCATCAACAATTGCATCATCAGAGAAATTGTCATTGGAACAGAAAACGCCAACATGTTTAAAGTCAATTCTCCTTTAATAACACATGAATGGTAATGAGCATGTCATGGAAGTGTACTGTTGTGGTGATAATATCATAAAAGCATCACGGCGTAGCTGCAGGACGCTCAAAAAGAAACAACAGCAGAAGTGTCAGATAACCTCTGCACTTCAAAGCACGTCTGGCGTGCCGCCTCGGGAACTCGAGCCGGTTGCCCGGCGAAGAGAGGCGAGCGCTGACCTTCCAGCGCAGGTTGCAGCATGGCGGCCTTGAGCAGGGAAGACTGGGGCAAAGGGCGCAGTGTGTGCGGCGCCGCGCGTGACCTTGCGGTGGGTCAGGGGGCGTAGCAGTCAAGCTCTCGGTTACCCTCGAATGACCCGGGTCACACTGCGCGAGGGGCGGGGCCTTGTAGCGTACAAAGATGGAGGAGGGCGAAGGAGCCAGTAGCTTGGTGATCGCTGCTTTCTGAGCCCAAAACAACCAAGCAGCCGAGATGAATCAGTCATCAGCCAGCCTGAGGGAACCCGAAGGAGCGTGGGATTTCACTTTTAAGTTGTCATCAACATCCGATTCCCAAACGGTTTGTTTAGAACCTCCAGGTGGCCGCTCCAGTGAAGTCCGGATGCATCACTGGCCAACGAGCCGCTGGATTGAAGCTCATGTTGCATAAAACTGTGCAAGAACGACGCTAGCAGAAAGTTCGCAGCCACTACTCCTCCCGTTCGTACTCTGCTGACCCCTGCTGACACTGCACGCTCATGCTTTTACTCTGGTGTAGCAGTTCCCTGACTATGGGCATCATCCCACCCCCACCAAGGACTGTTTTCACTGCTGGACTCTAGAAAGAAGTTCCGCAGCCTCGGTAGCAGAACCTTCAGGTTCTGTAACAAATAAACTGTCTTGAATGGATGTATGCTTTCTTTAAGTTGAAGTGGAGTTGTGATTTGCTTTTTGTTAGCGCCTAATCGTCACAATAATTTATGAAGTTAAGCTCATGATGCAGTAAACCAGTGGTTCTCAACCTTTTTTCAGTGATGTACCCCCTGTGAAAAATTTTTTAATTCAAGTAACCCCTAATCAAAGCAATGCATTTTTGGTTGAAAAAAAGAGAAAAAGAAGTAAAATCCAGCACTATGTCATCAGTTTCTGATTTAGAAAATTGTATAACAGTGCACAATATTGCTCATTTGTAGTGGTCTTTCTTGAACTATTTTGAAAAACAAAAAAAACTAAAAACTTGTTGAAAAATAAACAAGTGATTCAATTATGAATAAAGATTTCTACACATAGAAGTAATCATCAACTTAAAGTGCCCTCTTTGGGGATTGTTGAGTTGAGTTGAGTTGAGTTTTGAGTTTATTTCGAACATGCAAGTATACAACATGATACATCACAATCTCCAGTTTCTCTTTTCAACATGTTCGAAAAGGAGTAGGAAGAAGCAAAGCTTATTTAATCCTACCCCTTTTCTTTTACATGACAGTTGCTAAAACTTTTGTTCACTTCCTGTTCTCAATTTATTCACAATATACTCCATAAGTAATCACAATAAAATAAGTAAATAAATAATAATTGGTGAAGTAAGTTACATTTCATATGTTGAGATAAGTAAGATTATTTTGTGAGTGAAAGAATGAAAGAATGGATGAGTTAAATAAATTCAGAATGTTTATCATGGTTCTTCTTCTTTGTACTTTGTAAACACTTTAAGTTTGAAGAGTTTCTTGAAGTGGATCATATTAGTACATTGTTTGATTGCTTTGCTTAATCCATTCCATAATTTAATTCCACATACTGATATACTGAAGGTCTTAAGTGTTGTACGTGCATACAAATGTTTTAAATTACATTTCTCTCTAAGATTATATTTCTCCTCTTTTTTTGAGAAGAATTGTTGTATATTCTTGGGTAGCAGGTTATAGTTTGCTTTGTGTATAATTTTAGCTGTTTGCAAATTCACTATGTCGTAGAATTTCAGAATCTTTGATTCAATAAATAAAGGATTTGTGTGTTCTCTATATCCAACATTATGTATTATTCTAACTGATCTTTTTTGTAACACCGTTAATGAATGAAGTGTACTTTTGTAATTATTTCCCCATATTTCTGCACAATAACTCAGATATGGTAACACTAGTGAGCAGTAGAGAATATGAAGTGATTTTTTGTCTAGAACATGTTTTGCTTTATTCATTATTGACGTGTTTCTTGCTACTTTATGTTGTATATTTTTTACGTGAGATTTCCAGTTCAATTTATCATCAATCATTATACCTAGAAATTTGGTTTCATTTACTCTTTCAATTTCTATTCCGTCTATTTGTATTTGTGTTTGACTTTCTCTTCTACTGTTACCAAATAGCATTATTTTAGTTTTACTGAGATTCAACGATAGTCTGTTTTTGTCAAACCATCTTTTTAATTTGTTCATTTCTTCTGTTATTATTTGTAGTATCTTCTGTGTATTCTCTCCTGAACAAAACGCTGTTGTATCATCCGCAAATAATACTAACTTTAAATCTTTTGTAACTTTACAAATGTCATTTATATATAGATTGAATAATTTAGGTCCTAGTATTGATCCCTGAGGTACACCACAGGATATATTTAGCGTTGTAGAGGTGTGTTCGTCTACCTTCACGTATTGTTTCCTGTTCATTAGACAACTTCTTATCCAGTTTAAGACTAACCCTCTGATGCCATATCGTTCTAGTTTTTTGATTAAAATATTGTGATTAATTGTGTCAAATGCTTTAGTTAGATCCATAAAAACTGCTGCCGCACATTTTTTATTATCTATAGCATTGGTAATTTCTTCTGTAATTTCAATTAAAGCCATCGAAGTTGAAACATTAGCTCTGTATCCATATTGATTTTCTTCGAGTATTCTATTTTTATTTATGAAACTCTCTAATCTGTTATTGAACAGTTTTTCAATGATTTTAGAAAATTGTGGAAGTAAGGAAACAGGTCTATAGTTTGTAAATTGATGTTTGTCGCCAGTCTTATAAATTGGTGCAACTTTAGCTATTTTCATTTTGTTTGGAAATGTACCTGTTTGAAATGATAGGTTACTAATATACATTAATGGTCCTGAAATCTCTTCAATAACCTTTTTTATCGTTTCCATATCAATTTCATTACAATCAGTTGAAGTCTTGGATTTACATTTTTTCACGATTGTAACTATTTCCTCCTGTGTCACATTACTGAGGAACATGGAGTTGGGATTTCGCTCTATGGTATCATTATAGTCCTCAATTGAAACTGGGTCTGGAATCCTTTCTTCCAATTTTGGTCCAATATTTACAAAATAATTATTGAAGCTTTCAACTACTTCCTTTATGTTGTCATTTTTTTTATTTCCGTCTAAGAAGTATTGAGGGTAGTCCCTCTTAGTGCCATTTTTAATAATGCTATTGAGGATGCCCCATGTTGCTCTCATATTAGTTTTGTTCTTGTCCAATAATTCACTGTAATATTCTTTTCTACATAATCGTAGTATGTATGTTAACTTGTTTTTATACTTTTTGTACTTAATTTCTGCCTCTGTAGTTCTTTGTGCTATAAATTTCCTATATAGTGTATTCTTCTTCTTACAAGCATTTTTTAATCCTTTTGTCATCCATGGTTGATTATTCTTTCTCTGCTTATTACTGAGTTGTATCCATGGACAATGTTTGTTATAAAGTATTATGAACTTGTTTAAGAAATGTTCATATGCTTCATCAACCTCATTTTCATTGTACACATTGTCCCAATCTTGCTTTTGTAGCTCAATTTTGAAAGCAATCATCCTCTTCTCTGTGCACAGTCTTCGAAATGTCCTTTTGTCTTCCATATTCTTCTTGTAGTTTCCATCATATATTATAAAAACTGGCAGATGATCACTAACATCGGTTATAAGTAGACCACTTGTAGTGTTATTATCAAAATCATTGGTAAAAATATTATCAATAAGCGTGGCACAGTGTCCTGTAATTCTGCTTGGCTTTGTGATTTTAGGATATAAACTGATGCTGTACATTGTATCAATGAAGTCATCAATAGACTTTTGCTTGTTAGGGTTCAATAAGTCAATATTAAAGTCACCACATAGGAAAATTATTCTTTGCCCATTGTCCATGTAAGTAGCCTTGATCCATTCTTCAAATGTTTCTATACTTGACTTAGGTGATCTATATATACAACTGATGAATATGTTTTTGCTTTTTTCCTGACATATTTCAATTGTTATGCATTCTAAAATATTATCTATAGCAAATGACATGTTTTTTACCACTTTGTAGTTCAGGTTCTTCATCACGTACACAGCTACTCCTCCTCCATTTTTGTTGTTTCTGTTGATGTAGTTTAGTTCATATCCATCCAGATCAAAATCTATTCCTTTTTTATCATCAATCCATGTTTCCGTGACAGCAATGACTTTGAAGGGTTCGTTGATGTGTTCCAAAAAGTTCTTAATATTGTTGTAGTTTGCATACAAGCTTCTGCTATTAAAATGAATAATTGACAATTTGTTATCACATTTAATGTTGCTGTTATATTGATCATCTGTATAATAAAAACAATTATTACTGAAGTGGGAGAAAAAATTTGTATCTGGATCTATATCATTTTCCAAATCCTGGTTTTTATGATCTTTGTTGCAGAAATTTTTTAGTTCCATGTTTTCTTGTTCAACAATCTTTGATGTTGTTTCAATAATCTCTATAAGTGTAGGTGGATGCAATCCTGAATCTAGGTCCTCTTGTTTAGTCGTTCCTTGGAACATAGTAGTGTTGATGCTGAATTTAGGTGCTTGTTTTCTGTCAGAGTTCATTATCATCGTTGTTGTGGAAGCTGTGTAAACTTTAAAAATTGTCCAGGTCCTTGATGTCTTGGACAGCAAGTACTCTTGCTTCTGGACCTCCATTCAGCTTGATGTAGATTTTACAGTTGGCGCTCCAAGTTCCCTGGATTTTTCCCTGCTTTCTCAAGTCGCGTGCTTTCTTGGCAAGTAATAGAGATCCATCTGGATTCATGAACTAAATTCTAAACATTTCTTCACAAAAAAAGACATCTTTAACATCAATATTTATGGAACATGTCCACAAAAAATCTAGCTGTCAACACTGAATATTGCATTGTTGCATTGTAATGAATGGAATAGCCTACTTGATTTGATGTTCAGTTTATGAACTTACATTCATATTTTGTTGAAGTATTATTCAATAAATATATTTATGAAGGATTTTTGAATTGTTGCTATTTTTAGAATATTTTAAAAAAATCTCACGTACCCCTTGGCATACCTTCAAGTACCCCCAGGGGTACGCGTACCCACATTTGAGAACCACTGCAGTAAACTAAATGATGTGGACACGTTTTTAACTTGATACTTTTTAACATGCTTCTGCCTTGGAGACTTAGTATGTGTAAGTAACATGCAACTATAACAATTTGATACTTGTTTATATTGACAAATGTGGTTTTTTTTACTGCAATATTGTTTAATTAAGGACACTTACTACATAGGTCTTGCTCAGTGGTCCTTAACCTGGGTTCGATCGAACCCCAGGGGCTCGGTGAGTCTGCCTCAGGGGTTCGACAGAGCCTCTGCCGCGGAGGTCAAGACACGCCCGACTCATTGCGTAAATAAAAACTTCTCCCTGTCGGAGTATTATGGATACCCCCATACAATATTCCCTCTAATTTTCCATATGCGTGAGCGAACGTAAAAACTCCTTGAGCATTCGGTGGAGCGCATGTGAGCGACGTCAGACATGCACATACACTGTGGTCACACCTGCAGCACACCTGTCCCAAACCTGACTAAATAACAATTTCAATGTTTTATTATTATAATCAAATGACAGCAGTCATTTCCACGAGATTATTTTCTAATATAAGTGTTTTGGCCCACTTACAATGACTATAACATATTGTTTTTCATGAGCTGTGTACTAGTATTATATATGTCTGGGTGGGGGTCCTACTTTAGAAATAATGTGTACCCCTTTCAGATATCGAAATTGAGTTCCTACTTAATCATTCACATGTTGCACAATGAGATGTAAACATGGGATTATGTGTACATTCCTGTAACTTTCCGTTTGTAAAATATATCTTTATTAGTATTTCTTTAATATAACAACATCATTTTATGTTTACGGTTCGGTGAATGCGCATATGAAACTGGTGGGGTTCGGTACCTCCAACAAGGTTAAGAACCACTGGTCTAGCTTGTGTGCTGTTGTGTGCTTAGCTGTTGTGTAGCTGCTAGCTCCTTAAGCCTTTCGTGTTTACCTTTTGTAAATGACTTGACTAAAACAGAAGAAAAGACCAACCTTGTGTGCTTATTGGAGGACATTTAGATGTTAAATGGCTGTCCAGCTTTCCACAAGTGAACACGCTGCTTAATTGTATCGAACATTTTACATGCAAGACCATATACTCTCAAACTTGCTTTTTTTGGTCGATTTTGGACTGATATCTGATGTCAGTATTGGATTGAGACATAGACATACATATTTTTGTATGTTTTCATGTGTTAAATTGTGTGTGTGTGTGGGTAGAGGTGGTGCTCATGAAGACAAAATGCATCCTGGTCTCGCACCTCGGGGTTTGGAAGTGTAGGTGTTAACAGAGGAAAGGCAGGTGCTAAGTGTGTGCCGTGGCCGTAGAGGAAGAAATCCTGCACACTTTAATGACATTATTTCAGCCGCTGTCAACATTTTATGTATCCTTTTTTATTTTCAAAACAACAGTGACGTGCAGTCAGGGGAGGCAGGTGAGGCGGGGCCTCACGTGCCATCATGGAAAGAAAAAAAATTTAAAAAGAAAAAAAAAAAATTAAATTGTTATATGTATCCAGTGATTATACTATAAAGTTATTTTCCTTTTAACTTCACCAGTTTTAGATTATTTTTTAATCAAAATCGCTGAATTTTCACATTTGCCGTTCAAATACTGAGAAGAGACTTACGGTGAGTCAGCAGCCAGTTGTGCCTCACCATGGATTGCGCAATGACTCGACTAACTGTTGGCCTGCTATGCAGTGTGACCGTATTGCTATATGAATTATATTATACAATTCCATAGTTTATTTAGCTGAGGTATATAATGTACAGTGTATTTTGTCAACAACTGTATGTGTGTAACGTATTTCTTGTGCTGAGCAATCATAAAACTGCTGCGAAGACGCACTGTGTGAGGCTCGCAGTAATCCCGCCTCCTGGTGGTAGAGGGCGCTAGTGATCCCAGAGATCATTCATGCGACTACTCGGCTGCAGAAGAAGTGACAACAAGCAGCAACAGTTAGCAGCGATCGTTTATTTTTTCCTCTTGCCTGGACTATTAACATGGAGGATTACATATCTAAAATAAAACAGTTTTCTAAACTGGACTTTCAATCGAAGCAGGAGGTAATACTTAAAGGAAGATCTCCATCGAGACATTTAAAACTGAAGAAAGATAAGGAAGACTTCTATAAACAAGTTATCGATGCTTTTGTTCAAAAGGAGCAGCGCATGGACTTCATTTATAAGTAAAGGTAAGACCATAATAACGTTTTTTTTAATTAAATGTGCTTTTTTTGTGTGCTACAGTTTGTATGTGTAAAGTTAAAGTTAAGTTAAAGTACCAATGATTGTCACACACACACTAGGTGTGGTGAAATTTGTCCTCTGCATTTGACCCATCCCCTTGCTCACCCCCTGGGAGGTGAGGGGAGCAGTGGGCAGCAGCGGCGCCGCGCCCGGGAATAATTTTTGGTGATTTAACCCCCAATTCCAACCCTTGATGCTGAGTGCCAAGCAGGGAAGAATGCTGGTATGAGCTTTTAAACATAACCCGTTAACTGCTGCCAATCAAATGGTGAATAAGATACTCTTTAGGGTTCATATGTTTGTAAATCTGACTGTGATGAAGTCAGTGCCTCACCAGTCATGAACCTCACCGCACGTCACTGAACAGTGACTTTTACTTGGTAATCGGCATGCAGAGAGGAAAGGCGTATTTTTTTCTAGAAAGTTGGAACGTTACACAACAGAGCCGTGAAGTGGGCATCTGGGATGTTAAATGGTGATCATTCGCTAATAAAGTATGTCATCTGGTTTGATGCTTGTCATTGTATTGACATTTACACGGTCACGCCACATCAGATTAAAATGTTGCACGCATTCATCGGACACTCACTGTGGTGTTGTCTAATATCTACACATCTTGATTTCTTTATATACTTGTAAATTATTTTTTAAGTAATCGTTCCTGCTTTGTTTTCCCACTAGTGTCGTGCACGTGACGGCCATGGCTTCCCGCTGCAGCATGGCATCCATCGGAGGAGGTAAGGCCCTAAGAGTAAACAGTAGTAAACAACAGTAGCAGTAGGGGAGTGGGCCCCCCTGCGGTGTTGATTATTGGAGGGCTGTAAACAGTAAACTCCTATTAGTAGGCCAGTAGCTCACCAAGCGGGAACGGCTGCTGCTGGCGGCCCACAGCTAGGCCAACAACATCTGGACATCAGCTCAGTTCCTCACTATGATGGCGATGAAGGCTATAACAACATTAGCTACACCTGCACCAGCTCATTAATTCTGCATTCACAAAGATAATAATGCTCACTTTTAATTATTTTAGCAATGTTTTTTGTTGTGGAACTATATTACAGTCCCTAATAACCATGACTAAACATTTGCATTTTGTCTGTGCATTGCACTGTTTGTTAAAATGTGTTTTTTTTTTACAAAGGACTTTTAGCTGTAGTGGACTTGCATGTGTAAAATCATGAAGTCACGAAACACTATTGCGTCCTTTGTCTCCCTCTGCTGGTTATCTGAGCCACAGCACATGAAGTGCAAGGTGAAACCCAACTAGATTACATTGAACCAGAAAAAAATTGCTCAAATATGTGGCAGACCCTGGAGCTATTTTTGTCGGATTTTACACGTGACTTTGATGCAACAGTTCCTGGGGAATCTGTGGTGGGCTCTCCTATTTCTGGGGCTGAGGTTGCTGAGGTAGTTAAAAAGCTCCACGGTGGCAAGGCCCCGGGGGTGGATGAGATCCGCCGGAGTTCCTTAAGGCTCTGGATGCTGTGGGGCTGTCAAGACTCTGCAGCATTGCGTAGATATCGGGGGCGGTACCTCTGGATTGGCAGACTGGGGTGGTGGTTCCTCTCTTTAAGAAGGGGAACCGGAGGGTGTGTTCCAACTATCGTGGGATCACACTCCTCAGCCTTCCCGGTAAGGTTTATTCAGGTGTACTGGAGAGGAGGCTACGCCGGATAGTCGAACCTCGGATTCAAGAGGAACAGTGCGGTTTTCGTCCTGGTCGTGGAACTGTGGACCAGCTCTATACACTCGGCAGGGTCCTTGAGGGTGCATGGGAGTTTGCCCAACCAGTCTACATGTGCTTTGTGGACTTGGAGAAGGCATTGTCCCTCGGGAAGTCCTGTGGAGATTGCTCAGAGTATGGGGTATCGGACTGTCTGATTGTGGCGGTCCGCTCCCTGTATGATCAGTGTCAGAGTTTGGTCCGCATTGCCGGCAGTAAGTCGGACACGTTTCCAGTGAGAGTTGGACTCACTGGAAATGCCCTTTGTCACCGATTCTGTTCATAACTTTTATGGACAGAATTTCTAGGCACAGTCAGGGCGTTGAGGGGATCCGGTTTGGTGGCTCCAGGATTAGGTCTCTGCTTTTTGCAGATGATGTGGTGCTGATGGCCTCATCTGGCCAGGGTCTTCAGCTCTCACTGGATCGGTTCACAGCCGAGTGTGAAGCGACTGGGATGAGAATCAGCACCTCCAAGTCCGAGGCCATGGTTCTCGCCCGGAAAAGGGTGGAGTGCCATCTCCGGGTTGGGGAGGAAACCCTGCCCCAAATGGAGGAGTTCAAGTACCTCTGAGTCTTGTTTACGAGTGAGGGAAGAGTGGATCGTGAGATCGACAGGCGGATCGGTGCGGCGTCTTCAGTAATGCTGACGCTGTATCGATCTGTTGTGTTGAAGGAGCTAAGCTCTCAATTTACCGGTTGATCTACACTCCCATCCTCACCTATGGTCATGAGCTTTGGGTTATGACCAAAAGGACAAGATCACGGGTACAAGCGAACGAAATGAGTTTCCTTCGCCTGGTGGCGGGGCTCTCCCTTAGAGATAGGTTGAGAAGCTCTGTCATCCGGGAGGAGCTCAAAGTAAAGCCGCTACTCCTCCACATCGAGAGGAGCCAGATGAGGTGGTTAGGGCATTTGGTCAGGATGCCACCCGAACGCCTCCCTAGGGAGGTGTTTAGGGCACGTCCGACCAGTAAGAGGCAAGGGGAAGACCCAGGACGCATTGGGAAGACTGTCTCCCGGCTGGCCTGGGAACGCCTCGGGATCCCTCGGGAAGAGCTGGACGAAGTGGCTGGGGAGAGGGAAGTCCGGGCTTCCCTGCTTAAGCTGCTGCCCCCGTGACCCAACCTCAGATAAGCGGTAGAAGATGGATGGATGGATTTGATGCAACCTTATTTTACGGCTGTGCTTTTATTTTGAAGGCCTGACATTACCGGCTAGTACAGGATACATTATGCAGATGTTCCCCAAGTGGACCAAAAAAGTTGCATTTGTCAGCCAGCTTAGCTGTGCACTGGAATGTCAACATGTGCATTGTAGTGCTGCTGAGGGACAGCTATTATTACAGAAGTCAAGCACAACACAGTGTCAGAAATTAGAAAACAAAACCCCTGTGATTATGCAAAGAGTAACAGATCAAACTGGAAAGAATGAGATGTTTTGTTCCTCCTTTATTTTGAAAATGTACACTGCGATTAACGGTAGGATTTCTGGTAGCGGGCGCGGGCTCCAGGTCCACCGAATTTCTTGGACTCGCAGCGACGTGGGTCGGCAACCAGCAGGGTCCTGTCGTACTGGATCAGGATGTCCTTGATCTCCTTCTTGGAGGCCTCGTCCACATCTGCCGGGAGGGGGACAGCACAATTACACTTTGGACCAATAATCACTTAATTAACTGACAGTGTTGTTGTACTTACACTTCTGGTAGTACGCCACCAGTGCTTTGGAGATGGACTGTCTGATGGCTAGAAGAGGTGAAAAGAGTATTTGTACATTTTGATAAGCAGGAAATAATACAATGTAAGATGACAATGTGGCCTTTAGCATTGTTGCTTACCATAAACCTGTGCGACATGTCCACCTCCCTTCACTCGGACTCTGATGTCAACTCCAGCAAAACGTTCCTTGCCCAGTAGCAGCACAGGCTCCAGCAGCTGCATTAGACAGTCAGATGGATATTAAGTACATATAACCTGCAGGTGCTACTCACAGGAAGCTAAGAATATTTATGACCTAAACTGCACTAAAATCCATGTAACCTCCTCTAAACTAAACTTGTTCAACGGTATCCAACAAACAACTGAACAGCAAAATTCACATCAATGCACCAACACAGTCACAGAAAGTAATAGGGAGACCCTGGCCAATATTCAATATTTCATTTCATTAGTTTATTTGAACAGGGACCACGCAAATTGATCAACATTACTGTAAATGCGCATGTTTTAGCTACAAAGCTTGTTTCCAACCTTAGTCCTTGGGCAAGATGTATATCGCCAAGAGTAAACAATATATAATTAACAACAATCATTAAGAGCCTTCTTAAAATATAGTAAAACAACTGATTAGTCAATGAGTCAATTAATCATACGATAAATGAATGTGATAACTTTGCCAGCCTTGATTATTGCCAATCGCATGCATTGTTACGGGCTGCAAGTGGGGTCATTCTTTGCACCGGTTTCAGCAGCTGCAGGCGTTTGTACTAAAAGCACAAACAGTAATAATGGTAACTGCTGTAAAGCTCCCGACGGTTAGTATTGCCATATTGAACTAAAATTATTGAAAAACAGTGATTGATAACTGCACTTTAATAAAAATCAACCCACTAGTGTTAGCTTGCTGTCGAGCTTAAATACTAACATTAAAACGAGAGACATTAAGGTCTCCCCATTATGAAAAAACATCATACCCCAATCTAAACTTGTATAAACACATTAATGTCAAAAATACCAAGATACAGTATTCACATTGAACATAAAGGCTGTCCTGTCCTTGCACAAAATTATCAATATATAGTCCAGTTTCAAGTTGAAACACTGTTTTCAACAGGAGGTGAACTCACATGAGAAACCGGAGAAAATGGAGGGCACTCATCGCCCAATGTTCCAATGGGAACGGGACAAACAAAGTCTAATAAGTAAGTAAGAACTCACGTGATGTCACGTAAATTGGAGGTGAACTGAAGTAATCACCCAATTTGCTTATATGAAAAAAGACATTCTAAAATCAAAGAAGATAAACATATTTAAACAAATAAAAATAATATGGCTCCTGTGAAGCAAGAACAACAATTGATGTTTCCTCTGCAAAGACAGCACTTTGTGTCTATTTGAGTTATTTGGTTAAAAGATTTTAGCGTGTAGAAGTACTTTTTGACCACATTCAACAACGATAGTAATGATAACCATGACAGACAAAAGTGTATTATTTGTTTATTTTATATACTAGCATGTGATATGTCCGCAAAAACCAGCCTTTTTACACATTAATTTTTCTGTAATAAAGTCACTTCTGTGTTTTAGAATGAAATATCAATTAAAAACAAGGACGTAAACCAAATTTGTTAAACGCTCGCCTAGGGTACTCGCTGTTCCTCTTGCCTAAACGTCCCACTGAGTTGCAGGACGGGAAGAATATTGTCGCCTTCCTTTGCTCTCAGAGCCACAACATTGACAGCTGTCCACTTTGCTGCTAATCATGTTCGGATGATTACAATCCCAACACTGCTAGTTCTGAAACAGTTGTAGTTCTAGAGTATTTATTAGTAACCAGCGAGAAGGTATGTTTTTGATGTAACAGATTGCAAACAGAGGTCACAACACCGGAAGTATATTTCCTGAAGGGGCGTCGATACAGGATAGAGTTACCAAATAGAAAACGAGTTCTTTGCATGCATGTTATAGAATTTATTACATTTTCAATGACAATTTAATCAAATCCTTTCCTAAAAAACTAAATATGTGGTACATTACATGGGACATGCAAGTGTCAAAAAGACAGTGGTTGGTAGATGAGAATAAATCTGAAGATAAAATATAGTGTAGAAATGTACCGTATTTTCCGCACTATTAGCCGCACCTAAAAACCACAAATTTTCTCAAAAGCTGACAGTGCGCCTTTTAACCCGGTGCGCTTTATATATGGATAAATATTAAGATTCATTTTCATAAAGTTTCGATCTCGCAACTTCGGTAAACAGCCGCCATCTTTTTTCCCGGTAGAACAGGAAGCGCTTCTTCTTCTATGCAAGCAACCGCCAAGGTAAGCACCCGCCCCCATAGAACAGGAAGCGCTTCTTCTTCTACTGTAAGCAACCACCCGCCCGCGTAGAAGAAGAAAAAGCGCGCGGATATCACCGTACGTTTCATTTCCTTTGTGTGTTTACATCTGTAAAGACCACAAAATGGCTCCTACTAAGCGTCAGGGATCCGGTTCATGAAAAGACGCAATCTCTCCATCCGCACACGGACTACTATTTCACAGCAACTGATATTCCTGTGAAACGCACCGTGGATACAACGGGAGCACGTACGGTGAATATTCGCACCACAGGGAATGAGAAGTCATCCTTCACTGTGGTTCTAGCTTGCCATGCTAATGAAACTTCCACCCATGGTGATATTCAAAAGGAAGACCTTGCCAAGAGACCTTTCCAGCCGGCGTCATCATAAAAAGCTAACTCGAAGGGATGGATGAAGAAAAGATGAGCGAGTGGTTAAGGTAAGTTTAAGTTTACGCGAAGAGGCCGGGTGGCTTTTTTCACGCAGCTCTGTCCATGTTGATATACGTATGTTTGTGATTGCACATTTGCGTACATTTTGGGAGTGAACAGAGTTGTTAGAACGCTGGTTTTTAATATATTATTAAAGTTTGACTGACCTATCTGACTGTTTTTTTGACATTCCTTTAGCACAGTTAGATGCGGCTTACAACACCGGGCGGCTTATAGGTGGACAAAGTTTTGAAATATGCCGTTCATTGAAGGCGCGGCTTTTAACCCAGGGCGCCTTATGGTGCGGAAAATACGGTAGTGTTTATTTTCTAAAGTTTACTTTGGGGGTTTGTGTGGCAGCACTGCATGCAGATAGAAACGTTACTTTTTTCCTCTATTTTCTCCAACGATGCTTACGTCACTGTATTTTGACATGGATATTTAAAAGTTTACATTTCAATTACAATGTTTAAATATATGAGAACTGCAAATGTGTTGCATTTGAAATGGTATACATGCGTTATTGTTACATCTTATTAAATCAGTAGTTAATTAGGTCTCAAAATAATGTTGACAATATCATTTATCTGCAATGATTTGTAGATAAATTCAAGAATAAGCGGTGAATTTATCGTTCAACAAAATTTGTTGTCTGCCCAGGCCAAGTCATAGTTAATGACTGTTCTAATCGATCACTGTTGTAACCTGCTGATGACTCTAAACTCAGTGGTCACTTTCCTCTGAGAACATCCAGTTTAAAGCATTGTAACTAGTATTAAAAATGTGAACAGCATCAAAAACAATACCAGTTCTATCTGAACAAGGACATGAATTAATCCATTCATGGATCACACACCTTTGAGGATTTTGTCCTTCAGCCCTTTTTGTTACGGAACAGTACCGTATTTTCCGCACTATAAGCCGCCCCGGGTTATTAGCCGCACCTTCAATGAATGGCATATTTCAAAACTTTGTCCACCTATAAGCCGCCCCGGACTATAAGCCGCGCCTACGCTGCGCTAAAGTGAATGTCAAAAAAACAGTCAGATAGGTCAGTCAAACTTTAATATATTAAAAACCAGCGTTCTAACAACTCTGTCCCAAAATGTACGCAAATGTGCAATCACAAACATAGTAAAATTCAAAATAGTGCAGAGCAATAGCAACATAATGTTGCTCGAACGTTAATGTCACAACACACAAAATAAACATAGCGCTCACTTTCTGAAGTTATTCTTCATTCGTAAATCCTTCGAATTCTTCGTCTTCGGTGTCCGAATTGAAAAGTGTGTGTATAAGGTAAGACATATTATCTGGCACTTTGTTTCGCAATATTATGCAAACACAACTTTTCTTACCTTCTGGTACCTGCTGATCTGTATTTGGGATCTCTATAAATCCTGAAAAATTGTGCGAGTCCGCCTTTGTAGTCCGTGACGACACCGTAGTCTATAAGCGTCTTTTCATGAACCGGAAACACCAAGAAGCACCACCTTTAAAATCATCCAGGTGAAGTTCGCTTGCTAGCGTTGTTGCCTTCATTCGAATAGTGATGGTGCTGACACTTCTGCTTGCTGCTCTCTGCTCAACAACCCACTGTTCGAGTTTGTCCTCCAACAGTTGCCATCTTGCTTTGTTCCCTCGGAAACTCTGTTTTGTCTTCTTTACCTGGCGCAGGTCATCTTCTTGCTTCCTCCACCTACGCACCATTGATTCATTTATGTTATATTCTCTTGCTGCTGCTCTATTTCCGTGTTCTTCGGCATGACTTATTGCCTTAAGTTTAAATTCTGCGTTATACGCGTGTCGCTTAGTAGGAGCCATTTTGTGGTCTGGTCTTTACAGATGTAAACACACAAAGGAAATGAAACGAAAATCCGCGCGCTTCTTCTTCTTCCGGGGGCGGGTGGTTGCTTACAGTAGAAGAAGAAGCGCTTCCTGTTCTGTGGGGGCGGGTGCTTACCTTGGCGGTTGCTTGCGTAGAAGAAGAAGCGCTTCCTGTTCTACCGGAAAAAAGATGGCGGCTGTTTACCGAAGTTGCGAGACCGAAACTTTATGAAAATGAATCTTAATATTTATCCATATATAAAGCGCACCGGGTTAAAAGCCGCACTGTCAGCTTTTGAGTACATTTGTGGTTTTTAGGTGCGGCTAATGGTGCGGAAAATACGGTAAGTTATGGCATAAGTGCAGAGACATTGTCAAGTTGAAATATATAATAGTTGCTCACCTTGTACTGCAGGGTAGCAGGCTCCACCATCTCTAGGGGTCTGCCGTTGACTTTAATCAAGCCATTGCCTCTCTTGCAGTGGGCGACTGCTGTGGCAGTTTTCTGTCACACAAGCACTCCGTTAGCATCTTGCAACTGTTTGTTTGCTCTCATTAGCAACTAACCATGATTTTTTGACAGGTCTTTTACAAAAAACAATAGAATAAAAACAGCTTATATCATGACACATGTATAGTTTGTGGTAAATTAATGATTTTAATGAATCCATCGATGAAGTCGGCCATAGCTTGTCTGCATTAGCCAATTCAACACGGGCTAACTGGGGTTTTACCTTAAATTATTACCAGTTTATGAAACAATATACACTTTTCTATCATTATGATAGCGCCTTTCAAGCACACACGTGTTAGGATGAACACTAACTAACGCGATAACGTTAACAAAATGCTAAAGAGCTCCGTAGAAGCTAACTCGATAAGCTAGGCCACACGGGTTAGCAGCACCGCCACATGTGTGCCAATTCTCTCAATTTTACTTACTTTACGTCCGAAAACCTGGACAGACTGCAGGGGACCTTTTGGCGGCATGTTTCTGAAACACACAGCGTACAGCAATTAGTTTGGAAACACGTCTAAAAGTACTTTATTTAGGGCATAATAACGCATCGAGTGGAGGAACATACCGTATTCAGCTCGGGTGCCGTACGGAGAGACCGACGGGGCTTCTCAGGCAGAACATCAGGGGCTGCTGCGCGACTATTTTACCTGCTTTACGGCATCGTTTGCGACGGCTGCTGTTGCTCGTCCTCCATTTTACATGTAGTTCTTTTTTTTACACGTTATTGAAACAAACGGGAAAGAACGACTATAACGCAACAACAAAATAAAATAAAAGTAAATACATTTATAACGTACTACGACATTTTCTGATTAAATTAATTGTCATGAATTAATATGTGTATGGATGAAATAAACTGGCTTTGGTTCGTCAAATATTTGTCTATCTCTATGGTTTATTTATTTGGATCCCCATTACAAACAGAGGACGTGAAGAATAAAGACTGTTGTGACTAATAATATTATATTTATTAATATTCAGTTCAGTCCAGTTTCAGTTTATTTCGAACATGTATACGATACAATGTAATGCATCGCACATTTCCAGTTGTTTCATTACAGGGCGTCCGAAAAGGAGTCGGAAGAAACAGAGCTTATTCAATCCTACCCCTTTTCATACCATAGCAATTTTATCCCATTTCCTTGTTCTCTGTAACAGAACGGTAAACAAATAAATAATAAATGAATAATATACCATAGTAATCAAACAAATATTAAATACATACATTAACTTTGCCTCAACAAAAAAAAAAAACATTTAATTAATTAAAAATATTGTTAAGCGGTAGAAAAAAGTAAGAAACAACAAATAATCACTTTATTAACATTGTTTTAGTCTGTAACAGAAAATATTTTATGGTGCATCGCTTTGCCTTAAATTTACAAAAAGGAAATCTTTATTTAAACAAAACATTTTTGACCAACTTGAACCATTTGATACTAAAAAAAAAAATTCCATCCATCTTCTTCTGCTTAGTCGAGATCGAGTCATGGGGGCAGTAGCCTAAGTTTCCCTCTCCCCAGCCACTAAATGCAGCTCCTCCCGGGGCATCCCGAGGTGTTTCCAGGCCAGCAGGGATGAGACATACTCTCCCTGGGTCTTCCTCGTGGCCCCTTAACGGGTCGGACGTGCCCTAAACACTTCCCAACGGAGGCGTCCGGGGGGCATCTTAATCATATGCCCGAACCACCTCATCTGGCCCCTTTCAATAAATAAACTCAATAAAATCAAATCAAATCAAATCAACTTTATTTATAAAGCACATTTAAAATTTACCACAGGGGTAGCCAAAGTGCTGTACAATGAGCAGGTTAAAAGATAAAACGAGTACCGAGCAAACACAACACAACACAAACAGAACACGATAAAAAATAAATAATTAAAATAGAATTAATAAAAACATAAAAACATAAAAACAGGATCACAGCAGGTGTATTATGGGGCGCCATTGCAGGATGGATATCACTCAGTGTTAAAAGCCATGGAATAAAAGTATGTTTTTAAGAGAGATTTAAAAACAGGAAGAGAGGAGGCTTGTCTAACACTCAGGGGTAGGTCGTTCCAGAGCTTGGGAGCAGCAACGGCGAAAGCTCTGTCACCTCTAAGCTTCAGCCTTGTGTCAGGGACCGTCAACAGCAGCTGATCGGCTGATCTTAAGGATCGGGTGGGGCAGTAAGGCTGAAGGAGGTCGGAGAGATAGGTTGGCGCGAGGTTGTTTAGACATTTAAAAACAAATAAAAGGAGTTTAAAATGTATTCGGTAACGCACAGGGAGCCAGTGAAGGGACGCTAAAATAGGGGTGATGTGCTCACGTCTACGGGTCTGTGTTAGCAGACGAGCAGCAGAGTTCTGCACGAGCTGCAGGCGGGCGAGGGAGGCCTGGCTAATGCCTACATACAGGGCATTACAGTAATCAAGACGAGTCGAGATAAAGGCGTGGATTAATTTCTCAAGATCATGTCTTGATAGAAGCGGTTTCACTTTCGCTATTTGGCGTAATTGATAAAAGCTTTTTTGAACGACGCTGCTGATTTGTTTTTCGAATTTAAAATCTGAGTCAAACTTTACCCCCAGGTTTGTGACAGAGTCGCTGAGATACGGGGTCAGAGTGCCGAGGTCAACGTTGGGGGAGGGAGAGCGACTTGGACCGAACAACATAACTTCTGTTTTGTCTTCATTTAGGCTCAGGAAGTTAGCTGAAAGCCAGACTTTGATGTCGTGCAGGCAGTCAATAAGACGTTGAACCGTGTTATTTTGTGCCATGGGAAAATAAATCTGGCAATCATCGGCATAAAAATGAAATGCAATACTGTACTTCCTAAAAATAGAACCAAGGGGGAGAAGGTAAAGCGCAAATAAAATTGGGGCAAGGATTGAGCCCTGGGGGACCCCATGTGGTAAAGGAGCTGTGGACGACATAAAACTGTCTACTTTTACACAAAAACTCCTGTCGGTTAGGTACGACCGGAACCAGTTGAGGGCGGCGCCCTTAATGCCCACACAATAGATAATATCAACATCACTACACAACAAAAATTAATATAAAAAATATGTAATTAAAAAAAAAAAAAGACATGCACCTGGGGATAAGTTGATTGGCAACACTAAATTGGCCCTAGGGTGTAAATGTGAGTGTGAATGTTGTCTGTCTATCTGTGTTGGCCCTGCAATGAGGTGGCGACCCCAAAAGGGATAAGCGCTAGAAAATGGATGGATGGATGGAAAAAATTAAATCAAAATGAGGAAGTCAGGATTAATGGCTACAATGAGCACGTTTTGTAGTGCACAGCTTTTCGAAGCGGCATATGTAGCACGATACTGCAGGATACTGATAAAGCATGTTCCCCGGGGTCACAAGTGTCCCCGTGAGGGGGGCCCGCCCCCCACTATTTGAAAAGAACTGTGCTTGTCACTTCATATTTTGCTTTGCTTTTCCAGATAAGTAAACAGACAAACAAATATTGTTTTGGCATGTTTTAACATTGTTTTAAAAAAACAAGCAGAGGTCAAAAATGTAAACCTAGTAATAATTTTCTACAACAAATTGGAGGATTGTGTTTTCCATTTTGAGTCGGTGCAACAGCACCATCTAGTGGCGGTAGGGATTTAAAAAAAAAAAAAAACCCTGTTCAAGCAGCTGGAGGCAAAGTTGGCTCATCAACCACAAGCTGACTTTTCAAAGAGAACCCTGATGATGAATAATCAGCTGTGCATAAACCAGCACCCACACTGTGGTTCATGCAACCTGATTATCATGCGTGATGTTATCATGCTGCCCTGGCATGCATGTTAAAAAGATAATACAGGACAAAATAGGCATGCCGTGTTATGTGACGTATACACTGTCCGACGACCTACACGTGTGAACGCACACTTAAAGAGGCGGGCTAAGTGGGGCCTTTTGTGGGTCTTAGGATTGCTGAAGATGTGCAGAATCTCCAGGAGTGGGTCCGCATGCAGCGAGACGTGTGTGTGTGTGTGTGTGTGTGCAAAAGTGCCTACCTGACATTTACTGCGGCGAGAGTGCTGTTTATAGTGAAGGCCGGGAGCGCAGAGGCACCTGGCTTCTTTTATTGTCACCGCCATCATGCTTGCCCCCTCCTCCCTCTCCAGAGACATAATGGGCTTATATCCTCCAGTACTGTTTATTATGAGACATCAATGCGTCTATAGATGGACAGAGACCAGCATAGCGCCCCTGTGGAGACCCCAGGCCGAGACAATAAGCATCCAGATTAACCTTTGTTTATGTTCCCCCCGCCCCTTTCCCCCGCCGTCTCAATAGGAAGCACGTTAAAGCTGCGTAGCCGTCCCTTATTTCCTGCTGGGCCGACCACTAAAGTGCACGTGCCGACTGTCAAGTTCACCTCACAGTGTCCAGGCTGCCGAGGGGTGGGGGAGTATTTTAGGCCTTGTCCGCTAAAGTTTACGCATTTTGGAGAGATAACATTATTTCAAACGAGGCTTTCAAGTTTCATATAGGCAGTTAAAAGGTGGCTAGTAAATAAAGAGCACGCCATATATGTGCATTTGCCTGCCGCGGCCTTATGGAAACACATCACCTGGAGGTGCGACCCCCCCGACCCCGGCCTGTCACAGCACCCTGAGCACGAGACAACGCTCTCAGATTTACTGGGGAGGAGACGCTGCTCCCGGCCCGCCATCGCGTCTCATTTGACCATAATAGGCCGTGCGGCGCTTGAAAAAGTGTTGCCGGTAATTGAGGTTTCACCCCCCGCCCCTCCGAGCACAAGGAGAGGATCTGCTAAACCCGGTAGGCGGACAAGGGTGCCCGAGGTTCCGTGCGCTGTGAGGTACACAGAGGCGCGGTTGCCGTGGCAACCGGAGGAGGGAGGTGGGTGGGGATAACTAGTTTGAGTTTTGGGTTCACGAGTGCGGAAAAGTCCGAGCGCGAGGAGCAGCTGCGAAGCTCATAAGTCTGCAAAAGCAGAGGATTTATGTCAGCAATGCTTACCTTTTATATGCCACTATACCTGACTTTATGCTCACTTTTTTATTGGGGACCACAGCTACCCAAAATGTCTCCTATTGAGCTCATTTTGCTAAATATGGACGTCTTCTATCTACTCTGCACAATAATTGAGAACAACCTTGCAGCTGTCCTGTCTGCTTCCATCACTCTTTTCAATGCAGCACTAGCATGCTTCGTCTGGTTTACCCAAGATGCCCTTCAAAACAAGACTTTTTTACGGCACCAATTCAATCAATCAATCATCCATCCATTTTCTACCGTTTGTCCCTTTTGGGGTCACGGGGGGTGCTGGAGCCTATCTCAGCTGTATTTGGGCGGAAGGCGGGGTACATCCTGGACAAGCCTAAATCACAAGTGTCTCAAAGGGCTGCACAAGCCACAAGGACATCCTCGGTTCAGATCCCACATCAGATGAGATTGGTCGACACCAAAGTTTAGTCTACAAACTCACTTGTCTGCTTTATTGTGTTACTTTTTATTGATTTCATATTGTGTACTTATTTTCTTTGGATTTTTAATGAGATCCGGTGCCTTCACTGGCGCACAAACAGCACTTCCTGTCAGTTTGTGTCTCTAAACTTCTTTATATTCCAGTGTCCCTCTGTCTGCGTGTGTCTGTCTGTCACTCACACTGTAAAAATGTTCATTGTAAATTCACAGCAAAAATTCAGGCTAACAATTGCATTATTTTCACAGTAACATTTAATCAATGCAATTTACTGTTACTGCAGAGTTGTGATTTTACAGTTCATTACAGTTACAACTAAATGCTGTAACTTCACAGTTATAAATGTTTTGTTAATTACGCTCTCGTTTTAACAGCATACTGTCACCTACGGTGCAAGAGTAAGCAACATAATCTCCAGAACCCCTTAAGAGACTAATTAACATACTTGCCAACCTTGAGACCTCCGAACTCGGGAGATTTGGGGGGGGGGGGGGGGGGGGGGGGGGTTGAGGTGGGCGGGGCCAGAATTCACTGAAATTCAAGTATTTCATATATATATATATATATATATAAAAATAAAGTAAATACTTACTTTCTGTGAATTCTAGCTATATATATATGTGTGCATTTTATTATATATATATATATATATATATATATATATAAATAAAATACTTGAATTTCAGTGTTCATTTATTTACACATATACACACATAACACTCCTCTATTCATTGTTGTATTTAAAAGTGCAATGCTTTGCAGCCAGTAGCACAGCCTTTGAAGGAGCGTAGGTATGGGCAGTGTAATATTCTGGGATGGAGTCAATAACCAGGCGAGGTGACGAAGTTACGCAGGGCCGGCCCGTGGCATAGGCCGTATAGGCAAATGCTAAGGGCGCCGTCCATCAGGGGGCGCCACGCCAGTGCCACAAATGTTGGAGAAAAAAAAAAAAAAAAAAAAGTTGGTGTTATTATTTCTAAATACAAAAAATAATCCCACGTTAATTAAAATGCAAAGTAAAGCCTATTTAATAGAAATATTATTTGTTACAACATTACGCCCCCCCCCCCCCGCACGGTGCGCCCCCTCCCTTCCCGTATCATGACTCTTTTTGGACGTCACCACATCAAAAAATCAACACAAGATGTCAAAACGGCCAAAACTGTCAGGTGCCCAGGGAAGAAAAAAGAGAAAAGAAGAGGAGTAGAAACGAGAAAAGACAGAGTTAGCAGGTAGGTAACGTTAGCCTACATGAAATTATTTGTCTGTTACAGAATGTGATAGTAACCTGGCTTTTTAGCATTAAGCTAATGTTACATGATTCGGCAATTGCTAATCAATAAATAGCTAGTTCTGTTTTAACGTCGGGTTAATATTGGGGAGGGGGCTAAATTGTTATGAAAAATAATAATGTAACGTTAGGTAATTACAGTACTCCCACCTTACATTCCTCAGGGACATTTGTATTAGATCTTTTAAGCAGGTGTTTTTTGTTTACATTGTTATTGCCTTCTGGTTAGCTAATGTTTGCCCTGCAGGTAATAGTCACTTGTCCACCCCTTTATATATTAGGTATAGTTGTAAGTAAAAAAAAAAAAGGTCAAAGACAAAGCTATTCGGTTTCTTGTGAGTATATACACTTCACTGCCGATGTGGGGGGGCGCCACCTAAAATCTTGCCTAGGGCGCCAGATTGGTTAGGGCCGGGCCTGAAGTTACGTCTCTTTACTTCATACTTCAGAACCGACTCCCGCACTTGCCGTCAGGGTGCGCAATACAACGTAAACTTTTGGACAACCAAAAAGTAACCACAGAACACTATACCCAACATTCACCAGGAGATGGCAACAAACAACTTAGATCACTCTATTACAGGCAGCATCTGTGACATTTAACTTGCAGGAAAGGAGTGAGTTTAGGGTTGAATTGTCCATTCTCGTTCTGTAACTCGTCGTCGCCATGACTGTCTCTTCTTCGTCTCCTTCTTGTTGTGTGTGCAGTTGTGCACTCTCCAAAAGCCGTAGATGTTATAACGTGACTGGGCCGGCACGCTGTTTATATGAAGGAAAAGCGGACGTGACGACAGGCTGTCCTCACTCAGGTCCGCACGGACCTGGAGGGGGCGTGCCTTAAGTCCGGCTGATAATCGGAAGAAATTCGGGAGAATGGTTGTCCCGGGAGGTTTTCGGGAGAGGCACTGATATTCGGGAGTCTCCCGGAAAATTCGGGAGGGTTGGCAAGTGTGCTAATTAATTTGAATTTACCGTAAAAAACTTTGTGATAGCTTATAAGGCAGTGTTTCTTTCCATTTTTGGCCTGCAGGCGCCTCCTAGAGGGCCAACACAAAATATCCGTTTCTCAGCTGTGGTCCATATGGGTCGCAGCGGTACTCAGTTGTAATACACTTTTCCACCACTTTTGGCAGTAATGACAATCTCAAACAAACAGAAGAAGTGTGGAGCCTGAAGTTTAAGCGCAAAAATTATGATTAAAGAGGTGAAGCTGTGTTTTCATTTGCACTTTCAATTTATTGACAGTTTATTTAGGAAACATACACATTATTATTATTAGGGATGTCCGATAATGGCTTTTTGCCGACATCCAATATTCCGATATTGTCCAACTCTTTAATTACCGATACCGATATCAACCGATACCGATATCAACCGATACTGATGTATACAGTCTTTGAATTAACACATTATTATGCTTAATTTGGACAACCAGGTATGGTAAAGATAAGGTCCTTTTTTTAAATACTCATAAAATAAAATTAGATAAATAAATTAAAAACATTTTCTTGAATAAAAAAGAAAGTAAAAGAATATAAAAACAGTTACATAGAAACTAGTAATTAATGAAAATGAGTAAAATTAACTGTTAAAGGTAAGTACTATTAGTGGACCAGCACAATCATGTGTCCTTACGGACTGTATCCCTTGCAGACTGTATTGATATATATTGATATATAATGTAGGAACCAGAATATTAATAACAGAAAGAAACAATCCTTTTGTGTGAATGAGTGTAAATGGGGGAGGGAGGTTTTTTGGGTTGGTGCACTAATTGTAAGTATATCTTGTGTTTTTTATGTTGATTTGATTAAAAAAAAAAAAAAAGATACTGATAATTAAAAAACCGATACTGATCATTTCCGATATTACATTTTAAAGCATTTATCGGACATCTCTAATTATTATTATTATTATTATTTTCACAAGTCCCCACTTTTGCAATTTGATTGGTATTTGTTTTTGTAATAATATTATTAATAATCTTTGTGATGAACACATGGTTTCATATCATTTGACAAGGTTCATCCTGTTAAACTGTAAGTAGGTTAGATATAACTATTGAATACGATTGATCTAAAGAGTAAGATTTGTAATTCAGTGTTAATATTTGAGTGGGTCCGGGCCCCTCTGTCGTGGAAAAGTTGGGCCCTGAGGTCAAACAGGTTAAGAACCCCTGATATAGAGGACTATGATTATTTTGTAATGTTACAGTATATGTTTTGATTACAGAATATTACTGTTAAAAATAATATTAAATGGTGAAAAATCCTGGTAATTTTTTTACAGTGTGTGCGTGTGTGTGTGGATGGGGTGAAGGGTCAAGTGTGAGTGTAGAGTAGGCCTCACTTCCCCTTATTTCTTCTTCTTCCTCCTCCTTGACAACATCTGGGGCCGCTGTGATGAATCGACTCGCATGCTCTCATCTGTTTGTGCACGCACCCTCGTTAAAGTGTCACCGCGACGCAACACACACGCGTGTCGCAACCAGCGTTCCCGCTTTGCTGCGAATGAAGCCGTTTGTTTCAACACCGAGGGGCGGCCATATTGTGTTGGCTAATGGCGTCCTGTGGGAGAGGAGAGAGGGGCTGCATGGGAAGCTCCAGTGGGAATGTGAGCCAGCGCTGTCAGCCATCCGCTGGAAGAGTTCCTTAAAAGGCCTGGAGAGATGATGTCGTGGACTCTTTCCTGACCCCCCCCCCCCCCCCCCCCCCCAACCTCCTCCTCCAGGACCCCCACCCCCACCTTGAAGTTTTTTTTTCTTCCATGAAGGCTTCGGCCAAACTCATCATGCACATCAGAGAAAAGGAAAAAAAAAACACGCTGATGATGACTTCACCCTGCACATGAAAAAAAAAGGCCTTCATCCATCAGAAGCGACACTAAGAAAGAGGAGACTTCCTGGATTTGGGAATTATAAGGTCTATGTGTGCGTGTGTGTGTGTTTTAAATCGAGGAAGTGAAGACACAACCAGAAGTAGAATTGTGGTAAACGTGCAACCCGAGGACGAAGAAGTAAAAATAGTACCTTCCTCACTTTTTGCCCTTTGCACTTTGCCCGTTTCACCTTGTTGCACGGCCCAGGTGTGCAACCACGCCCCCCTGATTGCACCTATATTTCTCTCGATGTGTGTGCGTGTGTGTGCATGTGTGTGTGTGCGTGCAAGCTGCTATCCACGAGTCATCTGCCGTTATCTGGGGAATGTAGTGTGCACACTTTATGGACATATATGTACCAGCGCGCTGACGTCTCCACTATTTTTAGCACCGGCCCGCCTCCTCCCGCTCGTCCTCCTCCTTCTCTACAGGTTGCCTTGGCGATGTCACACAAATAAATTGTAAATGCCCTTCATGTTCGCTGCCGGCGCTGGGTGTTGTGTGTGCGTCGCGTGCTGTCAACAGCACGGGGCCGCGGCCTTTGAACTTTGAAAGCAAGTGTAATACCGTCAGAATTTTACCAGTGGATATTGTGAAAACATTGTGATTTATGCATGAGAAGATGTATAACCAGGTCTCCCAATGGCAACCTTTCTCGGCTGGGGCTTTAGCAGAGGTCTGCATCCTACAGCCAGTGTGACCACCCATGTCTATAGGTTGGTAAACCTCACCCCTTGGGGTGGACAAAAAAAATTCTTAGTCATCCCAATTCTAATTTGATCCGTCATTTTTAATAATCGATTTAAAAAAAAGGGGATATATATATATATATATATATATATATATATATATATATATATATATATATATATATATATATATATATGTATATATACACATATACATATTTACATATATTTATATATATATATATATACAGCTATACATATTTACATATATACATATATTTATATATACATACATACATACATACATACATACATATATATCCATACATATTCATATATACATATATATATATACATATATATATATATACATATATATATATATAAAATATAAATATATATATATATATATATACATATACATAATGTATGTTTGTATATATATGTATATATATATATACATATATACATACATACATATTATATATATATACCCTGCACATACATATATATACATACATACATATTTTATATATATATATATATATATATATATATATATATATATATATCCTGCACATACATATATAAATACATACATATTATATATATATATATATATATATATATATATATATATATATATACATTATTTATATATACTTATTTATATTTTATACATATATAAGTATATATACTTATTTATTTTTTGTCAAAAAATATATATTTTATATATAATATATGTATGTATACATATAAGCTGTATATATATTGTATATATTATATATATATATATATATATATATATATATATATATATATATATATATATATATATATATATATATATATTCCCCTTTTTTGAATCAATTTTTTTAAATGATTAATCGTCGAAAAACGTCTTTTTAAAAATGGATTATATATATATATATATATATATATATATATATATATATATATATATATATATATATATATATATATGTATATATATATATATATATGTATATATATATATATATATATATATATATGTATATATATGTATATATATATGTATGTGTGGGAAAAAAAATCACAAGACTACTTCATCTCTACAGGCCTGTTTCATGAGGGGGTTCCCTCAATCATCAGGAGATTCCTGATGATTGAGGGAACCCCCTCATGAAACAGGCCTGTAGAGATGAAGTAGTCTTGTGATTTTTTTTCCCCACACATACATATATTGCGCTCTACTACGGTATCGAGCACTATTTTTTGGATAACCTTATTAAGACATATATATATATACATACAGTATATATATATATATATATATGTATGTGTGGGAAAAAATCACAAGACTATTTCATCTCTACAGGCCTGTTTCATGAGGGGGGGTACCCTCAATCGTCAGGAGATTTTATATATATATATATATATATATATATATATATATATATATATATATATATATATATATATATATTATACATAAGAATAAAACATATGGATTGTAATGTATATATTTTATATGTAAGAATACATTTTTAAAAATAAGTTTTTCAGCCATCTCAATGCAACCAGAAGGAGCTTTTCTAATATGTTACCTGTTTTGAAAAAGTTTCATTATAACACCCAATAGTACTTTGTGAGGATCGGTTTGAATCAAGAATGAATCGTGTTCAATACAGAATCGATTCTGACTCGAAACGTCACCCTGGGTATCGGGATGGGATGGAATCATTAGGTGTCCAAAGATTCACATCCCTACTCACTCCCTCACTTTGTCAAGTTGACTGCTTGGGTTTTCAGCTCTATGCTTAGTGCTGTTGATTCTCATTCAGAAGAACACAACATGAATTTAATAAATACAAACTTTCGCATTAATACAAGTAGAAGTTAGTTGTTTTATTCATAGTTAGTTGTAACATTACAGTTGCAGTATCGGTCAAAAGTATGGAGACACTTTCCCATGTTAGTCAACGACACGGCGTCTCCATACTTGTGACTGGCGCTGTGTATGTGCTGTATGCTGATGAACACATGCAGGGCGCACAGGGCTGACTCCGCTCACAAAGAGGTGCATCATGGGACTGACGTTTGATCATATGTGTAGGTGGCTTTTGCAGCGCCAGTAAGTCTATTTTTACAGCTTCCTCCATTACAGTGTGTGGATGGAGAGATGATGGGAACATCATATTGTGTAAAAGATGCGCCCCCTCAAGTGCCTGTTGTCATGGAAACCACACTGTAAAAAAAAAAGTCAGTAGATTTTATGATAAAAAATACTGGCAGCTCAGTTGCCATAATTGTACTGTTTACTGGTACTGTTTTTCAATTTACAGTAATCCACTGTAGATTACACGCAACAACAAAAAACTGTCAGCTTAATTATCATAATTTTACTGTAAAAATGAAATTGGTACATTTTTCTCATTTTTACCTGGGGATAGGTTGATTGGCAACACTAAATTGGCCCTAGTGTGTGAATGTGAATGTGAACGTTGTCTGTCTATCTGTGTTGGCCCTGTGATGAGGTGGCGACTTGTCCAGGGTGTACCCCGCCTTCCGCCCGAATGCAGCTGAGATTGGCTCCAGCACCCCCGCTACTGTGAATGAGGCAAGCGGTAGAAAATGGATGGATGGATGGACATTTTTCCCATTTACAGTAATACATCGCAAAAACAGCAACTGTGAATTTTACGGGAACAAACTAGCACAGGGGTCCCCAAACTACGGGCCGCAGGCCAGATACGGCCCGCCAGCGTCCAAATTCCGGCCCGCAGGTAGTCCCAAGTGAAAATTAAAAAAAAGTATTATTATTATTCCATCCATCCATTCATTTTCTACCGCTTATTCTTTTCGGGGTTGCAGGGCCAACACAGGTAGACAGACAACATTCACCCTCACATTCACACACTAGAGCCAATTTAGTGTTGCCAATCAACCTATCCCCAGGTGCATGTCTTTGGAGGTGGGAGGAAGCCGGAGTACCCGGAGGGAACCCACGCAGTCACGGGGAGAACACGCAAACTCCACACAGAAAGATCCCGAGGCCGGGATTGAACTCACGACGACTCAGGACTTTCGTATTGTGAGGCAGACGCACTAACCCCTCTTCCACCGTGCTGCACCATTATATTATTAGGGCCCGCAATGGCCCATTGCAAAAGGACTCCCACAGGGAGTCCTTATGCAATGGGACATAAGGACCTATTGTTATTCGTTCGTTTTATTCTTTATTCTTTATTATTCTTCCGCCGCCTTTTTGAGCACTAATTTGACCCACTTAACATGCTTCAAAACTCACCATATTTGACCCACCCATCAGGACCTGCGAAAATTGTCTTTTAGTAAAAAAACTGAAGCGCAAAAATCAAAATTGCGCTCTAGCGCCTCCTAGGAAAAAGAAAACTAGACTGCCTGTAACTCCCACTAGGAAGGTCGGAAAGACATGAAACAAAAACCTCTATGTAGGTCTGACTCAGACCTAACTTTCATAATGGTACATTCTCGGGCTAAAATCTACAGGAAGTTGGCAATTCCCCCTTCAAGACAAAAAAGTACTAAAAACAGTCACTTTTGCCTCTTTGAGCTGTAATTTGACCCCCTTAACATGCTTCAAAACTCACCAAATTGAACACACACATCAGGACTGGCTAAAACTGTGATCTAATGAAATAACCTAACCCCAAATCTAAAAATTGTGCTCTACAGCAATTTTTTTATAAAACGCACAAAAAACTGCTCCTCGGATGAAAAATCTTACACAACTGCCTGTAACTCTCCCTGGGAAGGTCGGAGAGACATGAAACAAAAACCTCTATGTAGGTCTCACTTAGACCTACCTTTCATAAATTGACAACCCCCAGCAAAAATCAACAGTAAGTTTGCTATTCCCCCTTCAAAACTATTTTTTTGTAAAAACCGGTCACCTTCCTTCAAAAACTATCTCCTCTGAGCGCGTTTGTCCTTTCGGCTTCAAACTAACACAGGAGAGAGATTAAACCCTTGTGCATAAAATAACAGAACCGTTTTGTGATACCTGCTCCGGTTTTGATTTTATGACCCTTCAAAGACCCGCTGCACTGATGCTCCTGCGGTGCTGTTTTTTTAAGATGGCTGCTCAAAAGCAGGAAGCACCAACGTGCCCACACAATGCAGACAAGGTAGGTACACTAGACAAAAGTCTTGGGACACTTCAGACTAAAAGTAGACAAAAGTATTGGGACACTTAGGACTAGCACCTGCCAAATACGCGGGCCCGACCAATGCTGCTTGCAGCTTTAATTATTATTATTATTTTAATCTGTCCTTTCTTGCCGATCCATCAATCCATTTTCTACCGCTTGTTACTCTCGGGGTCACCTAGCCGCTCAGGCAAATCATATGGTCTAAAAGTGCATTTTCTTATCGATAACGCGACGTCATCACGCTTGCGCCGCAGTGTCGGGCCAGCGAGCGGCAAGTGTGCGTCCTATCAGTCAATTAGTGCACGAGGCTAAAAAAATGACGAAATCGTTGGGGAAACGTAAAATAGACTCAGAGTGTGGAGTTTTTAAACATCAGCAGATATATGACTTTTTTTTTGTTCAGTATAAAGAAAAGGCAATTTATCTAATCTGCAATGAGACAGATTATATTTACATGTAAATATATATATAATATATTTTTTAACACATTTTTTTAACCCAATACGGCCCCCGGGTCAAAGAGTTTGGGGACCCCTGAACTAGCAGCTCAAACGCCAGAATTTTGCTGTAGAAAAAACAACGGTGTTGTTTTTCCATTTACAGTATTTCTGTGTAAAAATTAGTGTACATTTTTCGGTAAAATCCTGACGACTGAGTTGTCAGGTTTTTTTCCCGGTAAATTCAATATTTACTTTTTTTCTCCCCCCCCCCGCCCCTAAGTGCATGATAGATAAGCAGAGTGTGGAAACAAGATATACAACACCTGTTAATAGAAACGTGAACCCGTCCGCACATGCGACGTTTTGCTGGTGACAAATGAGATGCCCTGCTGACCTTTGACCCCAAAGAATGCACCCGCTGGCCTCGCCGTGGCCCCTTTTTGTTTGAAAACAGACCTCCGAATGTTCCGTCTGCGCGGTGTCATCCTTACCGCGCTTCTTCATCTCGCCACAACACGGCCTGAAATTGATGATCTTTTTATTTCCCCGTCTCGCTCGCGCGGCTGGAATGATTCATGCCGGATTTTCAGGCGCGCAACCCGTGACAGGCCTCGCCGCTGCTCCACATTTAGGCCTGTTATTAGCCTCCTTTTTCCTGCAGCGAACAAGGTCACTCGCGCAGTTTTGTCTTATTAGGCTGTCACTGCTCGCGTGGAGCCCCCTCGCCTCTGCGTCCACATGTGTACCTGACGCCGCCGTCAAACATCTGCCGAGGAGTTTAAAAAGAGCAGGCGTGATGCGGCGTGCAGATGTAGAGCGCTGGCCATAAGTGAAAGCAGCTGCCCTCTTTCTGTTTTGATGTGCCAACAACTCCATGTTTATGCTGGATTTATTAAGGGAGTAACAGCAAGTGATGGGTGGTCATCAGAAAGAGGTCACATGACAACCTCAGCATCACCGCTGAGTTGAGACATCACAAGTTTAATAAGAGATCTTATCCAACTTAATATTAAATAACTGATAGAATAATTGCTGCAAGATTGCCACTATTTTATGGACAATGTGAGTAATTCAGGTTAACGACGATGAATTGCACTTTAAAGTGTTAATAGCACAGCATGTTTGTATATGACCCAATCCAAACAACCTCTCCCACTCATGGCGCAGATAAACCAACACAAAAAGTCAACACACATGGTCACACATAACACAACCTGCTCACTGAACTTTGTGGATATTGTAAAAAAAAAAACAACAACGTCCGAGCACAACACATAATTTAAAATGACACCCATTTAAATCTCCTGCAGTGCAGGATAGGAAAATGCAAACACTCTCTCTACAGCAGTGGTTCTTAACCTGGGTTCGATCGAACCCTTGGGGTTCGGTGAGTCAGGCTCAGGGGTTCGGCGGAGGTCAAAACACACCCGACTCATCGTGTAAATAAAAACTTCTCCCTATCGGCGTATTACGGATACGGCAACAGCAGAAGTCACAGTGATTTGCAGGTGTGTAATTTGTTGTGAGTTTATGCACTGTGTTGGTTTTGTTCTTTGAACAAGGTGATGTTCATGCACGGTTCATTTTGTGCACCAGTGATAAAACATGGTAACACTTTAGTATGGGGAACATATTCACTATTAATTAGTTGCTTATTAACATGCAAATTAGTAACATATTGGCTCTTAACTAATCATTATTAAGTACTTATTAATGCCTTATTCGGCATGGCTTTATTATAACCCTAACCCTCTAACCCTAACCAAATAACTCTAAATTAAGTCATTGTTACTTAGAATATGTTCCCCCATTACCAAAAACATATAACTTTGTCTTGAATTTGAAAAAAAAAAAACTATTTTATTTTTCACTAAAGAAGGGTTCGGTGAATGCGCATATGAAACTGGTGGGGTTCGGTACCTCCAACAAGGTTAGGAACCACTGCTCTACAGTTATCCATTTTTGCCGCATTTTAGCTGCTTGATAGTTCTGATTGATTTTAAAACTTTAAGAAGGTCGTCACGGAAGTAAACAAGTTGAGAGTCAAACTTTCACATACTCTTAATTATCCAATTATATTATTTATTAATGATATATCCATTTTATTAGTATAATATAGATGTACATATATACAGTACAGGCCAAAGCTTTGGACACACCTTCTCATTCAATGCGTTTTCTTTATTTTCATGACTATTTACATTGTAGATTGTTACTGAAGGCATCACAACTATGAATGAACACATGTGGAGTTATGTACTTAACATAAAAAAAAAGTGAAATAACTGATAACATGTTTTATATTCTTGTTTCTTCAAAACAGCCACCATTTGCTCTGATTACATTTTGCACACTCTTGGCATTCTCTCGATGAGCTTCAAGAGGTAGTCACCTGAAATGGTTTTCACTTCACAGGTGTGCTTGAAGCTCATCGAGAGAATGCCAAGAGTGTGCAAAGCAGTAATCAGAGCAAAGGGTGGCTATTTTGAAGAAACTATAATATAAAACTTGTTTTCAGTTATTTCATCTTTTTTTGTTAAGTACATACTGTATGTATATATATGTATTCATAGTTTCGATGCCTTCAGCGACAATCTACAATGTAAATAGTCATGAAAATAAAGAAAACACACTGAATGAGGAGAAGGTGTGTCCAAACTTTTGTCACTTTTTGTTACTTTACATGCAGTCGGCTCCATTACATTGGGTAATTTATACTTGGTGAATAAACAGACATGAATTGAAGATGGTTTTTTTTATAAAATAGAAAATAATTGAGAATGTGAAGCAATGGATAGATATAGGCACAAATGAAGGAGGAAAGTGTTGACGAAATGAAATATAAACTAGTAGCAGATTCTGAGGTATATACCTGTAACATTAGCTAAAAAGGCAAGCATACTAATGTTAGCATTCTAAAAGTCAATATATTAATACACCAAAATATTTGACTGTGTATACCTGAACAAATAGTTAAAACGCTTGCATTAAAAACATAAGTATGCAAGGTAAAAAAAACTAGCATGATAACCTGTGCATGCTTCAAGTACCAGGCTCTTACATGCAGTTACTAAGAGTCAAGTAAAACAAATACATGACTCTAAGGCAGGAGTGTCAAACTCGTTTTCATTGAAGGCCACATCGCAGTTATGGCTGCCCTCAGAGGGCTGTGTAATAGTGAATAATATATGATTATAAATGTATTTGGATTCGCTGCATATTAGACAATTGCGATGCATTTAAAAAAAATAATGTTTCCTTAATATTTTTTTACGTACACTTAACAACTTTTAAAATATATTTTACAGCAAAAAAATGGCAGAGGGGCTTCACGGTGGCAGAGGGGTTAGTGCATCTGCCTCACAATACGAAGGTCCTCAGTAGTCTTGGGTTCAATCCCGGGCTCGGGATCTTTCTGTGTGGAGTTTGCATGTCCTCCCCGTGACTGCGTGGGTTCCCTCCGGGTACTCCGGCTTCCTCCCACTTCCAAAGACATGCACCTGGGGATAAGTTGATTGGCAACACTAAATTGGCCCTAGTGTGTGGATGTGAGTGTGAATGTTGTCTGTCTATCTGTGTTGGCCCTGCGATGAGGTGGCGACTTGTCCAGGGTGTACCCCGCCTTCCGCCCGATTGTAGCTGAGATAGGCTCCAGCGACCCCCGCGACCCCAAAGGGAATAAGCGGTAGAAAATGGATGGATGGATGGAGTTGCCAGAATTTTACCAAAATCTATGTTGGCTTTGACAGCATAAAAACAAGACAACTTCCTTTCAAGATTCAAGATTCAAGATGCTTTATTATTGTCCATTCTTTAACATGTACAATACACATAAAAACTGAAATTTCATTTTCGGCACAGTCCCACTAAGAGCAGACATACGTTACAGGGAGACAAGACGGGACCGCCAACGGATGAGCCACTTACGGCGCTCCTTAAAAAAGGTGGGAAAAAGGTGATATTGGGAAAGGGGGGAAGAGTAAAAAATATCAGTCTAAGGCTGGACCCTCGAGAGGGGGTCCAGACTGAGTCCAAGGGGAAAAAAACTCACATATTATAGCACACATAAACATGTTACATATAATCACAACAACTCGCAACAGAGTGGGGGGGGGGGTTTGGGGCCCTGGAGGCCGACCTGCTGCTATAAAGCGCTACTAGCCATCCATAACCCCGGAATTAAGCAGTGGTGAAGGCGTTGGTAAAATAGTTTTTTGAATATAAAATCTATTGTTTTATATGGTGTGTAACTGCAACTGGAAATACGGTACCAAAGTTTTCTCAGGGCATTCAATCGATCGCAACTGGGCTGTTTGGGTTGTCTTAGAAGACGTTTTGCCGCTCATCGGAGTAGGCTTCATCGGTTCGTGCTCGGATAAGCGACAAAACGTCTTCTAAGAAAAACCAAACAGTCCAGTTGCAATCGATTGAATGCCCTGAGATGACTGTGACCTGGATGAATGAGAACATTCCTAGACAGGTACCATAGTTTGTTTTTTTAACGGTAAGATTCTGGCGACTGAGCTTCCAGTTTTGTTTTTTACTGTAAAATCTATTGTCATTTTTACAGTGTACAAATTAATGTACAACTTGCTTGAAATGTATCATAATACTAATACAAGCGTGAGATCAGGTGCATACTGTTTCAACTGATACATCCTTGAGATGTTCCTACAGCTTAATTGGAGTCCACTTGTGGCAAATTCAGTTGGTTGACCATGATTTGGAAAGGCACACATCTGTCTATATACAAGGTCCCACACGTCACAGTGCATGGCAGAGCACAAACCAAAAATGAAGTTGAAGTTGTAGCCCTCTGAGACAGGATTGTCTCAAAGAACAAATCTGAGGAAGGGTATAGAAAAATATCTGCTGCCTCAAAGGTCCCAATGAGCACAGTGGCCTCCATCATCCGTACATTTGGAACCACTAGAACTCTTCCTAGAGCTGGCAGGCCATCTAAACTTGGCGATCGGGGGAGAAGGGCCCTAGTCAGGGAGGTGATCATGAACCCAATGGTCACTCTGTCCAAGAGACAGCATTCCTCTGTGAAGAGAGCAGAACCCTACAGAAGGACAACTATCTCTGCAGCGATCCACCAATCAGACCTGCATGGTGTAGTGGGCAGGCAGAAGCCATTTCTTCGTAAAGGTTTGCCAAAATGCACCTGAAAGAATCTCAAACCATGAGAAAAACAAAATTATCTGGTCTGATGAGACAAAGATTGAACTCTTTGGCGTGAATGCCAGGCTTAATATTCAAAGGAAACCAGGCACCACCCATCACCAATACCAACTTTACAGTGAAGCATGCTGGTGGCAGCATTATGCTGTGGGGATGTTTTTCAGCGGCAGGAACTGGTAACTATAGTCAGAAATCAGGGAAATATGAATGCAGTAATCTATAGAGACATCTTGGATGAAAACCAACACTTCCCATCCAACCTGATGGAACTTGAGAGGTGCTGCAATGAGGAATGGGCAAAACTGCCCAAAGATAGGTGTGCTAAGCTTGTGGTATCGTATTCAAAAAGACTTGAGGCTGCCAAATGTGCATCAACAAAGTATTGAGCAAAGGCTGTAAATCCTTTTTTTAAATTTGCATTGTCTTTATGGGATATTGAGTGTAGAGTTTTGAGGACAAAATTAATGTATTCCATTTTGGAATGAGGCTGTTACATAACAAAAAATAAAAGGAAGTTAGAGTGTCTACCCTGAGATCGGTAGGTCGTGAGTTTAAACCCTGGCCGAGTCATACCAACGACTATTAAAATGGGACCCATTACCTCCCTGCTTGGCACTCAGCATTAAGGGTTGGAATTGGGGGTTAAATCATCAAAAAATTATTCCCGGGCGCGGCCACCGCTGCTGCTCACTGCTCCTCTCACCTCCTCGGGGGTCAAATGCAGAGGTTCATTTCCCCACACCTAGTGTGTGTGTGACAATCATTGGTACTTTAACTTTAATTTTAATACTCTACGGGTGTAATGTAAAAAAAATAATTGGAATGTTTTATTGGTAGAATGTTGGAAAGGTGTGAGAATGGGAGAAGTAGTTGAAATAAAATAAAAGATGGAGCAGTGATATTGAAAAGTAAGAATTCTGGGAAAAACTGGAATTTTTGGAACTTTGAAAATAACTAGTAAGAATGTCCAGGATGAGTGGAATAGTTTGAATCGGTTCAAAAATGTGGGAAATGTTTTGAGTGAGAAAAAAATCCTGGAAATTTGGTATTTTTTGCAGTATTTAGACAATAGAAAAATACGAGGGAAAAATCCAGGGCGTACTCATATGCTCCAGCACACTCCTAAAATATAGAATATAGAAAAATGCATGTATGGAATAAAAATACCCGACTATACGTAATAACGCTGCCTACTGGTGTTACGTAATATTTCCAAGCGCTGTCGTCTTATTTGGTGTCTATGAGGGATTACCTCGCTCACTCTCTCTCTCTCTCCATAAACCATTGATGGTGATGTCACACTGCAGCTTCTCCGCTCGAGATCTCGCGAGACATGCTGCCAACAATCCAGACGCGTTCTTCTCGCGGTGACGAGTTTGCCCCCCGCCCCTTCCTCCGTCGTTCCCCTCCTTCTCCTCCTTCCCACGCCCCAGTGCGCTGTGGGATAGTGCCACTATAAAGTATATCCTCTCTCGGAGAAAGATAAGAAGCCCGAGACAGGAGGGGGATGAAGATGGCGGACGCCAAGCAGAAGAGGAACGAGCAGCTGAAGCGGTGGCTGGGCTCCGAGACAGACCTGGAGCCGCCGATCCTGAAGAAGAAGAAGACGAAGGTGAAGTTCGACGATGGCGCCGTGTTCCTGGCCGCTTGCTCCAGCGGCGACACCGAGGAGGTGCTCCGAATGCTCGACCGCGGCGCCGACATCAACTACGCCAACGTCGACGGTCTTACCGCCCTCCACCAGGTGAGTCGTCCCGGTGAAGGGTGTGCAAGGCCGCCTGTTGGAGCTACCTTCGGGGGTACAAATGTCCCTTGAACACCTGTCAAGTGGAAGCCATTCTCCCGTTGTTTACCTACTTTAGCACAACCGCTCGCTTTCACCACAACTTCCTCCCTCTGTTCTGATGGGGAAATATTCAGATATTTATCAAATGGCCTAAATGATCACTTTCTTGTGTGCACACAACAAGCAGCAAAGTTAACGGCTCGGTGCCTTTTTGCGTGCGGGGGGCTACTTCATGGCCGTCAACACCAGGCTATACACAGAGTCGGCGGGCGCAGTCTAATTGCTGTAATGCTGCAGCTCCCCAGCAGTGTGTTGTCGGTTATTTGTCGTCGTTATTCGGCTTTGCTACTTTTGCAATGGCGGTGGTTTTGTGTCGCTCCCAAGGCGTCATTAAATGGAAAAGTTACATGCTAGCTGGCGGCTAAAGTCGGTTTGTTGATAAATCCTCCATTGCACTGCTGCTAGGAAGCTAGCTAGTAGTTAGCCACGCTAGTTGGACATACACGTTATTAGCCTGGGCTTGTGTTGTGTTGTGTCGTGTGGCAACCACATGATTCATTGTGTTGTTATTAAACGTTGCACGCTGCTGGGTCAGTTTATTGGTAAATCACCAATGTGCACCGTTAGCGAGTAAAATGATGCTAATGCTACGTTAGCATTGTGGATGGTGCTCCAGTTAGCTTCCATCGATGCAATAAACGAGGCTTTTGTGGGAGTAGCTATAACGGTGTAGTCATTTTGTCTTTGCAGAGCATCGTCATTTGAAGTCGTGTGTTGTGCGAACTGTGAAGTTTGTGTGCATTTGACGGACATGTCAGCGTTCCCCCCTGCTAGCTCCCGCTGCTAGCCGCCGTGCTCGCAGTGCAATGATGAAATGGCAGCTCTTTGGGCTGACGAATGTCGCTATTTACTCATTGCATTCTTATGCTTAGCCCAATCATGATAACATTTCTCGTTTTTACACCTTGAGTGATTGTAAAGGTATGCTAGTTGGGTGTTAGGGAGAGTCTGATAATGGCTTCACTGATGTGCAAAACCTTTTTATTTGGTTATTTAATTCCTGCTTGCATACATTATTACAACCTGCTTTACCACAATATGCACTTGATGTCATTTGTAGTTATATGCGTATTTGTCATATTCTCATTGATCACTTTGTTATTGACCTTGCAGGGTTCGGTTGAAGATGCTGCACATCAACAGGTCTTCACATCTGTTACCACTTGCAGAGTATCTGTTTTTTAACAGAACACTGTGTTTTTGCACTCAGTACCTGTATTTTAACGAGCAGCTCATGATCAATTGAGCTTGATGCATGACGTTCTTCTTTCTGTTGGAGAACCGGTGATAAAACCTTAACGCAATGATTGCGGGGTTACACGTGATACATAAATTACACATAAATATGTAGCAATGTCAACTGAATTACTCATACCTACATGACTTGTCATCATGTACTCATAGTTTGCATACTCATGCATGAACATTTTATTTAAATAGCAAATCTACACACCTGACCCGCCTCCTCCTTAAGGCAAAATGTTGCCTTTTTTTAGATGATGGGCGCCACAGATGTAACCATCCCTGGAGAAGAGAGTCTGCAGTGTGTTTAGTGGCGTATCTAATCTCTCAGTGGGGGTCTATTTGTTCTTTCGTCTTGTCACTGCCGACAGGACTCGTATTGGATCTTTTGGAAGAATGCTTTTCAATGCGTTTTAGTGACTCCCAGCTTTGTTGTGGAGCGCGTCATTTCAGCACATGAGGGCACGCAGCCGCGATCCCAAAAGCCGTTGACCGGGGCAGGGTTATAAATACTGTTGCCGCAAGTTCTCCCCGACTGGGTTTCAAGGGATGATGCTAAGTTTGGCGATGACTCAGTCGGCGGCAACGCTTTGTAGTATAGGGCCTGAACAGAAGTCTCCAGCCTTCTGTCATTTCCAATAAGAACGCTCTGTGGAATGACCCATCGATGATAATAGAACGTGTCTACTTTTACCAGCAGTTTCCATTCAGCCACGCAAAGGACACTGGTTCAGGTGCGCCGCAGAGAGGATGTGAAAGTGAAAGACCAACGCTGTTGAACTGCAGATATTCTGAACCCTCTTTGCTAAACTGGTCTCGGGAGCGCAGCATTCCGAGTGCTGTCGCCTCGGCCTCTGCATTCCTCACATGACAGTATTTGGAAACCATGGCAAAGAGCGAGCGAGCAGACATTCCTCAGCTGTCACCTAAGCCCCTCCCCCTCGAGTCTTCACCCCCCCTCCCGACTTGCCTGTCCCAATACCACCAGGCCACTGAGCTCCACCAAGCCAATTAGCGTGGAGGTAACCAAGAAAATCTCCACACTGACCCACACCTGAACTCTCGGCTTCCCTCTACTGCCTTTTCCCGACCTCCCCGGCCAACGCTGTTGGACCCGATTCAACGGCTCGCTGCGTTACGTCCCTGGAAGACTTTATCTCTAGCTGTCGCCATGACAACGATTCTGCGAGGTTGCTAGCGGCTGGTGTCGGTGGATTTGCATGTACAGAGTGGGAGTTGCGTAACCGACTGAACGCAGAGAGCGAGAGAGCCTTTGGCAGAGCTCGGCAGCTAGAAATGAGTCAAGCTCTTGAAAGTTGCCATGGAACCGTCGAGGCGCATGCGGCGGCGCATGGCGAGGCGTCCATGAGCCTCTTGTCCAGGCCAGGGGCGGCCACCAGAGTCTGACTCATCGGTTGTTGAATTAATTCCACATAAACAGTTGAAGCAGAATATTGCTGGGTTAACTTTAACTGCCCTCCACAAGTGGTTTAATAATAACCAACTTGACAAGAATCCAATCCTGTATTGTTTTGCTATTCTATGAGTGGCTGAGATGTGCAAAACATGCGCGTGATATTTTATAACAAAATGAACATGTTGCTCTTACCTGTTTTACGCGACACTTTAAAGCGTCCTGTAACCACCAGAAATGTGTTAGGTCTGAAGCTTAATGATGTGCCTCATAAGCAACCCCCAGGCTCGATGACTTCTTAGTAAATACTACAGAGAATTGCATATTTTAAAGGTGACGTGCTGATGTCTTTAAAGTATTTTCACGATGAGCACTGGGTTCTGTTGCACTCCTGGCAAAGATGCCCAGATGAGAAAGCAGAGGTTTGGTTGTAAAAGCTTGATTTTAAAAATGTTATGAAAACTGGAGCAATGTATCCAATAAGAAAACAATTTCATCCAATTAATCTCTTCCAGACACCTGACAATACATTTAACACATTTGATAGGGAATAATTAATATCGACTCTCGCAACATTGCCCTTGAAAGTTTGCAGTTTGAGGATTTTTTTTGAATGGGTCTCTAATGATATTTTTTTTCTACATTTAAAACATATCGTTGTGGTCTACATAACATGAAATGTTGTTTTTTTTTGTTCAAAATGTTGCATAGGTTATGTTCTACAGACTATCTTCAAACAGCTTTTTGACTGTCTCTTCAGGATGCGCTGTTTTTAACCTTGTTGGAGGTACCGAACCCCACCAGTTTCATATGCGCATTTACCCAACCCTTCTTTAGTGGAAAAAATAAATAAAAATTCAAGACAAAGTTATTTGTTTTTGGTAACACTTTAATATGAGGAACATATTCTAAGTAACAAAAATGTAATTTAGAGTTATTTGGACACTAGGGGAACATATTCTAAGTAATAAAGACTTAATTTAAAGTTATTTGGTTAGGGTCAGGGTTAGGGTTATAATAAGGCCATGCCGAATAAGGCATTAATAAGTACTTAATAATGACTAGTTAAGAGCCAATATGTTACTAATTTGCATGTTAATAAGCAACTAATTAATGGTGAATATCTTTCCCATACTAAAGTGTTACCATGTTTTCTTGCTGGTGCATAAAATGAACCGTGCATGAACATCACCTTGTTAACAAAACCAACACTGCATAAACTCACAACAAATGACACACCTGCAAATCAGTCAGCTGTTGCCGTATCCGTAATACGCCGATAGGGAGAAGTTTGTATTTACACGATGAGTCGGGTGTGTTTTGACCTCCGCCCCTGAGGCCGACTTACCGAACACCTAGGGTTCGATCGAACCCAGGTTAAGAACCACTGGTCTAGGCTCTTACGTGAATGAGTTAAATAATATTATTTGATATTTTACGGTAATGTGTTAATAATTTAACACATAAGTCGCTCCTGAGTATAAGTCGCACCCCCGGCCAAACTATGAAAAAAACTGCGACTTATAGTCCGAAAAATATGGTATATGCATAATTCATGTCAAGAGGGCCCCAGCCTCGTTGCAACCCCGAGAGTGACAAGCGGTAGAACATGGATGGATGCCGAGAGGGCCCTCAAAATGTTAATTTAGAACCGTATTTAGGTCATTTTTGATTTTGATTTCTAAAAAAATGTTTTGACTTTGCAGAAATTCATATACGTTCAGGTCCGGAACCAATCAACCACGGACAAATGAGGTATAACTGGAAGAAGAGGGTGTTGGAAAAAAGTGTATTTACATCAGAATCGCGATTCTGAATAGTTTAAAAATATTTGAACATTTTTTTTAAAAGGTGGTCTTTTAGGCCATCTCCGCGCTTACTTTACTGCATGTGTACGTCATACGTCAGCAGCTAAAAGAGGTGCTTTTGTAACCTCCTTTTGAAAAGGTTTTATTATTGTCTAATACCAAATAAGAATTGCGAGAATTGGTTTGTATCGAGAATGGATTCTGAATCGAATCCTCACAAGAATCCAAATTGAATTTAATTGAATTGTTCGATCCACATCCACACTGTATAGTTTCATATGCAGAAAAAAATGTGAAATACGAATGAAATGTATAAATGTAGACTTTCATTTTTCCACATTTATCCATAGAAGACTCTTCTTTGTGATGAGCGGAGACAGAAAATGGGAAAGCCACAAAAAACTACCTTTTTGTTCTTTCCTGTGAGTTCTTGAATTACATATTGTTTCTCACCTTCTTTCATGGCAACTTTATTTGGCCCCACATTGGATTATTTTCCTGTCAAGCACAATAAATGAAGCAGATAGTTAAAGTGCAAGTGTGTTAGTAGCTAAAAACTACAGAGTTTTAACAAGTGATGACATCCTAGGGCACTTGAGTCCGCTGAATATGCGTGCAAAAGGACTAGTTTTGAGGCGCAATGTTTGGCTAAACAGTAACCAAGACGGTATACTAAAGCCGCGTCAAACTTTTGGCGAACATATCAGTCCATTTGGGGCCACTGCAAACGGTCCTAAATATCAACATCTCCAGTTGATGTAGCTTTAGAAATTAACATGAGTGCTCTCTAATACCTCATTTATCTACAAAGTTACAATAATGGAATGCTTTAGATATATAAATACGTTTTACTATTGTAAAGACAAAAGAAGACGGACACTTGATTGATTGCTGGATTTGATTAAAGGCAGCAATGTTTTGAAATTTCATTGACCCCTTCTTTATCTATCCTGAGCTTCCTCCCACATTATCACAAGTTAACAAGATAAGGCTGTCTGACAGTCGCCAAGAGCCACTGGTGCATTTTGCAGAATACATTAAAGGTGCACCTCCATAATTTATGGACTGGAATCTAGACAGTCTTGATTTGAACACACTTTGTTTTGCCCTCAATCGTCTGCCAGACTGTAAGCCATTGGCTCTATTTTTGCAAATTAAGCTAATTACCCGACTTTGTATCTGCGGTTCTGCACACGACAATATACATGATATTTTTGCTTCCTTCTGTCGCATTCTGAAGGCCAGCCGTCATAATTTTGACATTAACCGCGCTGCTTTGAACAACAAAACAGGTCAACCGCAAGTGAATGTCTGCCTATAATTTGTATATGAACTGACGGTAGGATCTAGCATGTATAGTAATAATTGGTATGCATTATTATTATTACACTTGAATGCGAATGGTCAAAAGGAAGACAAATGTTTGTAATCTTCGTTTAGACTTGAAGCCACCTATCCGATGACTAAGCGTGCGCATTTTACAAGCATGCATTTCGCCCCGTCTGTAATTGGTAGGTCTCTCCTTGTAGAGCCGGCCTTGCTCGCCGTCTCATTCAGGCGCCCAACCAACCCCGTAATCATCAGCAGGAAGTCCCTGTGATGTTTGCCTCGCAGAGCCGCCAGGTCGTCACCGGCTGGCTCGTGACTCGCCGCTGACGACATCAAGAAAAGCACTCAGAAACAAACAAAATTTCTTCTTCCCGATACCGCTGCGAGAATGCATAATGGTGCTCCTTGCCGGGGGCACCCGGGGATCTGGAAACGCGAGGTTTCTCTGAAGTATTTCGGCTAACGACACAGCAGGTTGGAACTGGTTCACTCGGGGTCGTAAGGAGAATTCCTCAGGGGAGCAAACCTGCTGCTACGCATCCTCGCTGTGCTGACTCTGTAACGTGGACACAGACTTGACCTGACCCCAAAGTGGAATAACCCCTACCGTAAATTAAGATTATCCTTATCACGTGTACCAATTAATGAAAAGTGGGTCGGTGGGTTAATTAATGCATGCCTCCTCCAGGCTGTGTATTACGTTGCACCGCTATGAAATGTTTGCAGGATGACTTCAGATCATCAAACTGCTACACAATCTCCCTACCGTTCCGCCCCCTTTAACCCTGAGATGTGTAGCATCAAGTCTGTTTTCTTCTTACAAGTCTGTCAGACTGTGCGATTTTAGCCTGTCGTCACAAGTCTGTACTTTAGGTGGCGGTATGCATCGTAACTTTGCTTCTTAACATACCTCATACGCACCTGGTCTGCCAGAGAATAAGACGATGCAGAGGTGGGAATCTTTGGGCCTCTCATGATTCGATTACGATTAGATTATAAATCAATTATTTATACATCTTTAATTACTGTATTGTATATTATTATTACATATTCTAAGTGTTTCATTTAAGTATTTCATTTTTTTTGCCTACTGATGTATGCAGTACTGTCATTTCCAGTTTTTGAATGTTCCTGCGCACAGCATAGATATGTGTATGAAAGACTAGATAGATGAGAACTGTAGCTGCCTGCTAAGTGAAAAAATAAATAAACGTCACTACTTTGCGAGCGGGCATTGTTGATTGAATTTTTATGCCTTCTAAAACCACAGAATGTTTTTAGACACTTTGCCCCCCCGTTGCCTTAGCTGATTACTCTCGGCTGTGACACAGTTCCTATTAGCCTTCTGTTGAATGTACAAAGTATTTATTCTTTGTTTCACTACTTCACATTTAAGCTAAATTAGCGCTGTGCCGAGCATAGCGTTTCATCTCCTCCCCCCCTTTGTGTGTCCGCGCTAACCCCTAACGTTAAAAGAATGTTTGCTAATGGTTCTCCATGGTTAGTTTGAACCAAACCTAGAACACTTGTCCATCGATTCAAAATCGTCCACGTTCTAATCGTGATGCATCGGAGAATCAATAATTTTTTTCCCACCTCTTGGGATCAGTGTTGCCAATTTAGCAACTTTGTTGCTATATTGAGTGAATATTTTAAACCCTATACTCCTTTTCAAAGAAAGCGACTATGTGACAAGTTTAGCGACATCATCTGGTGTTGGAACACTTTTGGGGATTGACATATTGTGACTTGTTGTTGTTGAGCTGCCTGCTGCCAAGCTTTTTACAAGCCACCTTGGAAGTGCAAACACTGGATGGTAGAAACTGTAAATTCCTCATTGTCCTCCCGAAAGGCCAGCTCATTTAATGCCCGACCCCAGCCGTGCGTTGTCTGTGGAAGTAGGGTGATGTTGCATTCGTCGCACGCTTATTCAAAATGGCAGCGTCCTCAGGCAGCGAAATAAGGGGGTGATATGATATACACACACACACACATGTCTTGACATTTCAATGATTGAATTTGGCATTTAACTTCATTAAAACATATTTATAATTTTAGACAGCTGTGTTGTCAACACGCAATCCAATTAATTTGCTTCAGTCTGCTTTTGTAGCACTTGAGTCCGGTCAACGATTCCACTTAAATTGAATGTTAATTGATTGCTGAGTGAATAATTCATGCTCCCCTCCCCTCTAGCGTATGCCATTAGTATGCAGCAAATCAACATACGATTCATAGAACACAGAATAACAAAATATTTTGTCGCCTTTGTTTCACTAGCTTAACCTGCTTTCATCAACGTTATGGAAAAACAAGGGCTGTCAAGTGATACATTTTTTAAGTCAGATTAATCACATTCTAAATCCGTCATTAATCATGATCAATCACAGCTTATTATTTGCTAGGATGAGTAACATTTGTTGAAGGAAATACCCCAATATTTGGGTACAAATGCAATTTGGTCGTCAGACATACAGGAAAAACTTCTCAATGTTTTACTGAACTGCGAGTCATTGATTTGCTCAAAACCTGGTGAAAAAACGTATAGTAAAAATTAAGTGCACATTTTGAAAGTCTATGCAGTCTGCAATAATCTTGCAAACAAGGTACAGTTACTTATCGATAATGTAGTAAACACTCAAACAATTTAACAGTGCAATATTTACTCTTCTTTAGTTTAAAGCTTGTTTACCTTTTTCAGATGACAATGCTGATCTTTTTTTTTTGGGAACAATGCCACTTCAGCTCGTGATTACTTACAGATGTCCAAAGTTCTCCAGGAAGCAAAATAAATTCACATTCAATCTATAGTTGCAGGTTAATGTTCTTGTATGGGTAGTACAGTTGGTTTATCTTTGCTGTGATTGTGCCTCTCCAGGGTATGTACGACGAATCAGCTGTGGTGATATGAATGACATTTCTTGCAGGACTTGGTCCTCACAGATGTTAGATGTCCTGCATGCGGTGGCTGTTTAGCAAAAGCATATGTTTAACTTAACTGTGCTACTTTTGTTGACAACATTGACTCTGTAAATGTTGCCAGCGTAGTGTTCTCTGCTTGTTGTGGATGCATGTAGCTATCGGCGTGAGCAGAGCAGCAAAACCAGCTGACCGGCAGCAGTTGTCACTGCTCGCTGAGGACGGTGACGGCTGCTTGCTTTCACCACAGTTGATGTGCGTCGATTATAAAAAACGTGTGTCCCTGCAATACCAGCACCTTACCTTAGTTTTATCCAAGGTTCTGTTTTGAACCTCGCATCACAGACCGTGTAACAAATGGCTGCGTCTTCCGGGTTAAGCCTTAACCCCGAAATGATTCATCTTCATTCATATTTGAGAATTGATTTTTATTAATCACATGCGTTAACACGGTAATGTTGACAGCCCGAGAAAAAAACACTTAATTGATTTTCACCTGGAGGGGTTTGACTCATTATAATGTTGCACCAATCCTGGACTTATTGGTAGCGATGGTAGGAGGGGATCTAAGTGTTTCTGGCCAAAGAGTAACAGGAAGTGGCTGTTTATTTTTCTCATTTCCTCTTTGAGGCTGCACTAGTGAGGCTGCTCCTTCCACTCCCTCTGCTGTTATCATCGCTTGCTTGCCCAACACAGACACGTGTATATACACACACACACACACACACACACACACACACACACACACACACACACACACACACACACACACACACACACGCCTCCACCATTTGTATATCACCCTGGTGTTATTTTACTCTGTTCAAGGCTGGCTTTGGCTGAATGAGAGGATCCATATTGGCGCTGCTAATGGTCGTAAATCGAGAGGGTGCCTGCATGCCAGACCCTGGCATCTACACTGTCCACTTAACCTCTGCAGTTGCAAGCCTTTTGGCATTAGCGGTGGCTCCGTGCAGCTCCACTTTGAGCCCCGACCTGTCACTGGTCGCCGAACTTCGCATAAAGCCCCCGTTTATATCCAAATGTCAGCAGCCGTGGTTTTTCGCTCGTGCCCCTTCGCCCCCGCTTCATGTTGCTTGGGTCTATTGTTCTGGCTGCTGAGAAGGAGAAGACGAAAGGCTCAAAGTGAAACTTGCAAGTTGCATAATCTTGCTGGCCTTTTTACACCTCCCCTTCTCAATCCTGCTCTTCTTTTTCCATGGGAATCCCAGTGCCTTATATGGTCGTTCTCAGTAGTAGCTACAAGTAGAAGGCTGCGTGTGTGCGCATGTGTGCGTGTGTTTTAGGGCTCATAAGTGAGCTCATCTGGAGTAGAGGGACCCAGCTGGTCGCCCTGCAGCGCTCGACGCCTCCCCCTTGTAGCCGCTGGCCTCCTGAACCCGACCAACTGCACAGGAGCTGTGAACTCTTTGTCTTCCTGCACGTCTTTGTGTAAATTCCTACATGCACGCTACATGTAACTTTTGCATCACACAGTTCTTTTATCAGTTCTGCTGTTTGGTTGTGTTAAAACTCCCAAGCAAACCGCCTCCCTCACATGTGCGCGTGCAGACCCACAACACACAGAGGTGGTAAGAAGGAATTCCTTTTGTGGAAGTGGTTGTGCGCCGCAGAACAGATGACGCGGACTGCCAGGCGTGGCTAGAGCGCTGAAGCCTCAAGGGCCAAGGCTAGGAGTAATACTTATCTGGGAATTTCTCCACTGGTATGCTAGTCCGGGGCTGTCCTGTAGTCTGGTTAGGAGCTTGTCCTACCAGAGAAGGCAAGATATTGTTTCTTCACATATGGAGGAAAAGCCAAATGAATCTATGCAGTTCCAAACGTTTGTTTATTCATCCATGAATTTCAGATTTTTTCTTAAATTTTTTCACACTACAGCTTCCAAATATTACAGCTGACTTTTGGAGGCAGCTTTCCATAGGCATAGACCAACTTTATGATTCGGCTACCAACCGGTAAAAGTAGCTTAGTTGAATTCATTACTAATGTTTTGAAACTCTTGTCCTTTCTTTTAATTGATAATAAAAATGTTTGCTACAACTTTATTGTAATCTGACGTCACAAGGAGGGATGTATATTGTTATGAGTTTATCGATACTGATACCAATATTGATATTCCTTAACTATACCGGTATTCCTCTGTACTCTTATCGGTAATATACTGTAATTGGTATAAATAAAGATGTGGAAAAATGCATTTTTTATTTCCATTTTTAGGAGCACGATATTGTTGACAGTGCCCACAGCAGGGAAGTATTTTATCAAATCTTAAACAACTATATTTGTAGTGCAAGGTGCAATGCAGTTATGTCTAGGGATGAGTACCGTTCACCTTTGAATCAATACCGGTCAGGGTTTCCCCTAGATTGCCAAGATACCTGTGGCTGTGGGGGTGTGGTCAGTATGACATATTTGTTGTTATGCATTCTTCTCCTTAAAAGCCGCCACTGTCATCTTAAATGTTCAAGATCGACGCCCGCGGGTATGTCTCGGATACATCAAAGTACGTCCACAGCGCGGGCATGCTGCCTCTGCTCCAGACAACCCGTGCGTATAGCTTACAGTATCACAACATCCGGTTTGGGCGGCACTGTTCAGTCTTTTTTTCGGTGGCCACTATTCAATAGTGCTTAAATAATAAAGTGTATATATATATATCTCCATTCATATTGTAAATACCTGCTGTTGTTAAAGTGTATGTGTGTTTATGATGTTTATTTTTCCCTTGGTCTGGAACACACCGTGTTTTTGTGTGTCAGAGTGAAGCATGGAGAGAAACGTGTGTGCACGAAGGAAATACTAGCTGGAATTGGGCTTGTTGTTAGCATAATATTGCAGGCCTGGAATTTCAACTTTTTAAGGTCAAGGCAAGTGTTGCCATCAAGGAGGGTTCATATTTTAGGGCACCAAGGCAAGTTGGAAGGGCACCAAGTCAAACATTATTTTCTTTTGAGGCAGGGGCTCCAAAGCGCGCGTACATATATATCTATCTATCTTTATCTATCTATTTTCTACCGCTTATTCCCTTCGGGGTTGCGGGGGGCGCTGGAGCCTATCTCAGCTACAATCGGGCGGAAGGTGGGGTACACCCTGGACAAGTCGCCACCTCATCGCAGGGCCAACTTATTTATCTGAAAAAATGGACATAGTTTCTCTTACGCCGGCCTACCTGGCCGGTCTAGGGAGCATGTGCCTGACCTAAATTCACCAAACACCTGACGTACTTCCAGACCCTGATGCAAATAGTGTATCTCTGAGAAAGTCTCAGAACAACTCGGCTGTTCTCGTTGTCGGTTAACCTTTGACACGCGCTTCCAAAATGGCGTGACCATGTTGTTTATACAGATTAACGTTAATTATGCGATGTCTTAAACAGATGAAAATGTAAGAAAAAAAAGTCACGTCGGAGTGTTTTTATCAATTTATTCGACGGAACAAATACGTTACAATTATCCATTATAGGGATGTCACAGTATGAACATTTGTTATTAAAGTTATTATGACCAAAATTATCACGGTTATCCTTATTATAACGGTAACTTTAAATGTGCTCAACCTTTTTCAAAAACTACTTACACTGAAATCCTTCAACCAAATTATATATTTTTTTTACAAACACATCCAAAATGTATATATGTACCTTAAGTAGAAAGTTGAATGTGCATATGAAAGCAACACAATCATTATAAACAAAGTAATATGGCAGAAACAAAATAATACTATAAATAAATTAAAATAAATGTGAAAAATTCTCAAGATGGCACCTTATGGACATAAGACATAAGCACTTTTTGTCCATATAGCTAAAAATAGTGTTATATGAGGTCAAATCTTATACGTAGGACTGCAGAGTTATGGGCAAAATAATTAAGGTTATTTTTATCAATACTGAAATCACGATTATTAATCATGATTATTCACTATGCTTTGTTAAACCGTGTTGGGGTGTGAATGTGACACTACCATGTAATTTGTAACATCTAATATAAATGCAAATCCATGTAAGGTCAGGTCGGTTAGATCTGCTACTGGTAGCCTGTAATCCAGTACAACCAGTTTCAGGGTCGGGCTGCCGGCGACTCAACTGGCATTCCCATCAGTGCCCAACTGGGGCTGTTGAGGTGGGTGGCTAGACACCCTGGTGGAACCAAAAACAAGATTCACCAAAGGGCAAAGGGCACTCTTTCATCGGCCATCTAGCAGGGTAGGAAAAGCTCAACATCCTTGGCCGGACGTCTTTCTAGGAGAAGGACAACTCTGACTACAAACCTGGTTATGTAATACCCGTATACTTGGTGTCTACACTGCACTATCGGGCGGATGAGCGGAACAAACCAGCAAACGGCCAGGGCGGAGGAGGTCTATACATATACATAGACTCAACGACCATGTGTAAAGGAGTAAACTTTCCAAAAATCAGGAGTGGAGCCCCGAAGGTGGATTGGTGCCCTGTAAACACTGTTTCGGCAGCTCCTGCAGCCAAGCTGATGCCAAACGTCATGCTCAGCATTCCTTTGGATTTCATCAGCAAGCTCGAGAGGGGTACCTGACGACTTTGCAACCCAGGATCTCCATATGTAATGCCCAGACTTATGCTCTGGAGAGGACACTCCAGCTTCACTTAAACCAAGTGCGGAAAGCACAACGGTTTCTGACAGTTACAGGTTGTAAGCCCCCATCCAATTGGCGGAGGAAAGGGGCGCCACAGGTCTGTTTTGACGGTGGAAGGGATCATCGTGTCTCATCGGTCGACTACCATCCGCCATAAGCCAGGCAGCCCCTGGTCAATAAGGTGTCGTCCCGCCAACGTTTGACTGCTTCAGTGGGTACCTAGAGCTCAGTTTACTGCAAAGGCATGAAAAGCAGACAGTTAATTTTTGTACCAGACAAACGAAACAAGAAAAGAAAGAAGACTCCCGCTCTTCGATTAGCAAGCTGGAATGTGCACAGGAATATCTGATGACCTTCATGAAGTGGACGACGCCAGAAAGACGGCCATCATTGATAAGGAGCTTACCAGGCTTGATGTCAACATAGCTGTTCTTCAAGAAACCAGGCTAGCCTCCAGTGGGTCTCTCAGAGAGAATAACTATACATTATTTTGGAAAGGTAGAGAACCCGAGGAGCCTCGTCAGTCAGGAGTTGGTTTTGCAGTCAGAAACACACTTTTGGCATCAGTGGAACCTCCATCAGGAGGTACTGAGCGATTGCTGTCTATCCGTCTCAGCACGGCTACAGGTGCAGTGAACATTCTCAGTGTCTATGCTCCTACTCTTTCCTCAACTGAGGAGATTAAAGATAGATTCTATGAGCAATTTTATGAGAAGATCAAGGGTTTTCCTAAAGATGAGTGCCTAATTGTCCTTGGCGATTTTAATGCCAGAGTATGCGCAGACCATGCATGATGGCCATCTTGCTTGGGACATCATGGCATCGGAAAGATGAACATACAACCTCTGTATTACAAACACTTTCTTTAAGAGCAAACCATCGCACAAAGTATCATGGAAACATCCCAGGTCTCATCGATGGCATCAGCTTGATCTGATTATCACTAGGCGGTCGTCACTAGATAACATTCTTATTACTACAAGCTATCATAGTGCGGACTGCAATACGGACCATGCCCTTGTGAGCGCCAAAGTGCGCCTTCAGCTCCGTAAAATTCACCGCTCCAAGGCAAAGAGTTATGCCTGCATTAACACATCAAATATGTCAATTTCATGCAAAGTGGATGATTATGTATCAACCCTGGACCAAGCTCTTGTAAACCTGCCGGAGCATGATGCTACAGCAAAATGGAACGTCATGAAAGAAGCAATTTACAATACAGTTATTTCTACTTTTAGGAAGAAGGAAAGAACTAGGCAGTAAACCAGTCGTGACTATCTACCAATCATGGAACCAGCAATTGAGGCCAAACGCAGAGCATTTTTGGCATACAAGATGTCCAAATGTTCAGTCACTTGCAACACTCGAGTACTCGTTGTTCCACACAGCGCATTGCGAGACTGTGTGCAAACACCTATTGGCAGCAGCTCTGCAAAGATATATCCAGATGAGTGCTGAATCTGGTAACATCCGTGGCATGTACAACGGTATCAAAAAAGCAGTAGGACCTGCTGTAAAACGGACTGGTCCAATTAAATCTCGGATAGGGGAGAAGATTACCAACCGTGAAGAACAGATGGTCAGATGGGTAGAGCACTACTCAGAACTATAAGGCCGTGAAACAACCGTCTCTGATGCTGCTCTAAATGATATGAAGGAGCTACCATGAACTAGACAAAGTGCCTACAATGGTAGAGCTTGAAAAAGCTACTGATTCACTTCCATCTGACTACGCACCAGATAACGATAACATTCCACCTGAAGCTATCAAGCAAGGGAAGCCTGCCTATTAAAACGCTGTACGAATTACTGTGTCTTTGCTGGGAGGAAGGAGGAGTACCTCAGGACATACGTGATGCCACTATTGTGACTCTTTATATGAATAAAGGGGACTGCAGTGACTGCAATAGCTATAGAGGAATTTCTCCCTTGAACATTGTTGGAAAGGTGTATGCCCGCATAATCCTAAACAGGCTACAGATACTTGCAGATCATAGCTATCCTGAATCCCAATGTGGTTTCAGTGCTGGAAGATCGACGACTGACATGATGTTTTCAGTCTGGCAGATTCAAGAGAAGAGTAGAGAACACGGTCAACCTCTTTACATGATGTTCATAAATCTAACTAAGGCTTTCGATCTTGTCAGCAGGTAGGGCCTATTCAAGCTTCTACAAAAGATTGGATGTCCTCCAAAACTACTCAGCATGTTGATCTCTTTCCATTCTAACACGAAAAGAACAGTCTTGTGTGATGGATCTTGTTCGGACTCCTTCTCTATCAACAGCATTCTAACATGAAAAGAATAGTCTTGTGTGATAGATCTTGTTCGGACTCCTCTATCAACAGTGGTGTTAAGCAGGGCTGTGTCTTAGCACCAACTCTTTTTGGAATATTCTTCTCTATACTCCTGTCCTACGCTTTTGACATATCCATTGAGGGGGTCTATCTGCACACGGTCTGGCGGCAAATTGTTCAATCTGGCCAGATTACGTGCGAAGACCAAAAGGAGGTCAGTGTTAATCCGAGAGATGCTTTTTGTAGACGATGCTGCTCTTGTTACCAACACCAAAGAAGCCCTACAACGTCTAAGTGACTGTTTTGCGAATGCTTGTGAACAGTTTGGACTTACAGTTAGCCTGCAGAAAACCAATGTTAGCGTTCAAGGTACTGCAAATCCTGCTATCAAGATGAATGGTGTCACTTTAGAAGTAGTAGATATCTTTATATACCTTGGCTCGACAATCAGCTATAAACTCTCGCTTGATGTTGAACTTGACAGGAAGCTCGGAAAGGCAAATACCATCATGGCTAAACTAGCAAAACGAGTATGGGAAAACAACGCTCTTACTCAACATACAAAAATCAGAGTTTATCAGGCCTGCGTTCTCAGCACTTTACTCTACGGAAGCGAGACCTGGACTACTTACATGAAACAAGAGCGTCGACTAAACGCTTTCCACATGCGGTGCATCAAACGTATCCTTGGTATTAGTTGGCAGGACTATATTCCACAGAGTGTGATTCTTCAGCGGGCTAATATCCATAGCATAAACTCTCTGCTATGCCAGCGCCGTCTTCGATGGCTGGGACATGTTTGGCGGATGGAGGACGGACGTCTTCCCAAGGACATTATGTATGGACAACTGGCTGCTGGTTCCAGACGTGTTGGTCGTCCCTCCCTCCGGTTCAAGGACACATGCAAGAGATATTCCTCTAGACAGCTGGGAAATACAGGCGGAGAACTGAAATGTCTGGCGTCAAGCGGTTAGACGGGATATTGCAGAGGCTGATTTGAGGAGAGGCCAGCTTGCAGAGGAGAAGAGAGAGAGGGGGAAACGTACTGTAACTACCATCGCACAGCAGGTCTCTCCACATGTTTGCACTAAGTGCAACAGGGACTGCCACTCAAGAATTGGCCTGTACAGCCATGCTAAGCGTTGTCAACAAACATGAATGTACCGTATCAACAAAACATCAAGTTAAAATAGTTATAATTAAATAAGTGCATTGTATAATTACAACACTCATTATAACTGAAAAGGTATTACTGATAATTGACTAAAATAGGATGAAAAAACTATTTAAATAAAAACAATAAACTATTAATAATTAAAGTACCATTAAAAAAGGAATTAAATAAATAAAATTAAAAATTAAACATCAAATCGAAATGTCTGACCCAAGAGCATAAATCAGCATGGTCATCCGTGACTAAGCTGCCAAAGAATAAAAATGCCGCCACATCTACACTTTCATGGCAAATAATGCCAACAAACTTAGAATTTTGCAAGTTAGTTTCAATGTCATTTAATACAGTGGCACTCAATGCCTCTAGCATTTCATCTCTGGCTTTGTGATGGCCATAAGCTGTGTGGTCCCCTTTAAGAATGGCAATATGTGACGTGTGTAAGTGAGTGGGCAAGTTAGGAGAGGGAGCGCTAGCATGTTCAGGAGTGTTAATAGCATGGTGGATGTCCGGTTGGCTTTGTGGGAAACAAAGAGTTGTAACAAATCGACAGCCTTGTCATTTCGACCTAAGAGCGGAACTGTAGGAACCCACTGCCGGGTAAAGTGGAGGGTGTTCTCCTCGACAATACATTGGCCCTGGAGCCGACAAGCAGGAAAGGTGTAACATGATGTTCATTGGTGCCTGGTGAGGCTGGATCTTTGAAAATCCGTGCACCCGGTCGTAAAGGTGTTCTTTTTCTTAGCCCGTTTACATGGTGTGCAAAACATCTTTCCATCTTCATAAGTGAGCCATTTGCTGAAAAGTGGCTCCTGAAGACACTTTTCAGTAAAGCTTCGCTTCTTGGGTTTATTGCTCGCTATGACGAAAACAATAACACGCGTGAGTCCTAATACCGGAAATGCAGTATTTGTGATTGATAAAACTTTTGGCGAATCAAAATTTAAGAAATTGTACCGGAAAGTTCATTACTTTGAAGTCGACCAATAAAAACTCAATAAACGGGGACGGAAATTTGACTTGGCAAATATAAACTAAACAAAACAAAACACCGACGGAAAGCGATAATCGACAAAAAAACAAGTAAACCAGAGTTTTGACCCTGAGAAGGCAGGGTGGGTAAAAAAAAAAAAAAAAAGGCCGCATCCCGGACTTCCGGAAATGCGGGTCCTTTCTGATTTCAATGCGTAAAAAGACACAAAAAGTGCGTTAACGCCAACAGTGTATATTATATTTTTTTTATGTAAAAAATCCTAATTTTGTCTAGTACTTTTGTGTGTTAATAAATATTGTTTTTGATAATAAATTCAAATGTTTGTTGGTCCAACATTTTAAAATGAGTCGATTATGATAACTGCTGTACAGTTTTTATATCTTGTTTCTTCAGCACATTTCTGTCATTGCAGGTATGACAAGATGAAATTGCGGTTGCAAATCCAAATCCGTTAGATGGCAGTAGTGTATAGTTTATGGTGTGTTGGTCAATTCAGTCTTTGCTGTATGTTGCGCCCTACAAAAGAGTAATAGATATAGTACTCAGCCCTAGTTATGTCATCACCTTGTAAAGCCCACACAGATCCTGTGTTTCTATTCATTACAATTACACTCAGCTGGAAATATCCGTGTATGGAATTTATGTGCAGAGCAGACGTTTTACATTATGTATCATACCAAATATATAAATCCTTACAATCAATTGGCATGTTAGGTGGATGTGTATTTAAGCAAGGTGTCTTGATGCCATGCAAAGGTGGCGCGATGGGGACGGCGACTTGTTGCTATCTTGTTTTAGAGCAGTGGTTCTTAACCTTGTTGGAGGTACCGAACCCCACCAGTTTCATATGCGCATTCACCGAACCCTTCTTTAGCGAAAAATTAAATTTATTTTTTCTTTTTCAAATTCAAGGCAAATGTATGTTTTTTTACTGGTGCACAAAATGAACCGTGCATGAACATCACCTTGTTCAAAGTACAAAACCAACACAGTGCATGAACTCACAACAAATTACACACCTGCAAATCAGTGTGACTTTTGCTGTTGCCTTTGAGACACCAGTTCAGATATGTGTGGCTTCACCTTGGCAAGTGCCACTCTCATGTCATTTTTAATGATAAATGATAAAATAAAATGATTTATTTATTTTCACAGCAAAGTCTGTTCCTTTTCTTCGTTTTCCACCCAGACATACAATACTAGTACACAGCTCATGAAAAAACAATATTTTTTGTTATTGTCATTGTAAGTGGGCCAAAACACTTATATTACAAAATAATCTCATGGAAATGACAGCTGTCATTTGATTATAATAATAAAATATTACATTTGTTGTTTAGTCAGGTTTGGGACAGGTGTGCTCACATGTGCTCCACTGAATGCTCAAGGAGTTTTTGCGTTTACTCACGCATATGGAAAATTAGAGGGAACATTGTTTAAGGGTATCCATAATACGGCGATAGGGAAAAGTTTTTATTTACACAATGAGTCAGGTGTGTCTTGACAACCGCGGCGGAGGCTCTGCCGAACCCCTGAAGCCGACTCACCGAACCCCTAGGGTTCGATCAAACCCAGGTTAAGAACCACCGTTTTAGAGCAACTTTATGGATTATTATATTACTTAATTTTTTACTTTTCAGAGTGGATTATTATTGGCCCGTGGTTTACTGGATTGCTAAAAGGACAATTGATTAAGCACGGTATCGGCAGTCGTGAGTAAAGTGTGTTCACTTTTATTAGCATGCAAAACTTTGAAGTACTGTTGAGGAGGAAATATTGTGGTGGTACACACTTTTGTGGTGTTGCTTCTTTATTTGTAATTATTCAAAACTGATTCTCAGTTTTGTTTTTTTATACATAGCAGCGGCAACTGAAGTGAATGTGACATTGTGTCATAACTACGACGGTCAGCTTGATAAAAATTAAAATACCAATACCCGTATCATGTGTCCAGAATCTTAACTGTCTTCCTGGACTGACCCCAGTAGGAACTGGTACCAAAAAATACCAGTACTCTGTAAACATCTCTAGTCACAAGTATCAAAATTGGCCCGTGCATTAGTCACAAGTATCAAAATTGTCCCGTGCATATATGAATACACAAACCATGTCAATAAGCTTTCTCATTGGGGCTGCTGGAAAAGCCCAATGAGGATAATGGAGAGACAAGAGAGGAAAACTTAAACCGAATTATGACAGCAACTCAATTCTCATTTTAGTTCAGTGTGATATGGAACTTTTCAGAACTTTACACAATGAAGATATTTTTTCCTGTCCAGTGACTTGAGTTAGACTTAATTTTAGGTGACCGATATAAGCGTTTCAATACAAGCAGTCCTGCAGCGTATTTACTTGTGTAAAGCTTGACAGCCAGTTAACATCCAAATGTCCTCTAATAAGCACACAAGGTTGGCTTTTTCTTTCTTTCTATTTTATTCAAGTCATTTACAAAATGTAAAGGTTATAGGCTACTAAAAGCTGGCAGCTACACAACAGCTAAGCACATTGATTGTGGCTCCGAGGTGTCGCAAAAAACATTTTCCACTAGGTCAATTCCAGACTGTTAATAATAAAAAAAGCTATAGTGTTTTTCATACTTTTTAAGTATACTTTTTAAGTTTGCTAACATTCCACACTACAAAAAATTTAAATGTGTATGATTTTTGCTGCTGTTGTATTGAATAATATTGGTATTGGCCAGTTCTTAAGGCTCCAATATTGGCATCATATTGGAAGTGAAAAAGTTTCACTGGGATAGCCGTACCACTGACAACCATCAAAACTAGACTCTGCAGCAAAATGGAAGGTAAAATCATACCAAATCACAGTGTGGATAAAGAATTTCCAGGATCAGACCGATGGTGTTTTTATTTGTATTTTCTACATAAGTATCGACAGTACCGTAGCATTACATTGCTACGAGGTGTGGAGTCGGGCTGAACAATTAACCAAATTTTGATTTCATTTAGGATTATGGCTTCTCACGATCATGACAATATAATAATTTTAAAAAAAATACGATAATGGGCCATGCAACGTGTGTGCAAATTCCGGAGCTTGTGATGTTGAAAGAGATGAGGAGCAAATGAACACAAACAAAGCACTGTAGCATTTAAGGACGAGTCAAAGGAGAAGTGTCAAACGATCAGGCTAATTGTTTTAATGATATTCAGAGGTAGCTTTTTAAATCAGCAATAGAGCAGTATACATCTGTGGCTTCTTAGTGCAACAACACACAACACAGGAAATGTGTCCTGTGAAAACCCTGTCGGACCGAAACTCTCTAACAATTAAGTTCTGTGTGTAAATTATGTAAATCCACTACAGCATGTCTGTTAGAAGTTTGGAATCTCACTGTTTGCTACTTATTTTACACAGCGCTAGTATGCCTAATCACTAAACTGAACAAAAAAAGTGAATTGATTTCCGCATATATGCAACCGTGTACCAAATCGCATAATTGGTTAAAGTGAAATCTGCTGTTATACGCAGAATATCAGGGAAATTGACATAAATGTCAGTCAAATACTGTCATTGTGAGGAGAATGAACATTTGTTTGGGAAAATGTGTTTGGGACTGCTCATTTATCCCCGTCTGGAGACAGGCCCTAAACCATGACGCTAAAGCTCGCAAGAACAATCCATACACCCACAACACACTTCATCTGTCAGTGTTGTTGTGAACAACGACATTGATGTAAGATCAATGTACAAACAGCATTTGCAACTTGAGAAGCTCTTTTTTATTTTTTTATTTTTTTTACAGCCTCAAATTGTCTCCTTACTCGTCAAGCTAAGAACAGCACAGCGCACTTCCTCCCTTCACAATAATAGCGCTGTGCGCCACATCCGGTCTGTTTGTGCTAACAAAATAAAGGTTTAAAAAAAATACCTAACACAAGCATAATGTACTTTAAAGCACTTGATACATTTACATAGTTACTATGCTTTAACCTAAAATACAACAATTGTTCAGATGTATTGCACCAATAAATTTGAGAATTTTTGCATTTAATTAACAAACATTTTTTTAAATTGTATTTGATAAATAAGCACACACTGTAGGGTGGTAAAATAAGTGTAAAAGGTAAAAATTTAAATTAAAAACAAAACTGAAAAATTTAATTGTATTGTTTTTATTTTGCTGTTTTTTAAATGTATTATTACTACTAATATTTTACTTGTAGTGGTTTATTAATTACGTACTAATTTATATCCGGGTTTTTTCAAAACTATTAATAAAAGTGGAGTTTTGTTGGTATTCATTTTAAATAAATGAATAATCGTTTTATTAATCATGATTACAATATCAATTAAAAATAATCATGATTATTATTTTTACCATAATTGTCCAGCCCTTTTCACAGGTCGTTCAGCGGTTTGACACCCAGCCTGTGCCCCCTCCAGTGTACCTAAATGAAACACTTTGCTCCCTTTGGTAATAAACATACCTTTTTTTATCCAAACAGTAGCTTTACTCTGTCCACTGTAGGGGAAGACGCGTATGTTGCACTCAGTTGTCAATCTGGTGTGTTAACACTTCCTGTTAAAATGGAGTGATGTGTGTTCATCATGACTGCTGTTATTAGTGGTGATGAGATTTTTCTTTTACTTTATATTGATTTCTGCTGTCCTGTACAGCTAATGGGCTAGCTCTCAGGCTGTAGTAGTTCGGTCAGTACTATAAAATCATCACGTAAGCTTCCATTCTTCGATAAATGGGTGATTGTGTTTTTCTTGTTTCACCGTGTTCTTTTCTTTATGCTGTGTTATAAATCCACTCATGTGTGAAAATGACTACTCCAAATAATGTGGATAATAAAGCATCTTCCTTTTAGCCATATAAAGTCATGAGACCGGCCGTTGTCATGGTTAAGTCTTGCCTGCAAGAGGTTAAAAAAACAAAGATGGCACCTTGAGACGCTCCTCTCAGCACTAGACGTCTTGTGCTTTTTTATTTTTTTGTTGCGGCCATGAGAGCAACCCCCGTGTTGCTTTAAAATGAACTCCTTTCTCTATTTATTTATGTTTCTTACAAAAGCTTGACAAGCTCTGAACCCGTGTTCTCTTTTTGGCTTTGTTGTCAGGGCAACAGGCCAGCCTCCCTTCTTGGGCGCACGTCATGGGCGCATGCTTTTTTTTTAGCCATTTTCTGTGTGGTGCTTGTGGGGAGTATGTCTTGAAATTCATGTGGATGTTGTCTTACGATTTGAGGCAAGACGCTGTACATGTCTCATTATGTTTTAAAATGTTATTTCCATATATTGGATAGGCTACCTTTTTTTTCTGCTCTACTTTGCAGCACTGCTGAATGTTACCTTTTTAGTTTTTAGTACAACTGAAATTTCAGCTTCCTTTTGTTTAACCTTTCTGTAAACGAGTCGGCCTTTACTTCCCATTCTCCATGGATGAAATCCCTTTCTTTTAACATTTCAGAAGTGACCAGTGTGACCTTTCGCTGCCCGTTTTGCCCAGCCTAATCATGGGTACATGAATCTTTTTGGCTTGTCCATCGACTAACAAAACGGAACATTCTGCAATTCTTGATTCGATTAGCGCAGCTTCCCCATCAGCTTCCATACGTTTCCATTTAGCTGGACGACGTACCTTGCCCACTGTCAAGGCCATCAAGTGCGTCGTTATGTTACAATGCAGCCTTTATGTCCTTGTCACTGTGTATCTTGTGACATGTTTTACTTATCTGTCAGCCTATAAGGATTTGTATTTACCAACAATGCTGCCTCATTACCAATGTGTAAAGTATAGGGATGTAACAATTAATCGATATATTAATTTATATGCCTTGGATTCAACTACATTGATCTGTGCTCTGCGAGTTTGCTTTCCGGAAGATACAGTACGTATTGATCCAAGATCGTTTTATAGGGTACTCGATCAATTTTATAGATACTACAAAAAGGAAAACATTGGATTCAAGAAAGGCAGACTCTATATTAGGGCTGGGCGATACATCAAGTTTGTGAAATATATCAATATATTTTTAAACAAGATATGAATTAAGAAAATATCGTAATATCGATATCATTTATTTCACGTTAATATGACCAAACACCGCTAATTTGTTGGGTTCCTTGATTCTACCCTGCTCCCCACTCCCTCTCATGGGCTACTAAACTCCTCCCCTTCCTCCTTCCAAGACGTGCTTGCATGTATAAAAACATCCATGATTGGTTGGTTGTTTACTATGATGAGTCACGACTGGTTGACATTAGGTGCACAACATTAAGGACAGGCCAATCCGAGGCAACATATGGCGGGTCATCGAACCAGGAAGGGAAATCACAACAGACATCCTAAATGACGACGAGAGAGTCGTAGAAGAGAAGAGGGATTATTCAAGCGGGCGATTTATATATTTAAAAAATCTAGTGGAGGATGGCAGAGGAATTCTCTTCCTTAGATTTTTCTTTTAGCGATGTAGACGACGTCCAGGAAATCCACAATGCGTCTACTTGGCCACATTTGGACAAATATATGCGTCTAGATAAAACATTCATTTGAGTTGTTTACCATGTAAGCCCAAATCAAAACTGTTCTCCAGTTGCCAAGCCGGGCATATTTCGCACGAGAAATGCTGCCAAAAATGTATGCCGAAGCGAGGAAGATCATAGCCGCACACTTAAGTAAAGTCACTTACTTACCGCTGACCAGAACCGTACATGTGTGACAGTCCATTACATCGTCGACTAGGAATTAAAAAGTGCCTGTCTGCAAATGTATTTTTTATCTGAGTTTGATACATTTTGTATTATTTGCAGAGCTATGTTATTTATTTTACATAGAAAGAACATTTTTCTATTTGATTTGTTATGTAATTCTGTGCTACTTAAACAGTTTCTGTGCTGTTAATACCCATCTTGACTAACTGGGTTAATAAAAGTGCTACTGACTGTTTACAGTACAGTTGTCATTCAGTTCAATTTCAGTGAATCTCACTCAAAATGGAATATCTTTATATGTATACTTTCACCAGGAAAATATATAGAGATATATATTGAATATCGAGTTTAAGTAAAAATATATCAAGATATACTTTTTCGTCCATATCGCCCAGCCCTACTCTATATGAGGTTAAACACTTTTAATGATACGGAGATTAAACGTTAAGTCTGTCAAAACAAAAAATGATGGATAGCTACATTGGTCAAGAAAGGTCATAACAAACGCTACAAGACAATATCATTAGTTACAACACAACAACTTTATGCTCAGCAAGATTGCAAAAGCCACAACAAATACAAACTACACAACACAATAATATAATGCCGCAACACAACTTTAAGCCCAAAGACATTACTACAATGGAAGTAACAAGTTACAGCGATGCATCGACTTCCAAAACACAACAAGATGGCAGCCAAGGAGAAGTAAATTAACCAGAAACAAATTAATACGAGAGATCAAACAAGTAGGCTACGGAAATTAGGAAGCGAGGGACCAACACCATCAACAGGGATGCATACATACATGCATCCGCACACCTGAGACGTTGTCCGTCATCGGTGACGCTAGTGCGCAGAACAGAATACACATGTGGCCCAGTCGTAGAACTTTATTTAGCAAGTAAATCCACCGATAAAATGTTGGTTACTGTAGTTTTATGGAAAAATTCTTCAATATTGAAAATAAGAGCAGAAAAGGTTTTTTAAGGTTTGGCTTGTTAATTCTACCTAAAGTGTTTGCACTTTATTCAAATAAGATGTGAACGCATTGGCCAATAATTGATGTTTACTTGCTTGTTTGTATCAGTTCATTAATACCTACTAAAGGTTGGGGAAATAATCGATTTTTAAATGCATCGCAATTCGGACATTGAAGATTATAGAATCTATTAGTAAATGTCAATAATTGATTTATTTATTGTAAATAAAGTAATGCAGACTGTTCTAAAATTTGGCTAACTGCAGCGAGCCACCTCACCAATAGATACGACCAGCTCCTTTACTGTTGGGCACTTATGGTCCAGTTTTGCACACATTTTCATTAATTTACCAAATTTGACAATTTAATGTTTTTTTATTCCAAATGAATTAATTTTTTAAAGTTGCAAATGATAAAAGCTTATTTAGTGTAACGAAAAGAAATGTAATACTGCATCGATATACAAAATTAAAGATGCATCAATAATCGATTTTTAATCGAATCGTAGCTCCTGAATGGTAATTGAATCGTGAGGTTCCCAAAGATTACCACCTCTAATACCTACCATATTTTTCAGACTATAAGGCACACTTAAAGTCTTTTCATTTTCTCAAAAATTGGCAGTGTCTCTTTTAACCCGGTGCGCCTAATGTACTTACTAATTTTGGTTGTGCTTCCCGACCTCGAAGCAATTTAATTTGGTACATGGTGTAATGATAAGCTTGACCGGTAGATGGCAGTCACACACACACTGCAAGACTTAGATTTTTCATTGAGAATATACACATAGCGCTCAAAAATCTGTCAATGTTTTAGTATGCACTGCTTAATGGATTGTCAGCACATTACGGCTACCGTAGTCATGTGTACTGTGCTTCAACACACAGTTATTATTATGGTGTGTGTATAAGGACCCCAAAATGGTATCTATTTGGAGACATATCTGCTGTTTTGTTTCGACCTATTATGCAAAACAAACTTTTCTTACCTATTAGTTTCTGCTGTTGTGTATTTGGAATCGGCATAAGTCCCAAAAATGTGCATGCGTTGGCCATTGTCGTCTGCTCCGTAGCCAATAAGCTCTTTCTTTTTCCTCTATCCTCTTGTGTGGCATTCATCTTAGGCTGTTGCCATTTCTAATACAAAGTAGCGTACACTTCTAACTTGTATCTGTCAACTCGTTATGGAACTACTGGTACAACAAAGATGACGGGGAGAAGACGCCGTCAAAAGGGAGCCACATAAATGAGACCAACCCACAAAACGGCACATTTTGAAGAGACGCTCGGAAAGCGGCTTGAAGATGGTCTGTAAAACATAATCAATGCAACATTTTGACCAAAAAAACATAATTACATGTTATGTAGACCACAAGGAAATGTTTTAAATGTAGGAAAAATAATCATATGACCCCATTTGGTGTGCCTTATAATTCGGTGCACCTTTTGTTGAATATAGACTTGAATAGACCCGCTAATCGGCAGTCCATCTTAAAATCCAGTGCACCCTATGGTCCAAAAAATACGTTAATTCCCTTACAATAAATAATAGGAATATAGGAAGCTTCACCTGTAGTGTCCAGTATACAGTATGTATTTCACACTGGTTGAAAAAGTTACTGAATCAATTTCAACTCACTGAATCGTTTCGGATCGTATCATTCCAAAAAGATAAAATAATCGTTTTGGCAACCAGAAGATCCGAATCGAATTGTTGTTAAAACTTATTGTTACACCCCCTAATAAAATATGTATTAACCGAAATTCATTTACAGTGTCGCCCAACTTGTGGGCTTCATGCTGGAGAACAGCTAACTCTGTGAGGCACACTGGCTAAACAGGTTTAAATGACAACGTGTTTGCTCCAGATTGACTCACTGCAGCGTTTGAGTGCTTCACTGTGAGCGCAAGAAAGGTCCTTTTATCAATCGAGTCTGTGTTCGCTCACTGTATTAAGTTTTTTTGTGTACATCCTTACCCCGACCTTCACGTTTAGCCGAGCGCACACCTTTTCATGCCGTTAACATGATGGAGAACGACACTCCAGTGCTGACAATAACTTCATAAGACCACCGACGGTCTGGTAAAGTCAAATCAATCTGCGTTGTTGTCTTCGGATAACTCGCTCTCAACACTTTGCTGCCAATAACAACACACTCCATCAAGCTAAGAGCTACACCACTACAACAAAACCTTGCGCTTGTCCTGGAGGCACCATTAATTTTCAGGACGTGTAAATATGAATCCAGAAATGTTTAATATTCACATCTTTGCTTTCCTTCCACCATCCAAACTAGTTTAGATGCAGCCACTCTCTTCAGGTCCACCTGCGCCTGGAGACGTTCCCTCGGCGTGCCTGAACACCCGCACACACTTACACACGCGCATGCACACACACTGTCAGATAAGCTTAGTTAGGCCCGTGGAGATGCTCAGCAGCCTTGGCCATCTACGGCATTGCAAACCACCCAAATTTGGACAAGGGTTGCAGTCAGATGTGTGCCCTGAACGTGAGGCCACTGTGTGTGTGTGTGTGTGTGTGTGTGTGTGTGTGTGTGTGTGTGTGTCTCTGTTGTCAATGAGTTTGTTGTCATAGCAACCCCAGGAGAGAGGGAGACAGTCCAGGCGCTGTGTTGAAGCATAGTGGGTGAGCAGGATTTTATTAGTGGTATTTGCAATATCCAGTATCTAGCATGTGGAGATACTGTATGACTCCATGAGTTGTTTTTCTAACCTGAGTGAATTTTACACAGCAGAATCATGCTGTGTGTGAAAGATAGTTTCTCCTTCATGCAACGGCCTTATCCCTGTCCCGTTTTTCTCACTACTTCCATAGGCGTGCATAGACGATAATGTCGACATGGTGACTTTCCTGGTGGCCCACGGAGCAGGCATCAACCAGCCTGACAACGAGGGCTGGATCCCACTGCACGCCGCCGCCTCCTGCGGATACCTCGACATCGCAGAGTGAGTCAATTGCGTACAATAACACAGTATAAGGCTTGCCTGTATTTTCTCGTTTTTGGAGCATCAGCTAATGGCATGGGTCAGCTGCACTTTCTAGAGTGATATCATTGAAAATATGGGGACAGATCGGGGTCATCAAAAATTGAAAACGGGGTCATGCTTTACCCGCCCTAACTCCTTTTCAGGGAAGAAGATCTGTTGCGTCTACAGATAACAACACCGGTGTTATCAGAGGATATTCAAACAGACTAAAAGAGGGCCCAGAAGAGCACAGCTCCCATTTCCCAGCACATTGGGAGTGTGCCATGACCTGATTTACTGCTGCAGCCACGCTACACATATTGTCTGACACCTTTTTGCAAATATACAGTGAGTGAGGACAAACTAAACCAAACATCAGGTGGCGTAACCACTCGTCAGAGCGACAGGAAGAAAACAAGAAGTCGCGGCACACAAGTGAAAGCAAAGGTCAAGTGGCTGATCAGACTAGCTGGTGACTAATGGAGACATGGTGTCATGGAGAGAGCGCTCTGCAATCTCATGTGGGTGGAGAGTTCTCAACAGGCCCGCTTTAGTCCAAGAAGCTTCTATTACAGTCGCATCAAAGGGTTAGGACGACAACAGACAATGGTCTTTCAGAAGAGTTCCAAAACATCCAATGAGAGATGTAGCCGCAAAAGTTTAACAATAAGAACTTTTTGGCACTATATAGGCCCTTTGTCACTAAAGGTTCAGGAACCTTGATTTCCTGTAACCTTTAATTCCTAGAACTATAGGTTCCTGTAGATCTGTGTTTTGTGTTTCTACAGTATTGTACAGTTCACGGTAGGACTGGGCGATATGGACGAAGAAGTATATCTCGATATATTTGTACTTAAACTCAATATTCGATATATATCTCAATATATTTTTCGGTAAAAATATACATATAAGATATTCATTTAGGAGCGAGATTCACTGAAATTGAACTGAATGACAACTACTGTAAACAGTCAGTGGCACTTTTATTAACCCAGTTAGTCAAGATGGGTATTAACAGCACAAAAAAAACTGTTTAAGTAGCACAGAATTACATAACATAAATAAAATAGAAAAATATTCTTTCTACGTAAAATAAATAACATAGCTGTGCAAATAATACAAAATGTATCAAACTCAGATTAAAAAAAAAAAATTGGCAGACAGGCACTTTTTAATTCCCAGTCAACGATGTATTGTCCTGTCACACACGTACGGTTCTGGTCAGCAACAAGTAAGTGACTTTACTTAAGTGTGTGGCTATGATCTTCCTCACTTCGGCATACATTTTTGGCAGCATTTCTTGCCCGGCCTGGCAACTCGAGAACAGTTTTGATTTGGCCTTACATGGTAAACAACTCAAATTAATGTTTTATCGAGACGTATACATCTGTCCAAATGTGGCCAAGTAGACTCATTGTGGGTTTCCTGGACGCCTACATTGCTAAAAAAAAATCTAAAGAGAATCCCTCTGCCATCTTCCACTAGTTTTCTTAATATATAAATCGCCCGCTTGAATAATCCCTCTTCTCTTCTCTTCTACGACTCTCTCGTCGTCATTTGGGATGTTGGGAACTGCACCTTTTTTGGAATTTAACCTATCGATCACAATCATTATGAAAGACAAGAAGACGAACATTTTTGTTGTTGTTGCTTTCTGTCATTTAAAAATCGGCTCGTTCTAGGTGGCTAGCAATGCAGCTAATGAGAGCAATCAATTCTACCTCTAAATCACCTTAAAAATGCAATAAAAACCATCAACAATACTTAATTTACGTTCCGTAACCTGTATAATAACCAAGCTGTAGCGACATTGTTATTGTAAGAGCGAACACTGAGGAACTCTTTTTCAATCGTAGTAACACATCAGCGTGCTACGGTATTAGCCATAAAAGCTAATTACACCAAGAGGTAAGCTAGCTTTTACAACAACACAAAATGCATTTGAGTTTGCAATGCACAATACTACGATACGACACCAATTTGTACGGACTGAAAAATATGAACAATCATATTACAGTATCTGTAAAGTGTTAGCCCTAGGATGATACTCGAAACCGGTTTTCCCGGTTGTTCGATAAGAAAAGAACCGAGTCCTCGGACTCGAATCCCTTTTTGAGAACCGGTATCCGTTATCGAGACCACTATTGTAAAGAAAAAGAGTTGGTTCTTTATTCGAATCCCTGGGAACGAATCCCGTCCCGACCAGAAATGCCCCGTGGGACATCACAAGAAATGACGTCACGTAGCTCAGTCATTAGGCGCAGATAGGGAAAGCAGGAAAAAAATGGACCAGAAAAAGCGCTCCAAGGTGTAATAAAGTTCAAAACAAAAGGTATAATCCAATGAATAACTTTACTGAGAGATTTTAGCAGGGTACAAACACATGACGAACACTTTTACGACCAACCGGAAACATAGCAACCAGGCTAGCAACGCACCTCCTTTACGGCAGCTGTCGCAACGTTCTTAAAGCAACCGCAGCACATACATATACAGTATATACAACATATCTCCCTTTTTTAACTTTTGTTTTTCTTTCCTTGTAAACAAAACAAAATCACACTGTATATGTGTTGTCTGTCTAATTATAAACAATGCAGACGAGGCGTGTTGGCTGAGTTCTTGACGTTTACTTTCACAGCGTGTTCATAACCTCATTCTTAGCTGCCGGCGTGGCGACATGCAACAACACTTTTCGGGGCTACCGCGCATGCTCGTCACTCCCGTTGCATGCTGGTTAGTGTAGTTGTTATATTCCCTTGCTCAGTGGTTCTTAACCTTGTTGGAGGTACCGAACCCCAGCAATTTCATATGTGCATTCACCGAACCCTTCTTTAGTGAAACTTTTTTTTTTTTTTTATTCAAGACAGTTATGTTTTTTTTACTGGTGCACAAAATGAACCAGAACAAATTGCACACCTGCAAATCAGATGGAAAATTAGAGGGAACATTGTTTAGGGGTATCCATAATACGCCCATAGGGAGAAGTTTTTATTTACACGATGAGTCGGGTGTGTCTTGACCTCCGCCGAACCCCTGAGGCCGACTCACCGAACCCCTAGGGTTCGATCGAACCCAGGTTAAGAACCACTGCCCTAGCTCATAACATCACATCTTTCCCTCTATGAAGAAATAATGTTAACTCAATAAAATGTATTTATTTTTTTAGCTTTAACTTTTAATTTTTTAGCATTGTAACCACATTTGCAAACAACTTTTCTCTTCATAGAATTTTCTTTCAATAAAGAAATAAAGTGCAAAAATGTCAAAGCATCATAACAAACAGTTATGATGGACCAGAAAAAGCGCTCCAAGGTGTAATAAAGTTCAAAACAAAAGGTATAATCCAATGAATAACTTTACTGAGAGATTTTAGCAGGGTACAAACACATGACGAACACTTTTACGACCAACCGGAAACATAGCAACCAGGCTAGCAACGCACCTCCTTTACGGCAGCTGTCGCAACGTTCTTAAAGCAACCGCAGCACATACATATATATACAACATATCTCCCTTTTTTAACTTTTGTTTGTCTTTCCTTGTAAACAAAACAAAATCACACTGTATATGTGTTGTCTGTCTAATTATAAATAATGCAGACGAGGCGTGTTGGCTGAGTTCTTGACGTTTACTTTCACAGCGTGCTCATAACCTCATTCTTAGCTGCCGGCGTGGCGACATGCAACAACACTTTTCGGGGCTACCGCGCATGCTCGTCACTCCCGTTGCATGCTGGTTAGTGTAGTTGTTATATTCCCTTGCTCAGTGGTTCTTAACCTTGTTGGAGGTACCGAACCCCAGCAATTTCATATGTGCATTCACCGAACCCTTCTTTAGTGAAACTTTTTTTTTTTTTTAAATTCAAGACAGTTATGTTTTTTTTACTGGTGCACAAAATGAACCAGAACAAATTGCACACCTGCAAATCAGATGGAAAATTAGAGGGAACATTGTTTAGGGGTATCCATAATACGCCCATAGGGAGAAGTTTTTATTTACACGATGAGTCGGGTGTGTCTTGACCTCCGCCGAACCCCTGTGGCCGACTCACCGAACCCCTAGGGTTCGATCGAACCCAGGTTAAGAACCACTGCCCTAGCCCATAACATCACATCTTTCCCCCTATGAAGAAATAATGTTAACTCAATAAAATTTATTTATTGTTTTAGCTTTAACTTTAAATTTTTTAGCATTGTAACCACATTTGCAAACAACTTTTCTCTTCATAGAATTTTCTTTCAATAAAGAAATAAAGTGCAAAAATGTCAAAGCATCATAACAAACAGTTATGTCAACACTTTATTTTTATTTTATTTTATTTTGTTTTTTAAAACAACTCGAAAAAACCAAGAGTTCTTAACTCTCAATCAGCCTCTTAGGTGGCTGAACATGTCTCTTAGGTCTAGACAGTCTCTCAACAGCAGGTGACGCGGACACTGCTGTCAGTCCTTGGTCAGCAAGGTCAGGCTCCGTGTCAACAAGTTCTGCAGGTCCAGCTGAGTCCTGTTGAGCCTTTTCCTGAGTAATAACTGTAGTTAGTATGTTCCAATAGCAGCAGAAGTGCACTTTTTGGAGAGCTGTATTATTTTCAGTTTTGTGCCCAAGGGACTGATTTTATTTAACACCACTATATTATTATTTATACACCTATAGTGATCACAGAGACAGGTTGTTTTTGTGTTACTGTATATATTTTTTTCTCCTGAAAAATTCACTTAATATACTTTGGGTAACAGTCAATATTTATTTATTTTATTTTATTTTTTTAGGGGGTAAGAGTCAATATTTATTTATTAGATTTTATTTTTTTCTTATATAATAAAAGTGAGCTTTTGTTAAACCAAATATTCTGTTATTTTCCATATACAACAACCTATCTGCACTCGATGAGAGAATCGATAAGGAATCGGTTCGATAATAGGCTCGAACTCGATAATTTCTTATCAAACATCATCCCTAGTTTGCCCGCATTTCATGTTTTGTTTGTACACAGCTTAGCTAGCCAGACAGCGTATGTACTGTAGTTGTACTAACCCGTGTGGCGTGCTGCGTGTATTATGATCGATATTAAAGTGACTCACTCGATGGACCGTTGTTCGTCTGGTCCAACTGGCCGTGGACGTTTCCTGCTGATTTTGGGTAAGCAATCCATTTATGTCGAAATAGCTTTGCTCCAAATTCCTTATTTATAGCGTCAACTTCGCTCTATCCCCCTCTGCTTCAACGTCTCACTCTTCCTTCGTGCTTGCTTCTATAAGCAGCAGTACGTTTTGCTTCAAAATTATAAGGTTCTAAATCCTCATTTGTCCAAAAATAGTTGTTTTCGTTGTCTGTTGCCAAGTCTGCCATGATTAGAACATACTCGTGTTTGATTCCGGAAGTAGGAACACACAGAAGTCAGACGTGCGCTGCTATGGAAACCGAAATCAATGCGCGAAAGTCTGTCCCGGAAATTATTAAAATGATCGAAATACGGTAAATATTGAACATGTTACATATTGTTATGAATGTGTCTGTTACTACATTATATTTAGACTTGCAGTGTGTATATACAATGTTGCTGGAGGGTTTTGAAGTTGTTTTAGAGGGCTTTGAAGACTACAGTGGTGACTCCCATTAGCCACATCTTTGAAATGTTTTTTATCATCTTTAAAATCGTAGAAAAAACTTTTGACCCCACTTGTGGAAGAGTGGGGTAGAAATACAAAAACTGCGATTTCTTAAAATTAATGAAAACATACATAACAATGCAAATGGCATCATGTCACAAAGTGTTATATGAGGAATACGTGGAATATGAATAACTTACAACTTTTCATTTAACAGATTTTGAAGAATAACAACCCGTGAGGTCATTTTGGAGTGCATTTTAAGGGTTGAAGAAACCAATGAGTACAAATGACAGATAAGTCTCTTTTATTTGATCAAAAACTAGTAGTTGAAAAATTAATAATTTGAAAATTATTCCGTAAAAAGTACAATGTATGTCTGGTCTAAAAAGAACAACATTATTTAAAGAACTAAATTAAAAGCAATACTTTTGTCTTAATTAAAATACTTGTGTTAACAAAAATGTAGCATTGCACATTTCATGCAAATAATCTCCAACATTGAGATTAATATTGTGCAAACTTAACTTGTCTTGGACAAAATAGTATTTTTTTATTTACATAAGTATTATACATGGTATGCAAATACATAAGTAAATTATTGAGAGGACTGTAGTTTCATTAAGTGGATAAACCCTGGCTTTTTCATTCACACATCTTGGCAGTGTGCAGAACGACTGCTGTAGTGATTGTTCTCCATCATACATGGTATCATCATACATACATACTTTGTTTAAATAATTCCATCACAGTAAGCTGCTTTTTAGCCAGTTTGTTTGTTGTTGCGGTCTTGCTTGCCTCATGAAGACTTGCTTTTCCCGTGCTCTACTGGAGGCTTAGGTTTCAGATGCTGGAATATGGTTGTTGTGCTGCTGCATTTTTTTTAAACAAACTTTGCGGCCTATTGTCATTGTTCCACACCTGTTGTCGCAAAACCAAACTACTGACAACTTCTTTTTTTTTTTCGCTCGTTAGCGTTCGTATTAAACATGCTTTGCTAGGTGTGCCGCTAAGGAAGTAAGGAGGCGGGTGGAAACTACAGAAGCTCCTGGGGCCAAAAAGTATGCTGGACCAAAAAGAGAGGGGGGGGGGAATATTTTTTAATTTTATAATTGTCTGCAACAAAAAACTAATCTCGATTAAATCGATATAACGCGCAGACCTGAAGTTTACATTTAAACATACGATACGTTCTCTAAGTGTGTTTAAAGCCAGGTAGTCAATGTTTACACTGTGCTATTGTAATAACGGCGCACAATTGTGATGTCATTGGGACAAGCCATAAATCTTTGTTTGACCTGTCTACACACACACGCACACACACACACACACACACACTGAAGACAGTGTTTTGAAACGCTTCACCTTGGCCTGCATTTTTAAAAGTGTGACTTTTTAGCATTGTAAGTATGTGGACAAAAGGCCAAAAAGATATGGCCTAAGACATAACGAATAGTCCAGCTGTGATTCAATGCCCTGAGATAGGGATGGGCGATAGGGGCTAAAATCTATATCGTGATTTATTTTGTAGCCTTCTTTGATAACTATACATATCACAATATATTATTTAGTCAATGAATGATAAAACTATTTCAAAACAAATTAAAAAGGCTGCTAGTTAGGCTGCTTACATGCGGTAACATATTGCCTTATTCCCAGTTAATTTTTCTCAAAACTGTTATTAATCTACTTGCTAATTTACTGTTAATTATTGATTACCTTATACTGTAACATATTTCTAGCTACACCTCTATTAAAATTAAATGAACACTTAATGTTCTGTTTGGATACTGTACATTAGTTTTAGGCGATACTACACATTTGGGCATCAATTCAATACCAAGTAGATATAGGGGCAGTATTGGTCATAACAATGCAGATACTGATACAGTACTTTCAATTTTCATGATCATTGAATTATTAAATTTAGTTTTTTGTCATTAACATCCCCTTGGGGCGGTATAGCTCGGTTGGTAGAGCGGCCGCACCTGCAACTTGAGGGTTGCAGGTTCGATCCCCGCTTCCACCATCCTAGTCATTGCTGTTGTGTCCTTGGGCAAGACACTTTACCCACCTGCTGCCATTGCCACCCACACTGGTTTAAATGTAGCTTAGATATTGGGTTTCACTACGTAAAGCGCTTTGAGTCACGAGAGAAAAGCGCTATATAAATATAATTCACTTCACACTTCACTTGTGTCTGGGGACTTATTTCTTGTGTTTGTCAACAATAGCAAAAACGACAAAAGGTTTGTTTGACAATATAAAAATATCAGTCTAATCGCTGCAGTATAGACCATACAATGATATTATACTTGGTATTGTTACGGTCTATATTTGTATCAATCTGCCCACCTTTGTTTACTTACATTCAAGAACTCTATTTTAAGGTTGGCATATAGCTCTTCCTTGTCCCTCAGGAATGATACTTGTAATAAACATAGTTTATTTGCCGCCTTAAAGGCTAAAATTACTGACTTAGAAGTGGCTTTGCACCGTGGAGGGGCATTAATCGCTAACTCGGGCCCTACAGTGCGCTGAGGATGTGTTTGTTTGCTTGTCGCTGGCAGATTTGCAGGACACCGCTAGAATGTGTCATCAACATGCATTATTATGATATAACGACAGTATTAAAACCTCTATTGCCGGCCAAATTTATATAATTTTACCGTCTATCGCGCAACCCTACCTTGAGAACACAACAACCTTAAAAATAAGAATATTCACAGACACGTCTGGCTGAAGAATTCCAAACCCACAAAACATCCAGTGAGAGTTGCTAACACAACAAGTCGAACAAGACTCACTTTGGATCATATTTACGTTCCTTTGCATTGTCAAAAGTTCTGAGGGGTTTGAGTACTAACACCATTTTGTTGTGGCGGTATAATAATATTAATGCATATTAGGCATATTAATGGTCCGAAATCATTAAAGGTATGTATTTCCACACAAGACTAAAAGCTTTTCGCGTATTAATGTCTAAATATATTCATGCAGTAGAAGTGAATTTATGCAACAGCTTGAGTAAGGGAGTTAAATAATGTTCTAATGTGAGTCTGTTAAAGAAAATGTACAAGCAAAGAAAGTAAAGCAAGCAGGATGTGTTATTCTTCCTGAATTGATTCATTATTTGATAAGCTATGATCTATCAGTAAGTTGTTATTTATTTATTCATTATACAATGTTTCTTAGTGATGCGCCGATCGATTGGCCACAGATTTGGCAATTTTTTCATGAAAAAGTTAATATCTTTCAATGCAGATCACAAAAGCCGATCCTGTCTGGCTGATGCTTTAATTATTTTGTCAGGGTGACAGTCGGCTAACAGCTAGTTGTGTATGTCCATACATATTGTGGAGCCACTCCCCTAAATTAAGAAATCCTCAGCTTCATTGTGGCAAGACTGCATTTCTTAATAACTTAGTATCATCAAGGACCAGTATCACTGGTGAAAGCAGCTATTAACACGTAGATTAATAAGAGTCTAGAGAGGATAATACAACAGCAGCTGTTGGGCTCTTTTAGAGTGTTGCAACCAGGCGTACACTTAAGGGATGGGTAGATCGATACATTAATACCAAAGGTAGCAGCATGATCGATTAGACGTTTTTTTTAGATTTTTTTTCCCTCCTTCTCAAAATATTTTTGTTTTTGTTAATATTGACAAACTTCGGAAATAAGCACCTGGACACAGGAGGGCTTTGAGGGCAAAAATGTAGTTATTTAAGTTAGTATGTAATAATGTTTTATTGTCTACAACTGACTTTGACTCTCTGTGATCGGTATCTGCTGATTTCACTCAGACAATTGAAATCGGCAGCCTAAAACTCCTGGTTTCTGTCAGTAACCAGTATGCCTGTATTTATTTTAATAATTATGTGTTAAAATACTATTACATATTCCTTAAAATAGTAAAATGTTAAACACAAGACATAGCAGACTTTCAGTAATCGCTAAAACATGTAGAAGGTGTAGGATTAAATGAGCTTTGCTTCTTGCTATCCCCTTTCGGACATGTTGATTCGTGCAAGCGTAAAAGTGATGTATTTCTATGCAACTTTGTTACTGAAATGAACTAAACTGTTACAATAAATGACTGCTTAGAAGAAGTGCTGCTTCTGTTCTCTAATGATTTAGCTCTTGTGTCTACGAGTTATTCAACGCAAGTTGAAGACTGTAGCAGTTGCCAAAGTGATTATCCATTCTAATAGCACCTACTGAGGTGTCGCATAGCAAGCGGTACAGGTGGCGGTGCGGCGCCCTGTTGTCGCTGGCAGCGGGACAAAAACAACATGACAGCCTCCTCAAAAGTTTACTTTCCTGATGCCTGTGTCATTGCTCAAGTATCAGTGCACGTCCGCTTCACGTTTGAAATGTCTCCCTATGTTGTTGTTGGCAGGTATCTCATTAGTCAGGGGGCCAATGTAGGAGTCGTAAACAGCGAGGGTGAAACGCCTCTGGACATTGCTGAGGAAGAGGCTATGGAAGAGCTCCTCCAGAATGAAATCAACCGGCAAGGTAAGACTTTTAAACAGTAACCCATGCATTTAGTCTTATTTTCAAATTTAATCCTTTGAAATAATTCTTACAGAAAAATACTGCGTATATTTTGGGAGGCTGTTTAAAGGTTAATCACGCTCTTTCTAAAAGTGGTAAGCATATACGGATTAGGGGCCCCATCAGTATGTCATGCATGTATGAATACGTTTCTCACTTCTCATTGACTGTCAGTCACTTGCTTTTTTTTTTTTCCATTCGCTTGCATAACAGCAAGTTCTGTGTAAGCTGTGATGTCAGCCTTCTGGTGAAGATTCAAAACGGAAAAGTCAGGTCTTTCTATTCTTGGTGTTCTCTTGTGATGATGAAACATCAGCCTGACTATGTACCCAAGTCCCATGAAGGCATGCTTCGATAAGTTTGCTGCCCATCAAACCACTTTTGGGATAATCAAGAGTAGAGCTGGGCAAGCGGGCAGTGTCCGAGATTCGCACTGTCATGGCCTTCTGATGGTATAGGCAAAAAGGGCTTTCTGTCTTTTGGCAGGATTGTTAAAGTGCACCATGAGCCATTGCTGCCAAGGTTGGACGCAGTAAGAACTACCTACAGGTTTTGTTTTTTGTTTTTAAAGATCCTGGATGTTATGGGACAAAAAATGGCAACCTCTGTAGTCCTACAATCCTACCGAAGTGAAGCGGTTTTACCTTTACCTGGAGAAGAATGTGTGCATGTTGAGAGAAAACAACATGAAAGACAGATTTAAGTGCAGGTTAGGACTTTTTAAGCTAATCGTCCTAAACCTTTGAACTGATGAACAGCCTGTTCGAGTTTGTGTTCATTTGCTAACTAGGGGTGTTCCGATGGCCTGCAATAAACACACAAAGTTGGTATTTTCTTATAAAGTAATTTACTAAAGGGAAACAAGGTAGGCTACTGGGAGCTAGCAGCTACACAACAGTTATGCACACAAGCTAGACATACTTAACACTATTAATTTGACAATAGTGCAGTCTAAAACAGCACATTTGACAATATAAACACGTATCATATAATTATAGATGTGTATTAATTACAGATACACAGTTTCCAAGGCAGATGTGTATTAGAAAGCATTCCCCCAAAACGTATGCAGTAACAAACGTGTCCGCATCATCCTACTTACTGCGTCGTGAGCTGAAATATTACTGCGGACGAGGTGTCGCCAAAAACAATTACCCCTCCATTTCTACTTAAAGGCATCAAAGGTCCATTCCAGACAGTATACATATAAAATATTGATAAACAGGTCATTGTTTTTCATGCCTACCATTGTTCTTTAAGCAATTTTCCCTCGACTAAGCCTTTTCTAACATTCCACACTACAAAATAACAAGATTGTATGATTCCTGATGATAATAAGATTGTATAATTCCTGATGATATCATATCGGCCAATACTCAAGGCTCAAATATTGGTATATTGGAAATAAAACATTTTCTTAGAACACCCCTTTTGCTAACTCTTATTTTTGTTTGTCATGCTTCTCTTCGATACTCTACTTTCTGGTTCCAATACACCAGTGCAAAATCCTGAGTGTGTCAGGAATCTTTTTAAGATCGAATTAATTGCACGATACACAGCTCTCAAATGGTTTGTAATGTCAACCATGACAGTTGACAAAATCTACTCTCTGCCCTTCAATGAATTGACTTACGCAGACAAGACTTGCACACACCTGAGCAGCTGCCATCTTTCATTTTGGATTTCCTGATGATGCTTTGCTGCAACTTTTGGATAGATGCCTCGTGTATCTGTGTGTTGAAGAAGAAAGCAGCAGCATTATGCAACTGGCTGTTACGTAACATTTCTGTATGTTTGTAATGTGATTTTCTCCTTTTCAATGCATTCAACTTGTTAGCCGGCCGCTATTGCGCTTAGTCCTCGTCTGGCTTTCCTTGAAGTTGTCATGGAACGGCATGGAATCCTTCTCTTTATTAGCTCAGTCTAATCCTGGTGGAAGTAGTGGTGTGTTTGTCTTCACATATGTGTAAAACGTGGCCCCACCGACCGCTTCTGTAGTTTCATCAGCAACAGACGTACACTTTGTATATCGTCAAGGAGGCCTCTGCGGCGAGATGAGTCCTTTTTTGGTCTCACATACTTTGTCTTTATCTCTTCGCCGCTCAGGTAGAAGATGTGCTGTTCTCTTGTTAAAAAAAAAAAGAGGCAGCTTTGAACTGCTGCCAGTTCCTCAACTGTACTCTTTGTGTAGTCCTACTTAGAGGCCATTAGGCTGCCTGCTTTTTATAGAAGCTGTGTAGGCAACTTCCCAAGAGATCACGGGACACCCCCACTCGGCCCGGCTCCCCAATCCCTACGTCGGCTCCTCTGCCCTGTTCGACTTCAGGCTGATTAGCTTCTGGTTTCTTACTGTTACACACTCATCACAGCTTAGTGTGCTGTTTGTAATAATAAACACTGTTTCAGAGCAAATTATCATCATGCCTAGTGTCTCACTATGACAAACACTTTTTCTTTTCTTTTTGTATACGTTTCTCTAACACATCTGCTAAAGTTGTGGCTCCTGCCCCACTTCCCTGCTTGGATTACTGCTCTTGTAGTAGCTGAAAAGTTAGTGAGTCATGTAGCAGCATCAGCATTTTCAGATGTTTTTAGCTACCAGGTGTCTTCGAGACAATACAGGCCTGTTTTGGTGTGCTGTCCTGCGTACAGCGCCGACACATTGACACACTTAACTGGCCGCTAAGTCATTGTCAAATGAACAGAACATTGGCTCAAAACTCTGAGGCTGTAAAACAGAACAAGTGCTTGTTGACACCCGGCAAGTGTCATGCCTAAATCTCCTTAAACACAACAGATGACATTTTTAGATGTGCCAGATCCACAATTTAGCTCATATTCGGATGCTGCGACTATATCAATGTCCGCACTCTTGTGTACCGCAGGGGTTGACATCGAGGCGGCCCGCAAAGAGGAGGAGCGAATCATGCTGCGAGACGCCCGGCAGTGGCTCAACAGCGGCCAGATTCAGGACATCCGACACGCCAAGTCCGGAGGAACAGCGCTACACGTCGCTGCTGCAAAGGGCTACGTTGAGGTTTTAAAGTAAGGCTCTGTTTTACACTACTTGACGTGACCTATTCATAGTAGAGGCAAGGTGCTTTCCTCTGTCTTTTCTGTCTTGTCACGGGCCTCTCTGCGGGTTGTTGATGCATGCCCATTGCACCACGACAGCGACTGCAGCTGCTTGTCCATCTGGCCCGGGAAGCCAGCCAGGACATTCTACTGCCATAGATAGCACTGCCATCTCAGACGTAAACTGTCAAGGCAGTTATTAACAAGCCAGGGATCAAAATGTTTTGGGGTTTTACCAACACAACTGAAATAAGACCTTTTTACAATTCAACAATGTCCTCATGTTTGTTTATGGCTTCTCACATTTGCCCTTTTGTTTTTGTTTTTTACGGTGCAGGCTTTTAATCCAAGCAGGGTATGATGTTAATATTAAGGACTATGATGGCTGGACTCCTCTACATGCAGCAGCACACTGGGGCAAAGAGGAGGCCTGCAGGATACTGGTGGACCACCTCTGTGAAATGGACGTCATTAATAAAATGGTTTGTCTGCAACATTTATCCAAAATCTTCATAAGGATAGGATTAGAGCTGCAACAATTAATCGTTTAAATTGATTTACTAATTAACTGGAATTTTGCCTTTTATTCACAGTCCATATGTGAGACAAACACATGTTTTTCTCTTCTTAATGCATTATAACTTGTAAATATACCAAAAGTTAACTAAAATGGAACTGATGGGGTTTGCTCTAATAGGTTATATGTAATGTGATAACAGGCACATTCATAATAAAATGTACTGGATTTTTCAGACTATAAGACTATAATTTTCTAAAAAATCGACCGTGCGCCTTGTAACTCAGAGCGCATAATGTACGTATTAATTCTGGTTGTGCTTACTAACCTCAAAGTCATTTTATTTGCTACATAGTGTAATGATAAGCGTGACCAGTAAATTGCAGTCACACATACGAGATACATGGAGACTGCAGGATGACGCCTGTTCAATAAAGAACGCGAGCAAGTACCTGTTAGCAAGCCACACCAAAACTTTGATGCTTCATTGAGAATATAGAATATTACAGACGCCGCTCAAAACGTTTTAATACGACTTTGGTAAGCTACGAAGCCACACCACTTAAAGGAACACGGATCATTACAGCTACCGTAGTCAGACGTACTGTGCGTCAACATACAGGTATTATTATTATGGTGTGTGTGTGTGTGTGTATATAGGGACCCCAAAATGGCAACTATTAGGAGACATTACTTGGCGTTCTGTTTTGCGATATTATGCAAAATGAACTTGTTTTACCTATTAGTATCGGCTGATGTGTATTTGGGAGCCGCATAAGTTCCGAAAATTTGCGCAAGTCTGCCATTGTAGTACGCGCCATAGTCAATAAGCTCCTTCTTTTACATTATCCCCATGTTGTGGGACATTAATCCTCCGCTGTTGCCATTTCTAATATAAAGTAGCTTACCGTTTTAACTTATCTGCCAGTTGACTCGCTAAGGAAACGCTGAAACAATCACGGGAAGAAGACAAAATGTAGCCACGGGAATAAGACCGCCCACAAAACGGTGCATCCTGAAGAGACGGTCAAAAAGTGGCTTGAAGATGGTCTGTAAAACATAATCTATGCAACATTTTGACCAAAGAACCATTACATGTTATGTAAACCACAAGGAAGTGTTTGAAATCTAGGAAAAAACATAATATGGCCCCTGTAATCCATCCATCCATATATATATATATATATATATATATATATATATATATATATATATATATATATATATATGGGGCTTCACGGTGGCAGAGGGGTTAGTGCATCTGCCTCACAATACGAAGGTCCTGAGTAGTCTTGGGTTCAATCCCGGGCTCGGGATCTTTCTGTGTGGAGTTTGCATATTCTTCCCGTGACTGCGTGGGTTCCCTCCGGGTACTCCGGCTTCCTCCCACCTCCAAAGACATGCACCTGGGGATAGGTTGATTGGCAACACTAAATTGGCCCTAGTGTGTGAATGTGAGTGTGAATGTTATCTGTCTATCTGTGTTGGCCCTGCGATGAGGTGGCGACTTGTCCAGGGTGTACCCCGCCTTCCGCCCGATTGTAGCTGAGATAGGCTCCAGCGCCCCCCGCGACCCCAAAAGGGAATAAGCGGTAGAAAATGGATGGGCCCCTGTAATGTGCCTTATAAGATGATGCGCCTTTTGTATGAAAATAGATCTGAATAGACCCACTAATCGGCTATAGTCTGAAAAATACAGTGGTATGTACGTATTTTGGTAATTTTAAGCATACAGCAGCGTATTCATTTCACAGACTCATTACAACATTCTCTATTTCCTTCAACAGCAGCAGCTACTACTCCTGTCAGACTTCATTAGAGACAACAATAACTATTTTTGGACAATTGATGATCCAGAAACTTGTTTGAGCCTTAATATACAAAGAACGATCCAAATGTTTTAGAAGCTGTGTGCTAAACAGATCCAGCTTTATTGAAACACTAAGCATCATGTAGCGGTATTGAAATAGAAACTATGAATATAAAAAAACAAACACTGTACAATGTCTGCTCTCACTGGAATTAGAGAATTAATCCTAATCCTCGCGCAATTATTAAAGTAAATGAGCGTCTTCTCGTGTCTTTCTTGCCATCTTCGGGTTTAAATTGGATGTCAAAGTTGACCAACTTCTCAGGTTCATGGCAACAACCTTCTAGTATACAAGTGACAGCCATGATTTATAATCTGGAATTAACTTTTACCAACTCTTGAGGCGATGCTGCAGCAGTTAAAATGTGTTCCTTAACGTTGGCAATTATAATAATATTGCTAATACTTGATTAATTAATATTCAGGTCACAAGATGTAAATGGAGTATTGTTGGCAGTTTTGGGATGTTTTAAGAGGGCTTTATGGGTGCAATAGAGTACTCCCAGTAGCTGCATTGTTAGAACATTGGTATTTTTCGAATTAGAATGCATATAAAAACGTGTTCTTGTCCTATATCGGGATTGGTAATGATGGCCAACATTCTAAAAAAAACAAAACTCATGCATAGGTCATGCATGCAAAGTTATAAAATACTTTTGACCCATGCAAATAAAAAAATAATTATTGTCCAAATGTCCAGTTATACCCATTGTCTTAGTAGTTTTCTTAAAAGCAGGGGCGCTGACAGGACTTCTGGTCCCAAAGAATCCACCACAACCCCACACACAGACACTCACACCCACTTAACACTTGCCAGTCCATTAGGGGTCCATGTAATTAACCCCACTCTACCAACCTACACAGCAAACCTGCTCAAAATGAATGCCAACGTCTCATTCCCATGAACCCAATATTGTGTATTGTGAGATCATGTATCATCACACCCCTGCTTCACACAGATTACGATTTTTGTGTGTTTTGAAGTCTTGGCCTGGGGTAGTAGTGCTTCTTCCTGCACTGTTGCTGAAGGAGCTACTCAGGGACTCCACAGTGTTGTACTTGTAATGGAGTTAGAGATTATGAATGTCAGCCTAGCCAACATCTTTCTGTCAGCCGCCTCATTTGTGGTGTCCAGTGGGCAGTATAGTCAGCGCTCCCAATTCACATTTAAGATTAATGGAAATGAATCTCCATCAGGGCCAGACACCTTTTGACGTTTCAGATGAAGATGTTCTGGGATACTTAGAAGAGCTGCAAAAGAAACAAAATCTGGTAGGAGTTTTTCAAAGCTCAACGCTCATCTGCATTCTTCCAAATACATCCAATGTTTTTCTTCATTGCAGCTGATGAGCGAGAAGAAAGACGATAAGAAATCGCCTTTAATTGAAACGACAACCACAGGGGACAACAACCAATCACTGAAACCACTAAAGAGGTAACGCCTGACCTTTGAGATAACGTATGAAGCAAATTGTCATGTTCAACCCTGGTAAATGTTGGTACCGCAGCAAAGAAACACTGCTGCTAGAGCCCGAAAAGACCGCACCGCGTATTGAGACCTTGGAGCCGGAGAAGGTGGATGAAGAGGAGGAGGGGAAGAAGGATGAATCCAGCTGCTCCAGCGAAGAGGAGGAGGAGGAAGATTCGGAGTCGGAGAATGAAGCAGGTGAGATCCCACACAGGACTATAACGTATTTGCGTAATTGGCCATGGCACATGTAATTTTTATGGAAAAAGCAAATGTCTTCATGTTTTTTATGTCACAAACAAGACAAAGGAGCCTGTGATGAGAGAGGAGATGATGCATACACCAGAAAAATATAATTTGTCACTGCTGACTTTTTTTTAATGAAACAGAATCTCGAAGCGTCGGAATACGACAAAGTCTAAATTGGCAACACATTCTTTTACTGCGTATGAGGTGCGTTAAGGCTATTGTATGGAATTGGAACGACAAGATACATTCACATAGTCTTGTGATATAATGTGTTGTAATGTTAGCATTTCCAATTGTGTGCAATAACAACCAGAAAAGTTGCAAGATTTGGCAATTGTTGCTTTTTTAAAATAAAACAACATAATCTAGAAGCATCTGAATAAAAAAAGTTTCAGAAGCTACAAAAGTTTCTGGGGGCAAAAAGGAGCAAGGGGGGCAAGAGGAGAATACAAATATTTTTTATTTTCTAAATTGTTTGCAATCAAAAACTTGAACTTATCAATAAAATCGATATATCGCACCAGGCCTAATTGTGCATAATCAATTAAAGCTGGTGTACTTAAGTTATATTCTTTAACCAAAAAAAAAAAAATTCATATTAGCATTATACAGTATATCGTAACAGTAATACCGTAATTTCTGAAGAAATTGAATGTCTGCGTGCTGTATGTGTCATATAATTAAGTATTTTAGTATATAAAATCTGGGAAGACAAAATAATTTGTCTTCGTGGCGGTCAACCCCTCCAAATCCAACCACAGGTTTTAGAGAAAGGAGGGGTGAGCAAAGCCCATGAAGGAGCCTCTTCATTGGCTGACGCGATATATAGTGAAGCGCGTGTACAGTGCAAACTTGTTTTCAGTTTCAGGTGGCTGCAGAACACCCACCTGAAAAGATCGCAATACCTGTGCTTGTTGTTAGAGCATATACCGCTAAAAAAAAGAAATCAGAGGAAGAAAATAAAGACACTATACATCTAAAAGAACCAACGAAGAGCCAAAACTCGAATAAATATTGGTCCGGCGTATTCAAGATGGAGGGCATTGCGAGCCATTCTTGGACTAATTTTGGTCGTGCAAGTGGCTGTTTTCCTTCTGCATGTAATCTATTGTTCCATTTTCCTATATTTTGTGTGTATCCTCTTGCTTGGCGACGTGTATTATTGATAGTCATTTACTTTCTGCAACTAAATACAAACCAGGGGATTCTTTGATGCAACTGTCAACTACCTATGTGTGTGCACGTACAGCTCTTGTGCGCAAATTTGTGCACTTCCAGAGAGGAGGAGACTGGTAGGGACTATCAGCGAGGTGCGCACGGTGGGGGTCGGGACAGTTTGACTGTTTGAATTCTGCCTGGTGACACTAGATTCAAGTACCCCAGCTTTAATGGCAGACCGAAATAAATAAATAAATGAATGTATGTGAAACACAGCTTTTTTGGGCTCTGACGGCTTTACCGCGGGACAGCAATGTATTTGTGATGTTGGGTTGGGCGGGGGGGATGGACATATAATTATGCAAAAAGCAAAACAAATGTGTTTAGAAATACAAATGTAGTTTCTTCTGCCTATTCATTGTGTTTTTATCTCACTAAAAGACAAAGTCGCCTGTGATAAGGATGGATATGACGCGTACTTAATGTTAGAATCTCCCAAAGTGTCCAATAAGACCAGAAAATTTGGTATATTTGTCATTAGTAACTTTCTTTTTAACAAAACAGTATAATCTAAGCATCTAAATAAGACAGTCTAAATTGACAACACATTCTCGCTGTGTATTAAGTGTGTTGAAGCAGACTTACGATGCCATCTACTGTGTAGATTTGGAACGTGTGTTGATGTGCAAAGCCGACAAATGAATGTATGTGAAATTCCAGTGTCTCATGCTCCATCATTCTTCAATGGATTTAGTTTAATGCATTTGTTTCCCATTTACATGTATGTATCGCAGATAAGAGCAAACCATCAGCATCCGTCAGCAACAGCACAACGCCCGCTCCGGCCAGCATCACCGTGTCCTCGCCGAGCAGTCCCACCAACCAGCTGACCAGCCCCTCGTCGCCATCGAAGAAGGTAGCACAGATGACAGACAAGCGTCGCTTGTGGTTTCTAAGTCTGGAGGAGCACAAAACCAAATCTCAGTCTGCTAGGTTGGGTTACAGAATAGAAAGCAAACAAATGTCAGAATCCTGGATTAAAAGAGCTGTCAGTTCTGCTTAAACTTTAAGAATATTCCAGGAAAGCATTTTTGTTTCCTCATTTGTAGCTGCTGCCCTCTGCTGGAAAAGAATACATAACCTGAACAAGTCTGGCTGTGTTGCTATGATACACACTCTCATACGTGCATAAATCACTTATTGTCTTTGAGCTGACTGATTTCATGCTAGCAATGCTTTCTTGCGCTGTTTTGTTTTGCTTGTGTTCTTGCAAAGATCTTATTGTTTAATTTGAAGTCTAGTGCGCCCACATCACATTGTAAGAAAATACATGACCCAGTGTGACAAATGTTCAGTAGCCTGATCTTTGGCGGGAGTGATTGTGTGGCATTACTCGGCCTCAAACAAAAAGTCTGTCCTTGCTCCAAAGTGTGTTTCTTTTGCTGCTGCTTCAGTCTTATTCTCTCAACCTCCTCCCTGCCTTCCCCTTCTTTCTGTCTCTTTCTGTCCGTGTCTGCTGGCTCCTTGTCTTGGTTTGCTTTAGTTTGATTGTGTTGCCCCCCTCATGCCTGTGGCGGAGCCGGGCTGTCCTGCATTGTGGCGTCAAGGCTTGCGCAAAACTGGCATTTCTCTAGTGCCCAAAAAAGCAATGGTGAGGCAGTTTGGTGTGCAGCGAAGTTCTTTTATCTCACTCCTACACACACTAAAAACACCCGCACCTCCCTTTAACAACCCAGGCTTATGTTTATGGAATCCTGTTTTGGTCCCCGACCCGCACTCATCAGTCCCACATGGTGTTCACACGTTTCTCTTGAATGAAGTGGATGCTTTGGGCTTGTTTGGCTTCTGTGTCCTTGTTGCTTGATTAGTTTCTGTGTTGGGCGGGTCGATAGCGTCATCTTAAAATTTGACCATAATAGTAATTATCCAACCCAAAATCCAAAAGTTATGTTTTCATACTTAAAGTAAAAAGCACAGTTTTGTCGGTTAACTTTTTAACAGGCATGTCCTTTTCAAACCTGACAATGCTCTTGTCCTAATCAAAGCTGTTTTTTGACTAATAAAGCTGTGTTATTTTTACACAGTTAATACACATGCGACCCATTTTCCTTCTCCTTCAGGTCACCACGCCCCCCACGGCCACGGCCAAAGTGGAGGACGACCGCAAGGACGAGTCCCCGGCGTCGTGGCGTCTCGGCTTGAGAAAGACGGGCAGCTACGGGGCGCTGGCGGAGATCACGGCTACCAAGGAGGCGCAGAGGGAGAAGGATGCCACGGGTGTGATGCGCTCGGCCTCCAGCCCCCGCCTCTCCTCTTCCCTTGACAACAAAGATAAGGTCGGCGCTTAGATCGTCACCATAGATGGGCCATTTGCTGTAGAGTGAGACTAAAGTTATAATTTGTTTGCAGGAAAAGGACAAAGGAACCCGCCTTGCCTACGTGGCCCCCACCATTCCGAGGAGACTGGCCAGTACATCAGACATTGACGAGAAGGAAAACAGGTGAACTCTACGGTCTTCATAGAAGGATTTATTTTGGAAGTACATGGTGCTTTGGGGTCCACCTTTGGCGTGTGATCCCCTAGGGACTCTTCTGCGGCTCTCATACGTAGCGGCTCTTACACCCGGCGGCGCTGGGACGACGACATGAAGAACAGCGAAGGAACCACCTCGACCAATAGAACCTCTAGCTACCAGCGAAGGTTAGCCTCCAACCTTGTTTGTCTCTTTCACCTAACAACTCTCTCCTATTGTTTAACATCAGGAAGACCTTTATAGTCTGTATCCTACATATTGTTGATGTCATGTTGTAATTGCTTATACATCCCTACGCTTTGCTGTCGTTGTCATGCATGTGCTCCAAAATGTATTTTAAAAATTCACCCAATCCGTACACGAAATGGTGTTGCATTCAAGTCATATGAGGAACATTCTGGGTATTTTTACATGCATAAACCCAGCTGTATGACATGCATGCAACATGAATGTGTCACAAATATGGCTGTCTGTCATATTGTTTTTTGTGTGTGTGTCTGTCTACACTGCTAACATGCTTCTTTCACCCGCCCACCTGCTACCACCGCCAGCACATCCCACACGCTAGCGCTAGGGCGGAGTGGCAGCACGCGGGACGTGCCGTCCAAGTCTTCGTCCACCTCCAGCTTGGATCCTAACACCTGTAACACTAAACCCTGGCAGCCACCCACCTCCCACTACCAGTCATACAGCATTTACCGCAGGTACACCGCCATGTCTAACACGGCCCACCACTAAACATCCGCTTCCTGTTGATGTGCTTTGATGCGCCACAGTTTATCTCACCTGACCACAAATCTACAAATACTCTATAAATGAAGATAAAGACTCTAAACTGGACATATTCCACCAAGGACAAGTGAAGGATGCCAGGGTGTTACGTTTTGTCAAAGATGCTAAAACCAATCCAATGTAGTTCAAGATAAACTAAACTATCTGAAGAAAACATTGACATCTTAGTTATAGATGTAGTAGATACACAGTATATAGATATTGAGAGAGACAGACATAGTATATAGATACAGATGTATAGAGCTATATGTTGATAGAGATATGGTGGGTGGGTGTACATACAGTACAGGCCAAAAGTTTGGACACACCTTCTCCTCATTCAATGCGTGTTCTTTATTTTCATGACTATTTACATTGTAGATTGTCACTGAAGGTATAAAAACTATGAATGAACACATGTGGAGTTATGTACTTAACAAAAAAAGGTGAAATAACTGAAAACATGTTTCATATTCTAGTTTCTTCAAAATAGCCACCCTTTGCTCTGATTACGGCTTTGCACATTTTTGGCATTCTCTCGATGAGCTTCAAGCATACCTGTGAGGTAAAAACCTTTTCAGGTGACTACCTCTTGAAACTCATCGAGAGAATGCCAAGAGTGTGCGAAAAACTAATCAGAGCAAAGGGTGGCTATTTTGAAGAAACTAGAATATAAAACATGTTTTCAGCTATTTCACCTTATTTTGTTAAGTACATAAATCCACATGTATTCATTCATAGTTTTGATGCCTTCAATGACAATCTACAATAGTCATGAAAATAAAGAAAATGCATTGAATGAGGTGTGTCCAAACTTTTTTTGGGGGGGGGGTGCAGATGTACGGTATGTATAAATCTATATAGGTGTATATTTGTATGCATATAGGTTTATACACATATGTGTGTATATGTCAGGGCTGTCAAATTTAACGCGTCAACAATAAGTTCCTTTAACAGCGATTAACGTTTTTTGACCCTCTGACCCTTCCGTAATGGCGTCCAGTTACTGTTGAGACACAGGCTTGAAAATAGCTCACAGAACTGCACAAAGAAAGGGGGACCTTATGGATATCTTAGATCCAAAACCGTGGCAAGACAACAATTTTACCTTCAATCGCCGTGAGACGACCTCATTAGAGGGAACGCTGAGCGCGCATTGCTGCTTGGAGTAAGGAGAAGCTTCATATCCATGTTTGAATTACAGTTAAGTGCATTGAAAATATAAAATGTACATTGTTACTCGAACTGCTTTAGTAGGATGATATACAAGCTGAGCAGAAACAAAGACAGTAGAGAGGAAATCTAAAGTCAAGTCAAGTGCTCCTAAAGCAGGAATACAAATTATGTATTCCTATAAAATAGAAAATCTGGCAAGACACCAACGCACTGCAGGTATTTTTTTAATTGTCTTTAAAAACGTGTTTGTCCTTTTTGTGTTGAGCTGTTTCAAAAAGCATAATGTTTCAAAACATTTTATTAAAGCAAATTAATTGTCAAGTCATGGTATTAAAAACTTTTATAATGATATGTCTAGGGTACACTTTTTAATGACGAAAAATTATATCTTTCTGCAATATATCCCAATTAATTTTGAGTTAACGATGGACAAAATGCTCACCTTCTTTATCTAAGTGCTGACACACAGCGCTTTCTTTAAAAATAAACCACAATGACTACGTCACCAACATGAACGTTTGGGGAATCGTTGCTGAGATCAAACAGGACTAGTTTGTCATGCGTAATGTTTCACCGTACAATAACCAAGACAATATACGGAAACTGGAGTTAAAATTTCACTGAAAATGTTCTAAAACCAAATTACCTACAAAACCGAGGTACCACTGTATGCCAAAACAACTGATTGTGCAGTTGTCATAGCAACAGCATTGGAGAAAGGCAGTACCATAGGATTAGTCCACCCTAATGATAAAACTGCAACTAGCATATTTTGGCTTGAATGTAACTTATGGTGCTGGAAGAGTGACAGTCTTGTTTTTTTATTTATTTTTTAGCGGCTCTTTTGGTAGACGATACGATGACTTGAGCTCGACGACCACCACCGCCGCCGCCTCCTCCTCACCTTCCGTCACTACAACCACCACCACCTCCTCATCTGTTACCTCGCCCACGGGCCCCCGCGGCCTGCTTTCCAGCCTGGGCTCCTCCACACGCACTGGCTCCACCAGTCTCACCAGCAGGTAGGCTAATATAACCACATTAAGCATGTTTCATTGTAGGAGTCAAAACTCTTAAACTATGGAGCCAAACACTGCCAGTAAGATCTGGTATTGGGGAAAAAATGTACATGTAGAAAAAGTAGTTTTGTCATCGAAACAAGTTTTGGCAACAAATAAATACAAACATTGAATAAGTACAATATTTTTGGTGAATTGTGTTTTTGATTTGGGGGGTTGGTGCTTGTGGGCGGGGTTTACAACAAGTTTACCAGGAGGCAGTTTTACTAGAATTGGGCTTGCAGGTAAAACTGTAGAAGACGACCGTAGGACCGAAGGCATCGAAATCAAGTTTAATAAAAGCTTTAAAATAGGGCTGTGCGATATGGCCTTTTTTTAATATCTCGATATTTTTAGGCCATATCGCGATATTTTGCCTTAGTCTTGAATGAACACTTGATGCATATAATCACAGCAGTATGATGATTATATGTGTCTACATTAAAACATTCTTGTTCATACTGCATTAATATATGCTTATTTTAAACTTTCATGCAGAGATGGAAATCCCAACTAAGTCAATTGACCAAAACTGTATTTATTAATTAAACAGTTATTAAGCAGTGGCACAAACATTCATGTCATTTCAAAACAGAAAGTGCAAGATTGTCAGAGACATTTTAAAACAAGCTATTAGTGCACTTTTTTGCATGGTGTCACTAAGATGACAAATCAAAACAACACTAAATTAAAGTGCACTTTTTGTACAGAACGCCACTACAATAGTTTAAAACAAAGTGCACTTTTGTGCATGATGTCACACAAGATATTTCAATAACTGTCAAATAAAAATGAGCTGCATAATAGGAAATCAAATAGTGTACGTCCTTCGCTATGTGGTAGGTTCTGGCGGACGTTATCTCTCTTTATCATATTTTTTTTTCATACGGTGTTGATGTGGAAATGGTTGCCTCGGCATTTTGTTGGTGTGGCACCGAACGGAGATGTTGACATGCGGAGTAAGCACTCTTCATTCTCTAGCAGGTGACTTTTCAATGATGCTACAAATTAGCAATAATGCTACTTTTTGTAGCAACGCTTTTGCTCCACACTTGACAAAAGACAGTTGTCTGTTCGACTTATTCCCACTTGACGCCAAACCACCGCCAGACGATGGACCCCGTGCTGTTTTTCTTGGGAATTAATTCTTCCTTCATTTGTTACCAGATTCGCACCTTCTTTCTCTCGTATTACCACTCGCACCACAGCTAACGTTACCCATGCTGCTACCTCTCTGCTCCGTGAGGGCGTATACGTATGTGACGTATGTAAGAAGGTGCGCTTGTTTATGTCTCTGTGAAAAGGAGAGACTAGAAAGAGTGAGAAGAGCCTGTAGTGTAATGCCTGCAGCTAAAAGCAACTGCGTGAGAACATGTACTCGAATATCACAATATAGTCATTTTCTATATCGCACAGAGACAAACCCGCGATATATCGAGTATATCGATATATCGCCCAGCCCTACTTTAAAATATGAAATTATGAAGCAAAATTTATTTTTTAAATTTATCTTAAGTAGGCTTATGTGTGTTGCTGGCAGTAGATTTATCTAGTGCTCAGAGAGGAATCTTGTATTTTTAAACATAATATTGTGAATATTATTATTATTTATATTGTATTACTTTTTTTAAATATGTTTTAATGTAATTGTTAAAGAGGAACTGCACAATTTTGCCTATCATTCACTATCCTTATGTAAGAGAACACATGTTTTCCTTTTTTTTTTAATGCATTCTAATTTGTAAATAAATGAGATCAAAAGTCTGCTTCCAATGGCGCCTATGGGAGTCGCTCTATTCTGCCTATAAAACCCCTAAAAAAACATCCAAACACCTCCATTAAGGTTTTTTATACATATTGTAATGATATATGTATTGTTGTAATGGACACATTTATAATAACTTCTGTTATAATATTTACATATTTTGCTAGTTTTAAGCATACGCGGCGCATTAATTAAAAAAGCGCATCATGATGTTCTGGGTTTTTTTTTACGTCACTGATTACTGCTTACTGCAGACTTCAAGAGAGCCAACAAACATAATAAAATATCACTTACTGTACAATGTCTGCTGTCATTATGATGCCGACTGATAGAATCTTGTTATAGTCCCGTTTAGATGAAGAATGACTCATAATTCTCACGAAGAAAAGGGGGGGTGGAACCAAGCGTCTTTTCGTGTCGTTCTCGACATTTCCTGGTCTAAATTGGCTGTCAAAGTGTACCAACTTGTCGGAATACGTCCTTATCCTTTTACTATTCAGGTGAGAAGAATAATTTATGGTCTACAATAAACTTCCACAAGCGAGGAAGCGAAGAAGCAGCTTACCACTCAATGTTAATTTTGGCTCACAAGCTTATGATCACGGCTGCTGCGTTAGTGCTTATCATAACAATATCACAAATACTTGGTTAATATTCAAGTCGTTAAATGTAAATGGAGTATTATTGGCGGTTTTTGGGTGGTTATTTATTGGGTTTTATGGTCTGATTAGAGGACCTCCAATTGACTCCGCTTTAAGTAGACTTGTATTTACGTTTATTTACAAGTTACATTAAAAAAATACAATTTCTGTACTGCTTATACTACGTCCTGAGAGTTAAAACAAATAAATCATACAACTTTTTTAAAGTTGATTTAGCTGCACTCTGTTGTCCGGTCTTCTTCTATGGCAGGGGTCCCCAAACTTTTTGACCCGGACATTTGGTTATATATATATATATATATATATATATATATATATATATATATATATATATATATATATATATATACATACACAAAAACAAGTCATATGTCCACTGATGTTTAAAAACTCTACACTCTGAGTCTGTATTACGTATCCCCAACGATTTCGCCATTTTTTTCCCTTTGTGTACTAATTGACTGAAAGAGCATGCACGTTATCGATGGGAAAATTTATTTTTAGACAATATGAAAGGGACAAGCGGTATAAAATGGAACAGAATCAGAAGTACTTTAATAATCCCCAAGGGGAAATTAAGATTTTCAGCACAATCCCATTCAAGAGCATACAAACAATACAGGGAGACAGAACAGGATCATGTCATGATTCAAAAAAATATCCACCACAAAATTTTTTTTCCAATGTTTGTTTCTATTTGTTGCCAAAACTTGTTTCTGTGCCAATACAACTTTTTTTACATTGTCATTTTTTTTCTGATGCCACATCTTACAGGCAGTGTTTTGTTTTCATATTAACCAGCGTTGTTTATTTTTAGGTACTGGTCAGAGGAGAGTGCAGACAGGGAAAAGGACAAAGAACGGGAGTCGGCAGCAGTTATCCCCACCATAAACACTGGCTTTGCTACCACCACCACAGGCACTGGCCCTGAAAGACGCAGGTGCGCCCCCACTTTTATTACACTTTCCAATAAGTAATAATACAGTAATACTTAATATTACTTAATGTTTTATTAAGTGCACTAGTAAAACAAGCCACCTGTCACAGTGGTGTACCAAGCAATGGAGGGAGGGCCACACATTTATTTTCCAAGGCCACCAACATGATGTCATGCTCTGTTTTGAGGGCCACACTCAATCAGGAAGTAGGGATGGGTAATTTTCACATTTGAATCAATACAGGACTTGGAATGTACTTGGAAATTAATACAGGTACTCATTTTTGGTACTTGTATGTATTTATAAATGTTATTGGTTAAAAACGCTGAGCTGATAATAGTGCATTTTCTGGACTACAAAGCGCTACAAACTACATTTTTAAATAAATGTTGTACTTATATTGGCCTGCAGGTTTACAAAATGTTTGGCAGGTTAAAATAAAGACAAACCGTTACTTCAACTTGATTTAGACTCCCTCTGTCCTCTTGTCTTCTACGTTTTTTACCTTCCAGCCCAAGTCCATATAAAACTACTTCCGATTAAACTTGGTCTCTCGAATGAATGTGCAAAAAATGTTTATTTGGCCGTTTTATAAAAACGTTTTTTTTGTTTTTTTGTTTTAGTTAATTTTTTTGGTTTACCAAATTTTAAGGCATTGAAATTGCCATGTAAAATTGCTAATGCTAGCATGTCTATGGCATATTCAATGTAAGTTAGCACTGAGCTAACGCATTTTCAAAACAGGAGTCTTTCTGTATTTTCGACCACCGCCTTGTTGCTTTGTTGACTCTCACTGGAATCCCACGTCTGAATTTCTCCTACCGTTGTCAAGTCTGCTTTCTTTTCCTGTGTTGTCAGGTCGTACCTGACACCCGTACGTGACGAGGAGTCCGAGTCCCAGAGGAAAGCTCGCTCCAGACAGGCCCGACAGTCGAGGAGGTCCACACAGGTGAGTTCAGTGACGCAACATACAACACGTCTGAGCATCTTCAATAACGATATCATCTCATCTTGCAGGGTGTCACTCTGACTGACCTGCAAGAGGCTGAAAAGACCATCGGCAGGAGTCGCACCCCAAAGACCCGCGAGGAGGAGAGAGAAGAGAAGCAGGACAAAGAGAAGCAGGAGGAGAAGAAGGAATATGAAGCTAAAGAGGACGATTACCGACCGAAGTACCGCAGCTTTGAAGACGTAAGTTTATACGCGTTACGAAGTTTTTATGATCATCTGTCACTTAAATCTTTAACTGTCTTCTCTCGCCTCTAGCGCTACCGCACCTCCTCCTCCACCTCCTCTTTGTCGGCAGTCAGCACCACCTCGGCGCCGTCTTACTCCAGCACCACATTGACCTCCAGCTCCCTCAACAGGCCCAACAGTCTGACGGGGATCACTTCCTCTTACAGCCGCTCGTACAGAGACAGCGAGAAAGGTGTGTTTAGAAGCACAATAACAACTCTGTACACGTGTGGTCCTATCACTCCTTCTGCTTGTTTATGTCAATCTGACAACAAGCCATGCAGATATGAGGACTCCCTCAGGTGTTGAACACACCTGCGAAGCCCTCGCTTAAGTGTGAATGTAATCCTAATGTTCAGTCCACCGTGATGAGGATCTGTGACATGTCTCGTGTCTGCATGCCTTTTTTAAATTAGCAAGCTAATCAGGCCTGATGTCTCCAGGGAGTGGAAGGCATGTTCATCTGAACACCAACTCCTTTGTCTTCCTGTCACAAAGCCCGTTTATTCCCACACGCCATCCTAGTTGTGCCCTTTTAAGCACAAGTCTGGTTTTCATTTTACTCCAGTCGACAACGAATGTCATGAACTCTCTGTGGAGTTGAAGCTAAATGAGACTAGTATAGCATCCTGAGTGTCTTTATTGTCTCTGAACACAGAAACGGACAAAAAGGAGGAGGAGAAGGAGGGCGACGACAAGTCTCAGCCTCGCTCCATACGGGATCGCAGGCGGCCCCGCGAGAAGAGACGATCAACTGGGGTCTCTTTCTGGACCCAAGATGTAAGCCCCGTCTCACTGTGATATTATTCTTTGAGTCCCATTTTGATCTCCTTTTGTAAGCTTTCATCTTTCTTGACATCTGTGCTTTGATTCCAGGGTGATGACAATGACCCTGAGCAGCTGTCTGACTCGGAGGAAGGCAGCATTAAGGGAGAGGTGCAGGTAACCACACACACACACACACAGAGATGCACAGAAAGTGGGTCAAAAGGACTTTTAAAAGCAGCCTGACATCCAAACTCAACGGGTCCTTTTGCTCTTTTGGGATGTCAAGACTTACTGTTAATCTTTGCCCTACTGCCCTTATTACATATGCCGGCTCTTCCTTTTTTCTCCTTGCCTTAAAGCAATACTGAGCAACTTTGATCTTTTCTACGATGATGTCTGCAGCATTTGAATTTGCAGCTGCATTGCTAATAAATGTCAATATTTTGCAAAAGTTAATAAGACTGAGACCAAATAAAGTACCTGAGTGAAAAAACAATTTGACTTTATATGCTTAATTTTGTTATAAACCATATCCGATTGTATTTACAATCCGAAAAGTGTGTGAAAATACAATCTAAACATCACAAAATGCCAAAAATTCAGTCTTACCATTTTGAATATTCCGCTACGAATATCTTCGGCATTTTCCGTAGTTTCTAAGGCACTGTAGTAACGCTTCTGCTCTCTGACCACATTATCAGATCGCTCATACTGGAAATACTCAAAAATTGGAAAGAAATGTGCTGTTTCTATTCACAATCCACATGTTGCACAAGAACACATATGTTTTGGCTTTTTTTTTTTTTTTTTTAAATAGCCAACAATTGAGTCAACAGATAGAGGGTCCTCATTTGCGCCCATTATACCCTCTAAAACATTCAGAAACTGCCAACAATATTCCATTTACATGTCATTTACCAAATTGAGTGATACTGTTGTTATTAGCGCTAATGCAGACGGCCTATATTAGCGGCGCATCGATAGCAGTGAGCTAATACTATCTTACACTAAGCCAGCGGCTGCTTTTGCTTCATCTCAAAATTAGTAAAAGTTAATTCTAGATTATAATATATCCATCTCTCACTTGGTATTAGACAAATGTGACCGTGGACTGAGAGGCTGGTCGACTTTGACATCCCCCGAGATGCCAAAAAAGTCACAAAGACTCTAGTTGCAACTTCTTTTAACCTTTTGTGAGGATTGTGATTGAAACTACATCTAAAGGAATTATGTGCACATCCCGTTCGTTGGTCGACATCCCAGCGAGAGTGGAGTTTGTACAGTAAATATTTGTTTTATTATGGTCAGTTTGTATATTTAGCACCTAGCAATGCTGCTAATGCTCTAGTGCAGGGGTGGGCAATTAATTTTTACCGGGGGCCGCATGAGCAACCCGAGCACTGCTGGAGGGCCACATCGACAATATTTCAATTCAATTTTGCTCAATATTATTTTTGATATACCGTAAGGTAAAAAAATAAAACAAAAAAATAATAATAATTATTATTTAATTTAACCTAACTTAACTTTATACAAAAGCAGATTGCTTTTGATGGTTTTATTTCAACTCTTAATCCTTAAATATTTATATTAGGCTATGTGAAATGGTCTGAGATGGTCTCAACCCGCCTCGTTACAGTGCATCGGGAGACTGACACGTTCTCAAATGCGCCCCTCTTCTCCGGGCATATCAGAGCAACAGAGTCCAATAAGCACTCCTTAATAAACTCTCCGTCAGAAAACGCCTTACTTTTTCTGGCGATTTTCTGAGAAATTATAAAACTTGTCCTGATGGCTGCATCTCTGGAGGTGTGAAATTTGGGAAAAAGTCCTTGTTGGGTTTACCATCATTGTATTTTGTAATTTGTGATTGCAGCTGTTCACATTCACTCACAATCACGCACGCGCATACGTCCACACGGAAGTAATACAAATAACGCTTTTCAAAACAAAAGCAGCACCGTTGTATTGCACACTCGACATTGATACTTTTTAAAATGTATTTTGTAATTTATGATTGGCCTCATGCGGGCCGGACAGGGACGCACAAAGGGCCGGATGTGGCCTGCGGGCCGCAAAATGCCCAAGTCCGCTCTAGTGTTTCAATAAAGCTACATCCGTTTAGCACTCTGCTTCTAAAATTCATTGCTCATCCTCCTTGTGTTTGGGCTAAAATATAAGGTTCTGGGTCATAATTTTTCCAAAAGTAATCGTTGTTTTGAATATTACAAAATCTGCTTGATTAGCATTGTTGTTGATGGGGAAGGTGGAAGCTGCTTCCTAACTCTACGTCACCGATCACATGACTGGCTTCCTCATTATTTCTCAAAATGGCTCGGAGTATCCGTAAGATTTGTACTATTTTGATCATATCTATTTGTTTGCAAACTTTGGAAGTCTTTTGGTGTCATGAATCAGATATATATGATAAAAGCTTCAATATAGAGCAAACTGTTTTTTCCACTCTATTGGTACTTTAAAGGCTCAGGAAGTTTCTGCAGTTCATTCACTGAATTGGAGCGGGAAGCATAGTTAACGAGAGTTTCACTTTGAACTGCTGCAATTAATTAACATATCAAACATTGAAGCGTAGTATGTACATTTTTGTTTGTAACTCTTCCAAAAGATCTGATGAGAAAAAAAGTCCCCATAAGAAATAGTTTAAATCTAATTACTCCTTTTTAAACAAAAATAGTATAGATGTCCCAGACTGGTATTGATATCTGTTGGATATCAGCAAAAAATAAATATCTGCTTGTGTGTAAAATCTCTGATTTAAGAGCTCCGATTGTGCAGTGTGGTTACGTTTGTAAAACTGGACCGCCAGTTAACATCAAAATGTTCTCCAATAAGCACACAAGGTTTGTCTTTTCTTATATTGTAATCTTGTCATTTACACAATCAGTAAGCAGATACAGAACAGTTAAGCACAATACAAAATACGTGTACTTAATTCAACAATAATACAGTCTAAAACAGCACATTTGTCAATGTAGACAATTATCAAATATTATTGTTAAATATTACTTACATATACAAAGTCTCTAAGACAGAAACCTATTAGAAAGTATCCAGTAACAAGCATCATTAAATTACTTCGCCATGAGCTTAGCTTCATGAATTATTGTGGCCACTCGGGGTCAACAAACAAACAATTACCACTCCACTTCAACTTAAAGACAACATAAGTCAATTCCAGGCAGTTAATAATAGAAAGGTTAGTGTTTTTCATACCTACCATGTTCTCTGTTTGACTAATTTACATGATCAAGTGTTTTCCAACACTGCAAAATAATAAACATCAGTTTTAAATAACAGTTGTATCGGGACGCTCCTAATGGTAATAAAGGTTAAGCCCCACCCTCTAACCAGTCTTCCATACCTGATGTCTTTTCTGACTCTTTTTCTTTTGTGTTTTTAATCCTGCCCACAGGTGGACAGGCTGTCCAGGTGAGTTTACCTGCCAGTTTCTCCTTTTGTTGATGCACCTAACATTAGCCCCACCCTCTTCTAATTTGCCATTGTCGTTGCAGGAACGACGGCAGCACTTCCTCTTTAGACCGCAACGACTCTCTCCTCAGCCGCAACTACGGCGAGAGTCGGAGGCCGTACTCCAGCCGGCTGGACAGAGACGACACCACAGACTATAAAAAGGTACCCAAAACACCATTTGACATGTTTTAGTATATTTTATTTTCGTGTTTATTGACGTAGTACTGCTTCCTCAAAGCTCTACGAGCAGATCTTAGCTGAGAACGAGAAGCTGAAGGCACAGTTACGCGACACGGACCTGGAACTTGCCGACTTGAAGCTGCAACTGGAGAAGGCAACCCAGGTAAATGTTGTCCTTTCACATCTTCATGTCAACACCATGAAGCAGGGGTGTTCAAATTAATTGCTTATTAATGAGATACGTATAATATTCAACATTACACAGGGCGGTACAGTGCGATCATTTTTATCACCTTAAAACTTGACACAAACTGCGCTCCGTGGTTGTAACTAAGAGGTCGGAGATAATATGAAACAACAAATCAGTGATTGTTGTTTCCAAATCCAAATAATATCCCGTTTGTTGACATGAACATACAGCCATGGAAGCACATTCAATCCATTTCTTAAGCAGAGGTAAAAAAAACAGTTAAAGATTCTAAAGAGCTGTCGCCAGAACAGACAAACTGCCGCCGCTAAACTGCTAAGGTAACAAGAACAGCTCAAGCTAAAATGCCCGTGAGACTCAGACTGAGCGTGGACTTGCTGACGTTACACGTCACTAGGCAACAGGCACCACCTTTTAAAGGCACTCAATAATTTATTTCCTTAGAGGCAATTACTTTTTTGGTAAAGTAACCAGTAACTTAAAACATTTTTTGTTAAGTAGTTTTCAGAACACAGCCTGTTACACAGCATCATGAAGCAGTTGGCAAGCTAAAATCTTTGTATGTCCTATAATAACGTTTACCTATAAAACACTATCTTTAAAGGGCAATCATTTTCATGGTGCTGCTGACGTTTAAACATGTCTTCTTAAACTAGGGCACTTTTTTTGTGCGTTTTTGTTCGCTGAAGAAATAAGCACAGCAAAATGTTTTTTTTTTGTTTTTGTAAAAAGATCGGAGATTTTTAAGTTGGGATTCTATTATACAAAACTTACTTTTTTTACTTGTTGGTATCTGTTTTTGAGGTATTTGGGATCCCCATCAGTCTGAAAAATTTTAAATTAAGGCATGGTAGATATATTTAGACAATGGATATTTTCCATGTATGGGTTAGTTTATGTGCCAAACTATTTTGGGATGAGTTTTGATTCATATCGCTCTTTTAGGCATGTTCTGTGTTTAATTGAGCGTTGCAGTAGGCCTTATGATGGCATTGTGTTGAGTGCACAAAGTGTACCTTGTTTGAGTGCCAATAATTAAATTGTGATACTTCAGATAATTCATATTGCTCCAAAAAAAATGTTGTGCTATTAATTTTTTTTCATTTAGTAGCACCAGTGCTACTAGTGAAAAAGCTAAGCATACAGTCCTGCTTACACTAAATTGGTATACCGGAAATCTACGATGTTTTCTTTATATCTTAGCATATACTGGCCAACAATAGATTGATTTTAGCATCTTATGCCGTTCATTTCAAGGACTTTAAAATATGTATTTGAGCCCAATGGTGCACATAGTAAGTTTATTTTATTAAAATATATTTCAAGTTGTCAAATGTGTAAACCTGCATTCTTCTCCTCCTTGCCAAAATGCTGGGATTCCACAGTATGCTCCACCAACTACACCGACTGTGTTGCAGTTGGTCAGTGGTCGAGGGCCGAATGGCATTAAAATAAAAGCAGGGATGAGTTAAAAATGAACCATTCTCATGATATAATGCATAATGTAGGATAATAACCCTTTTAATGTACAACTTCTATCAAAGTGGTCCTACATCCTTCACCTTTTCTGTGTCCGGCACCAGATTAAAATGTTTGGACACCCCTGCAATAGCGCATCAATGATGTGATCCCTGACCGTGTGTGTGTGTGTGTGTGTGTGTGTGTGTGTGTGTGTGTGTGTGTGTGTGTGTGTGCGCGTGTGTCATTGCAGAGGCAGGAGCGCTACGCTGACAGGTCACAGCTTGAGATGGAGAAAAGGGTAAATGACACTTTTGTAATGCAGTACCACTGAAACATGAAAATGAGACATTAAATAAGCAAACACAAAGAGTTAGGGGTGTAACGGTATTTCCGTATTCACATTTTTCGCTTACAGAGCATTTGGTTCCGTACAGCTGCGTACCGATTACCCATTCAAGTAAGGAACAGGAAGTGTACATTCAGCATTGCGATGCACTTCCATAAGCCAGAGTAGTGTGCCTTGAAGTAGACGAAAAGGCAAGATATTTTATGTGAGAGAGAAGATTTAGGCAGTGAAAAGGAGAGCAGCCCAGTCATTGGCTCGTGTGAGTCATGGCCGGTGATAATGCCAAGGAGAATCCAGAGCTTGAAAACTTTTTCCGTCTAAAACGCTTGTTTTTCTGGGTAAAATAGAACAAAGAGAAAAAAATAGTGTGCCACCATTATTTATTCGAGCTGTTGAACTGCGTAAACTCTTTGACTTGCTCAAACTGTAAAACAGGTATGTCCAAAGTGTGGTACCGGTAATTTTTTGTCCGCAGAAAGTTTTTATTTTTATTTTCCTGTGGCTTCTTCTAAAAATAACATTTATTACTGAGATATATTATTATTTATTACACTAACTTGCTTTGTCACCTATAACAGTGGTCCCCAACCTTTTTGTAACTGCGGACCGGTCAACGCTTGAAAATTTGTCCCACGGACCGGGGGGTGAGGGGGGGGGGGTTATTTATTTATTTATTTATTTTTTTTTGGGTCATAAAAAAATACAATCATGTGTGCTTACGGACTGTATCCCTTTAGACAGTGTTGATCTATATTAATACATAATGTAGGAACCAGAAATATTAATAACAGAAAGAAACAACCCTTTTGTGCGAATGAGAGGGGGATGGAGGTTTTTTGGGTTAGTGCACTAATTGTTAGTGTATCTTGTGTTTTTTATGTTGATTTAATAAATAAAAATAAAAAATATATATATATATATTTTTTTTTTTTCTTGTGCGGCCACGGACCGGTACCGGGCCACGGCCCGGTGGTTGGGGACCACTGACCTATAACACAAAGCTTATCTAACTAATATATTGACCTATATTTAGACCTGCTTTAGATGGCTTTTAGCATCTTCAATGTATCAAAATGGTCCAGAAAGCCTTCCATCCTTCAATTTACTCCATGCTATTTCTGTATTTTTGCTGTATCTTTATTTTTGTTGGGGAATTAGCTGCCAGCTATTTTTATGGTACATTAAAATATAGCATTATATTTTGTTCCCCTACTGTCCCAAAAATGTACCAAACCGTGACCTTAAAACCGATGTCTGTGGCGTACCGTTGCACCCCTACAAAGAGTGATAGTTGAGTACCAAGGAGAAATAACGGTCCCAACTGCGCTGGCTTTATGTCTCAAGGTAACAAGCAGGCCCCAATATCATCTGGGCGGCGGTATGAATTTATGCTGAGTTGACTTTCTGCTGCTGTCTGTCGCGTCACGTTACTCGTAGCTGACGCCAGGCGGGACTTTACCCCACCCGCCCCTCCTGTCTCCCTACCCCTTGCCACTCCAGAACACCTCCCACCACCTTTCTGTTGCCGCCTTTTCAGGCCTGCGAGGCCGCGTGTGTTCACCACTCTGTCGATTTCTTATATCTGTGTGTTAGGCCATTGGTAGTGCATGTGTCTTTTTTTAAGTCGGTTATTTTACGTCATCACACCGCACTGGACCGGTTAGGAGTGGAATCATCGAGCACATGTTGATCACGGATTGTGTTGTTGTGTCATGGCTGATGCTTGTAGATGCCTCACGCCTGTGTGTGCGTGTGCGTGCGCGCATCATTAGGCACCGCCTACATTGCGCTATAATGCCACAATCAATGTGACTAATAGTTTTTGTCTTCCTGCCCACAGGAAAGACGAGCTCTCGAAAGGAAGATCTCTGAGATGGAGGAGGAACTTAAGGTACACACGCACATTTTAAAAATGACTTATAATAGCAGTTCTACTGAGGGTTGTCAAAACTGGTATGGATGACTTATTTTGGTGCTCTTCACCACCTCATGACCATAGACTCTCCCCAAACTGGACTACTTAGTGCTTTTTCCAGCAAGTGTTGCACACACAAAGGATATTTTTACAAATAGGGCTACAACTATCAACTACATTAGTAATTGAGTAATCTATCAGTTTGTTTGATTAATCGAGTAATCTGTTTAAAACAAACTTTATAGCCGAAATGCGGATTTTAGGTAAAATAATTTAATAAACATAAATATTTCTGGATAAATCAACGTTGATATTGCACTTTTTTGTGTGCATTAATAAAAATATATAATTTGCAATAAATTAATAAAATAATTCAGATATAGGTGAAAAAAAATACTGTATTTTCCGGACCATAGGGCGCACCAGATTATAAGGCACACTGCCGATGAGCGGGTCTATTAAGGTCTATTTTCATACAAAAGGCGCACCGGATGATAAGGCGTATTAAAGGGGTCATATTATGATTTTTTTTCTAAATGTAAAACACTTCCTTGTGGTCTACATAACATGAAATGGTGGTTGTTTGGTCAAAATGTTGCATAGATTATGTTTTACAGATCATCTTCACGGCGCTTTCTGACAGTCGCTTCAAGATGCGCCGTTTTGTGGGCGGTCTTATTTACGTGGCTCACCTTCGACAGCGTCTTCTCCCAATCATCTTTGTTGTGTAGCGTGCAAGGACTGGAGTTGAAGAACTTTCAAAAGATGGAGCTTACTGTTTTAATGACATTCAGACTTCTACTTAAATCAACAATGGAGCAGCATCTCCTCAGCCGTGGCTCACTCGTGCAACAATAACGCGGTAAATGTGTCCCGTAAAAAATTGTTCGACTGGAACTCTTTAATAACTAAAGTTCTGTGGGTGAATAATGTAAACCCACTACACCGGGAGTTTTTAGCACTTTCATAGCGAGTCTACTGACAGATATAAGTTAGAACTTTACACTACTTTGTATTAGAAATGGCAACAGTGGAGGATGAATGCCCCACAGAAGAAGATAGTGAAAAAGAAGAAGCTTATCGACTACTTTGTCGGCACGGATTACAATGCAAATTTTAAGGACTTCAGGTAGATTCCAAGTACCGTATTTTTCGGACTATAAGTCGCTCCGGAGTATACATCGCACCGGCCGAAAATGCACAATTAAGAAGGAAAAAAACATATGTACTTCGCGCTGGAGTATAAATCGCATTTTTGGGGGAAATTTATTTCATAAAATCCAACACCAAGAATAGACATTTGAAAGGCAATTTAAAATAAATAAAGAATAGTGAACAACAGGCTGAATAAGTATAAGCCATATGACGCACAAATAACCAACTGAGAACGTGCCTGGTATGTTAACGTAACATATTATGGTAAGAGGCATTCAAATAACTATAACATATAGAACATGCTATACGTTTACCAAACAATATGTCACTCCCGATCGCTAAATCCGATGAAATCTTCCTCCCCGGTGTCGCCTCTGGTATATTTCTTTCTGCTGCTGCATATTTTACTACGTCCAGCTTGTAATCTGCAGTATATGATTTCCTTTTCGGTGCCATTTTAGTTCAGTCCTTCTCAGTTTTTATAAGTTACCGCCAATGTTGATGTGATCCATTTTAATAGCTACGGCAGTAGCGTATAGCATATAGCAGTTAGCATCCTATGACCCACAATGCACTTCTGCCATGACCCTCCCCCGCCGAATTCTTATTGGTTGACTTGTGAGTGACGATTGCTGACGTGTGTGTGACGATGGCTGCCATTTGCTTCGTCGCTCACGCGAATGAGATAAATAATATTATTTGATATTTTACGGTAATGTGTTAATAATTTCACACATAAGTCGCTCCGGAGTATACGTCGCACCCACAGCCAAACTATGAAAAAAACTGCGACTTATAGTCTGAAAAATACGGTACACATCAGCAGGTACTAGAACAGGGGTCGGCAACCCGCGGCTCCAGAGCCGCAGGCGGCTCTTTGATCACTCTGATGCGGCTCAGCTGCATCTTGCCGACCCCCCCCCCGATTTTTTCGGGAGGTTTCCGAATTTCAGTGCCTCTCCCGGAAATCTCTTGGGGCAAATATTCTCTGATTTTCACCCGGACAACAATATTGAGGGCGTGCCGTGATGGCACGGTTTTAAACGTCCTCTACAACATGTCGTTGCGTCCGCTTTTACGCCATGCAATCTGCGTGCCTGGCCGGTCACATGTAGCATTCGGGTGATCGGCCTCTGCTTACACACGTAAGTGACTGCAAGGCATACTTGGTCAACAGCCATACAGGTTACACTGAGGGTTGTGATATAAACAACTTTAACACTCTTACTAATATGTGCCACACTGTGAACCCACACCAAACAAGAATGACAAACACATTTCGGGAGAACATCCGCACTGTAACACAACATAAACACAACAGAACAAATACCCAGAATCCCACCGGGCTACTTTATACACCCCCGCTACCACCAAACCCCGCCCCCCAACCCCGCCCACCTCAACCAATGCACGGGGAAGGAGGGTTTGGTGGTAGCGGGGGTGTATAATGTAGCCCGGAGGAGTTAGGGATGCATGGGATTCTGGGTATTTGTTCTGTTGTGTTTATGTTGTGTTACGGTGTGGATGTTCTTCCGAAATGTGTTTGTCATTCTTGTTTGGTCTGGGTTCACAGTGTGGCACATATTAGTAAGAGTGTTAAAGTTGTTTAAACGGGCACCCTCAGTGTGACCTGTATGGCTGTTGAACAAGTATGCCTTACAGTCGCTTATATGTGTCTGCAGAAGCTGCATACAACATGTGACTGGGCTGGCAAGCTGTTTGTACAGGTTGTAGAGGGCACTAAATGCAGTGCCATCATAGCACGCCCCTATAATTGATGTTCGGGTGAAAATCAGCAGACGATCGAGAGAATAGTTGCTCTGAATTTCGGGAGTCTCCCGGAAAAATTGGGAGGGTTGGCAAGTGTGATGCTGTCAAACGGCATTCATATAAAATTTGCGGGCCGCATTAACATTACATTTTCATATTAAGGTGTGGGCCGCGTGTCTGAGACCCCTGGTTTATACATAGCACAAAGCAAAAAAAACAACTTTGTATGCAGTGTTATTTCATTTTAAATTTCAAAAGAGTTTTGTGGCTCCCATTGTTTTCTTTATTTTGTGAAACGGGTCAAAATGGCTCTTTGAGTGGTAAAGGTTGCCGACCCCTGTACTAGAAGGTAATAAAAGCTGGTTTTGCATAATATTGCGAAACAAAACGCCAGATAATGTCTGCTAATAGGTGCTATTTTGCAGTCCTTACACGCACCATAATAATAGTCGTATGTTGAAGCACAGTACGTCTGACTACAGTTGCCTTAATGCGTCGATAATCCATCAAGCGATGCTGCTTCATAGCTTACCAAAGTTGTACTAAAACATTTTGACAGATTTTTGAGCACCGTGTGTAGTGTTCTATATTCTTAATGGAACATTTAAAGTTTTGGTGTTGTTTACTGTCGTCATCTAGCAGTCTACACGCATCTCTTATGGGTGACTGCCATCTACTGGTCACACTTATCATTACATCATGTACCAAATAAAATAGCTTCGAGGTCGGTAAACACAACCAGAATTCTGTACATTAGGCGCACCGGGTTATAAGGCACACCGTCGATTTTTGAGAAAATGAAAGGCTTTATAGTCTGAAAAATACAGTAGCCTAAAACCAGGTAACAAACATAAGAACCATGTTAAACAAAAAGGCTAAGTATGATAATGAATCATTAGCAGTCTTTGACATTCAAACAATAAAGAACAAAGCACATTCTGTGACCTAATATCCATCCATCCATTTTCTACCGCTTGTCCATTTCGGGTTCGTGGGGGGGCTGGAGTTTATCTCAACTGCACACATTGTAAATTGAACCACACATTTAAAAAGGTATTCATTGAAGAAGTGGTGTTTGATATTTGGACAAACAACTCATTAGCATTAACATACAAACTAGATACTCGCATGTCCTTATGTTTTGGAATAAAAAACATGTGTTATGCCAGTCAAGCATATAAAATGGCGTTGGTGGTGTCTTGATACAACTGTTTCACTTTCGATATCGGAGTCTTGACTATAGGCCGATTTCAATATTGACTTGATACAATCTCATACAGAATTATTTTGTTGTGTGTAATGTTAGAAACAAGTTTAATCAAGGAATTTAGTCAGAACAATGGTCTGTATGAAAACTACCAACCTATTTTTCATTCATTGTCTAGAATGGACTTGCAGTTTTTTAAGTTGAAGTGGAGGGGTAATTGTTATTTTTTTAAGACACCTGGCGACCACAATTAAAAGTTAAGTGGATACTTTCTAATACGTTTCTGTCGTGTAGACTTTATGTGAAAGTAATATATAACTTTAATTAATTGATACTTGTTTATATTGACAAATGTGCTGTTTTAGACTGATATTGTTCAATGAAGAACACTTATTACATATGTCTAGCTCAGGGGTCAGGAACCTTTTTGGCTGAGAGAGCCATTCAAGCCAAATAATTTAAAATGTATTTCCATGAGAGCCATACAATATTTTTTAACACTGCATAGAACTAAATGCGTGCATTTTTAAGTGAGACCAACATTTTTAGAGTAAGTCTCTTATTCTTTTTACAAACATTGTTATTCTGAAGCTAACCAATAATAAATAAAATACTTCTTACCATTAATGCGACTTCTTGAACAAGTGCGGTAGAAACGGATTAAAATGCATGGGAATGTTTTATATTTTGAATGTTTTTTTTAACACTGATTACCAGTGGAGTTATTCATTACTTATCGTGTTAAGCAATGTCATCTATAGATTTATCTGAGAGCCAAATGCAGTCATCAAAAGAGCCACATTTGGCTCGAGAGCCATAGGTTCCCTACCCCTGGTCTAGCTTCTGCGCTAATGTGTGCTTAGCTGTTGTGAAAAATAGAAGAAATGACCAAATATTGTGTGCTTATTGGAGGACATTTAGTTGTTAACTGGTTATATGTGTTTGATATCAGATCAATAAGAAATTGCACCCCCCTGCCCCATTTAGCTACCTGCCAAAATAGACCTTTTACCTTGTTTCCGCTTTTTAGCTCTGTGAATACAGTGTTTTCTGGTAATGTTCTGCAACATCAGTACTGTAATGTAAACCGTTTGACAGTGCAAACAATGTTGTCTTTATCTTTTTGATTTAAAATGATCCTAAACTTTTTGACAGCTTTTGTCCTTCCTTTGAGCAATTTCTCTCTATCGCCATTCTCCGCTGTTCGCCGCCACACACACCGCTCTATTATGGCAGCCATGCGGCAACGTTGTCCCTGTATTTTTAAGTCGGGGCACTTTGTGCGGTCCAGATTTTGTCAATTTTAAGATAAAAATCTACACTTTTTTCTCATCCAAATAATTGTTGCATATCTATTTGCAAAGATATTGGAATAAAGCCTTTTAGTTTTGTTGTAAAAGTAACATAATTTCTAGTGTTAATACATCTTAATGATAATTTATGCATTTTATTTCTAGATAATATTTGCCAGGGGCCAACAAAAAAGCAGAAATGGCCCCAAGTCTGAGATATCTGCCATGTTGCCAGCAGGGGGCCACGTAGAGCTCTTTTTGCATTTCCCTGTGCTTGTTGACACTTTGTGTCCCATGTTGGTTCTGTCGTGCGTCCAAGCGGGTCCAAATCTGTCCCCATTTTCTAACAATCTTCCTTTTCTGTTCCCTTGTCTCTTTCTCTCTTGCTCCCCTCTTCTATGAATGTGCTGTCCTCACTCTCTTCTTTTTCTTCTTGGCCACGTGTCTCCTTCTTCTGCCACGCTGTCCCCCTCCCCCCTCCGCAGAACCTCCCCCAGGTAAAGCAGGTTCAGACGCTGCGGCAGGTTAAGGAGCGGCTGCAGGCAGAGAACCGGGCTCTGGCCCGTGTGGTGGCAAAGCTCTCGCAGTCCGCCTGCAGCCAGCTGCCCGCCGTCGACCTCTAAAGCCACGCCCCCGTCTGCCCACCGCCACTTCCTCCTTTCTTTTCACCCCCTCCTCTCCCCTTTCTCGGCCACTCCGCTCCATTCCCCGCCCTGCCCCGCCCACAGGTGCCCTGCCGCCAAACCGTTTTTGTGTAATTTCCTCTCCTTCACTGGTGGGGGTGTTGTCTTTTGGATTGAGTGGCCCCTCCCCCTTCCCAAAAAAACCCCCACTTTCCTTTGGCAGCCGCAAAGCAAAGTGTCCTGATGTAGTTTGTGGTTGGTCCACCGGGGGCGCCATGCCTCACCTTGTTTGGCTTCTCTGCATGAAGTGACCTCTTCTCTCGACAAAACGGGACAAATGCCAAATTCACCCCTAATTGGCAAGATGTTTTTGTCCAGTAATTTGGTTGAAAAGGTGCAAACACGACATGGACACAAGTTTTAGGACACACCTGGAAGGAAACGTTGCAGCAGCTGCCACACTTCTCTAAAGACTACATGGACTTCTGCGTTCTTCCACATCTAACTCTTCCAAGCGTGTCTTTATGGTCAAATGGGACAAAATTAATTAAATCTAAATAATTGCTTAAATGTGTCATTATTTGATTTAATGTAAAAGCACATTTAATTTTTTAATAACTGAATTAATTATTGGTTTCATGATTTGGTGCATATTTCATGATTTTATCAGTTATTTTTACGATTCCTTTAATTCATTCATGAATTGATATTGTCTGTCAAAGTCAGTGGGCGGGTTCCAACACCTAATAGGTCAGTGGTTCTCAAATGGGGGTACTTGAAGGTATGCCAAGGGGTACGTGAGATTTTTTTTAAATATTCTATAAATAGCAACAATTCAAAAATCCTTTGTAAATATATTTATTGAATAATACTTCAACAAAATATGAATGTAAGTTCATAAACTGAACATCAAATCAAGTAGGCTATTCCATTCATTATGCAACAATGCAATATTCAGTGTTGACAGCTAGATTTGTTTATGGACATGTTCCATAAATATTGATGTTAAAGATTTCTTTTTTTGTGAAGAAATGTTTAGAATGAAGTTCATGAATCCAGATGGATCTCTATTACAATCCCCAAAGAGGGCACTTTTAAGTTGATGATTACTTCTATGTGTAGAAATCTTTATAATTGAATCACTTGTTTATTTTTCAACAAGGTTTTAGTTATTTTTATATCTTTTTTTCCAAATAGTTCAAGAAAGACCACTGCAAAATGAGCAATATTTTATACAATTTAATAAATCAGAAACTGATGACATAGTGCTGTATTTTAATTCTTTATCTCTTTTTTTCAACCAAAAATGCTTTGCTCTGATTAGGGGGTACTTGAATTAAAAAAAATGTTCACAGGGGGTACATCACTGAGAAAAGGTTCAGAACCATTACTTCCACTTGTTGTACTGGTCGATATATTAGTGTGAAAGTGCAGAAATAACTCCGACAACTTGAATAAATTCCTCTACTTTAACCGCCACATGCCCTGGATCGGCAGGTCTTGTTTTCAAAATATCTCCCACCCACTCCCCAAAAAGTAAACGCACATCTTCCTCAGCCGCCATGTTTTCAAAGACTTCCCAAAGCAATCATTGGACTCGGTTCCCGGTAGCTCCGCCCACTGACTGATGGCTGAGTTTGAGAGGATAAAATAAATGAATAATTCATTGAATGATTAAATAAATCATGAAATGTTCCATCCATCCATCCATCCATCTTCTTCCGCTTATCCGAGGTCGGGTCGCGGGGGCAGCAGCCTAAGCAGGGAAGCCCAGACTTCCCTCTCCCCAGCCACTTCGTCCAGCTCCTCCCGGGGGATACCGAGGCGTTCCCAGGCCAGCCGGGAGACATAGTCTTCCCAACGTGTCCTGGGTCTTCCTCGTGGCCTCCTACCGGTCGGACATGCCCTAAACACCTCCTTAGGGAGGCGCTCGGGTGGCATCCTGACCAGATGCCCGAACCACCTCATCTGGCTCCTCTCGATGCGGAGGCGCAGCGGCTTTACTTTGAGCTCCCCCCGGATGACAGAGCTTCTCACCCTATCTCTAAGGGAGAGCCCCGCCACCCGGCGGAGGAAACTCATTTCGGCCGCTTGTACCCGTGATCTTGTCCTTTCGGTCATAACCCAAAGCTCATGACCATAGGTGAGGATGGGAACGTAGATCGACCGGTAAATTGAGAGCTTTTCCTTCCGGCTCAGCTCCTTCTTCACCACAACGGATCGATACAGCGTCCGCATTACTGAAGACGCCGCACCGATCCGCCTGTCGATCTCACGATCCACTCTTCCCTCACTCGTGAACAAGAAATCATGAAATGTTATTGGAAATAATTAAATCATGAAATCAATCAATTAAAAATGGTTAAATAAATTAAATGACTAAATGTACTTTTACATTAAACAAATGAATGTCACATTTCTAGCGCCCCCTAGGAATAAAACGTAGACAAAACTGCTCCTAGGAAGAAAAAAAATGACAAAACTGCCTGTAACTCCCTCTCGGAAGGTCGGCGAGACATGAAACTAAAACCTCTATGTAGGTCTCACTTAGACCTACATTTCATTCATTGACATCCTTCAGCAAAAATCAACAGGAAGTTTGCTATCCCCCTTCAAAACAAAATGTTTGTAAAAACCCGTCACCTTTCTTCAAACATTATCTCCTCTGAGCGCGTTTGTCGTTCCGGCTTCAAACTAACACAGGAGAGAGATTGAACCCTTCTGATTAAAAGTTAAATTACACATTTATGTATTTAATTTCAATTAGAATTAATGGCCCATTGAGGTAATTATTTAAAGGTGTGTGTATTTATTTAATTTTGTCCCCATGACTCTTCATATTGATGGATCGTATACAAGAAGAGAACTTCACCATTGTGAAGATGAAGTAAAACCCTGGCGTCCATGTCGTGTTTGGTCATGTGACTGGAGTGCGGCGTGGCGTCATCTTCGTTGCAGTGCAACTAAAAATCAGACACGGGAAGACTTCATGAAGCGTGTCAGCAAACTTCTGCATGGCTTTCTGAGGCGGCGCCAAAAGCGTTTTTCCTTCCGCCGTCTTGAGGTTTTGTTTTTTTTTTGGCGCCACCTTGTGGTGCGAGCGTGCCTAAGCCGCTTCTTCTCTTCTTCTCCTCCTCCAGATGCTCCCCGACTTGAAAGCGGACAACCAGAGGCTAAAGGACGAGAACGGAGCGCTCATTCGAGTCATTAGCAAGCTTTCCAAGTAGACCGACACCCCCCCGCCCTGCCTCCTGCACCCCCTCCGTCTCTCTCTAGCCCCCTCTGGCAGTGACTAATGGAATTGCACATCTAGATATTATCAAGAGACATCAGAGACTCCTTTTATTGTTGCCGCCCCCCTCCATCATCATAGACGCCCCCCAGTTTACAGCGTGCACGAGCATTGTGGGCGGGGAAGCCAGAGATCTATTTAACCAGTAAGCCTTAGTTGTACATAAAGAGGAAAGCTCTTGATGAACAATTATTATTATTAATATTATTATTATTATCCAACACCTGATTTTATTTGTGCCACGCCTTCTTTTATTTTGTTCTCAGTGTGCTGTGCCCTTTCCTGCCCCTTGAAAAGTGCCACCTACCCCCTGTCGCCCCCCGCCCCCACCCCACCCTTTTTGCTTTTTGTTTTTTTCTACACGCAAAGGATCACGTGTGCACTCACACACACATACACACACACACACACACACACTCTCTGTCACCACCCCCAGTTGTGTCGTTACCTCTGCGCGTCTTCCTCCAAGAGGGAAAAAAAGAAAAACCGAGGCGGACCAGGTGGAATTTAAGCTTTCACTGAATGTGCAATATGCATTATTATTATTATTATTATTTGTTTTTTATGCTTTAATGACAAGTCCATCACTTAGTTGGAGGTTTCACTCTTCCACCACGGCGCCCATCCATCGACTTCCTTTTTGTTTTGTTTTCGGCTTGTAGTATTAGTGG